>NC_040094.1:59644539-59944539 GCF_003369695.1 Bos indicus x Bos taurus
GCGAGAGGCTCACAGCATTTTCTCCAGGAAGGGGAGTGAATCCTACAGGCTCTGAGGTCTAGCTGATGACACCTGCGCTGGGCCACCCACGTTCTAAGCCCGACTTTGCCTCCACCCAGGTCCTCCTTTTTATTCCAAGGCCGAGCCTCCATATTTCACCCTGGAGACTGGCTGAGGGTGGATAACCAGGGAAGAGAAAGCAGTGAGCAGACACCTAACTGTATGCAATTTGCAAAGATGCAACCATGGCAAACATATAAAAATATGTATAAACACAGATGGTGTGGAGGGTTTTGTTTGTTTTTTGGGTATTTTTTTGTCATCTGTTCCCATCTCTAGATGAACACAAATTCTTCTGCAAGTAAGCCTGTATTTCCTGCCCCATAAGGAGATTCAGGAATTCAAAATACAGTTGACAGACTAGCAAACTAACTTAAGAGGAGGTATGAGTTTGTGTATTAAAAAGCAGAGACGTCACTTTGCTGACAAAGGTCCATCTAGTCAAAGCTATGGTCTTTCCAGTAGTCATGTATGGATGTGAGAGCTGGATCATAGAGAAAGCTGAGCACTGAGGAACTGATGCTTTTGAACTGTGGTGTCAGAGAAGACTCTTGAGAGTCATGTACTGCAAGATCCAACCAGTCCATCCTAAAGGAGATCAACCCTGAATAGTCATTGGAAGGACTGATGCTAAAGCTGAAGCTCCAATACTTTGGACACCTGATGCAAAGAGTTGACTCATTGGAAAAGACCCTGATGCTGGGAAAGATTGAAGGCAGGAGGAAAAGGGGACGACAGAGGATGACATGGTTGGATGGCATCACCGACTTAATGGACATGAATTTGAGCAAACTCTGGGACAGAGTGAAGGACAAGGAAGCCTGGTGCGCTTCAGTCCATGGCGTGGCAAGGAGTCGAACACAAGTTCGTGACCGAACAGCAACAACAGCATCTGCAGCAACCTTACATCCAAGTGAGATCCTCTGTAAATCCCCTCTGTACATCCCCTTCATTAGAACTGACTCAAATGCTTTCCTTTTTATGGCTGAGTAACTGTGTACAAGTACTACAGTTTCTTTATCCATCTGCTGGTGGACATTTAGCCTGTTCCCATGCCCTGGGTATTGTAAATAGTGCCTCGATGGACATTGGGGTTCACGTGTCTTTTTTAATTCTGATTCCCTTGGGTATATGCCTAGTACTGAGGTTGCCAGATTCCTATTTTTTTCTCTCTTGACAGTCCCTTGACCTTATGGTGCAAAATTTTGCCCGTTACTCATTGGAAATAACATGGAACGTGATGGTGGCAGAATCGTTCAGCCACAGATCTTCCTACCTATGGGAGTATCTTCGTCCCCATCCTCAGAGGAGGAGGTTTGGGGAAGCGGGATTTCTTAAGGTGGAACCGGAAGGTTTTACGTTAATCCCACAATGTGAAAAGATGAGTGGGGTGGACCAGGCCTTCAAGGGGCATCCACCCTCCTAGGGACAAGCTAATAGTACAGACGTAACTGGGAATTTACAAGAGCGTGAGAGAGCTGTGGGGTCTCTGAACAGGCAGGCGGAAGGCCTGCAGTGTTTACCGAGTGTTTCTGGAAACCAGAGGTGCTGCAGTTTGTACTGACGCCTGTGCCGACGTAAATAGAAACTCCACCCACCTCTTCAGAAACGTCTAAGGCGATAGGCGCCCCTAATCTCTGCCCCGGTTCTGGGCTTGACCCTTCCGCTCCGTAAGTTGATAACTTTGCTCACTCGTGTTCCGGTGTAAGGCATGGCTTGACAGCCTGTGTGTGTGTGTGTGTGCTCGCGTGCACACGTGCAAGCCTTGTGTGCAATGTGCAGTTGGGCTGGGTCTAGTTTCTGCATCAGACTGCAAGCCCCCGGGCAGTCAGTGCGTGCATGTTTGTGTGATAAGTCGCTTCAGTCGTGTCCGACTCTTTGCGACCCTAGAGGCTGTGGCCCACCAGGCTCCTCTATCCGTGGGATTCTCCAGGCAAGAATACTGGAGTGGATTGCCATTGCCTTCTCCAGGGATCTTCCCGACCCAGGGATCGAACCTGCGTCTCTTACGCTGCTTCCTGCACGGGCAGGCGGGTTCTTTACCGCTGGTGCCACCTGGGAAGCCCCCCAGGTGTCAGACGTGTCTGCTCCGTGCTCCGTTACACACGTGGCCTTGGATGTGAATGTCTGCCCTCTCAGAGGACTGTTTAGCCCTGTGTCTGGGGCTTTCTGAGTCCTGCGGCAGGAGGCCTGGTCTTCTCTCGTTTTGTGCTCCATCCCCCGCAGCTTTCCTCCTGGATCATCACATCCGTCCACAGCCGGCGGGTGTGGGGCCCAGGTCCCAACAAGTCCCTGGTCTCCTCGGAAGCCTGGAGAGTGAGACGGAGGTTCATCATCGTCTTACCTCTGACCTCCAGGTTTAAGAAACTGTCTAAAATCACACCTCAAACCCAGCCCAGGAGCCGGTGGTGTCAGACCACGCACGGGGCCAGGCTGGGGCCCCACACCTCCAGGTCCCGAGAGGGGCCTGTCGCCCTGGGACCCGGAAAGCCAAGTTAATCAACCATCTGATCTGTCCGGCCCCGAGTCTGAGCTTGCAGCTTTGCCATCAGCCAAGCCTGGCAAAGGAGGTGTCATATTATGGGGCTTCAGGAATTCCGTTTGATATTTTAAAATATCTGCACATTCTTCTCCTGGTCTCGGTTAAATAACCTCTCTTCTGTTAGGATTTTGTGATAAACCCGAAGAAACCCACCCCTGTTGCCCACACATGCCTTCCACAAGGAAAATTATCATCTCTCCTGCTCACAACTTGCCTTTCTTCTGAAATGGCCCATCTCCAGCCCGCCCGCCCCAGCTCCCAGCTGGGTTCTCCTGTGTCCCGAGACATCCCGGAGAGACAGGAAGAGGATGCAGATTGTCCTGATTTTGCTGATGGAAATAATACAGTGGCAGAAACGCAGAGTCGGGGCTGGGCTGCCCCGGGCTCCCATGAGGGCCTCTGGCTTGCTCTTCTGGTTCTGGGCTCAGCCAAGCACCTCCCAGCGGCCTCATTCGAACGTTGCCTCTGCCACGCATTCTCGCCTTCTCTCCTAGGTGGTTAATCGATCACCTTTTGCCTGCCTGCTTTGCAGGTGGCTCTGAACTACGCTCTCTTCACTGATGCTCAGAAAAGTGTTAAAGACCTCTTGTGCCCCAGATGGTACAGCTAAAAAGTGGCAAAGTTGTAATTCACACCTGGAGAGGCCGAATGTCTTCGTTTCCACTAAGCCAGGTAAACTCTCTGGCAAGTGACACCGCAGCTGTTCTCTACTCACCTGCCAGGTGACCTGCTCGCCACCAGGGAGGTGGAGCCGTGCTCTCGCCTTGCACACGCTGGGCATATCATGTGTGTGCACAGACACCAGTATGTAACATTTGTTGTTGCTGTTCTTCGGTCACTAAATCATGTCTGCCTCTTTGTGACCCCATGCCTGCACCGGGCTTCCCTCATGGCTCAGATGGTAAAGAGTCTTCCTGCAGTGTGGGAGACCTGGGTTTGATCCCTGGGTCGGGAAGATCCCCTGGCGAAGGAAATGGCAACCCACTCCAGTATTGTTGTCTGGACAGAGGAGCCTGGCAGGCTACAGTCCATGGGGTCACAAAGAGTCGGACACGACCGAATTTTGAACTTTTTTTGGACTGTGGCGCTCCAGGTCTCCCTGTTTTTCAGTATCTCCCAGAGTTTGCTCAAACTCATGTCCATTGAGTTAGTGATGCTATCTAATCATCCCATCCTCTGTTGCTCCCTTCTCCTTTTGCCTTCAATCTTTCCTAGCCTCAGGGTCTTTTCTGAAGCCGACTTTTCCAGAGTCAGCTCTTTGCATCAGGTGGCAAAGTACTGGAACTTCAGCTTCAGCATCAGTCCTTCCAATGAATATTCAAGACTGATTTCCTTTAGGATTGGCTCATTTGATCTCCTTGTCGTCCAAGGGATTCTCATATGTTACATGTTACATATGTTATATGTAACATATAACATATAATCTATAATATACACATAGAATATGTAACATATCCATGTATATAATGAGGGATTCCTTCATAGCTCGCTTGGTAAAGAATCTGCCTGCAGTACAGGAGACCAGAGTTCGTTTGCTGGGTTGGGAAGATCCCCTGGAAAAGGAAACAGCAACCCTTTCCAGTATTCTTGCCTGGGAAATCCCATGGACAGAGGAGCCTGGTAGGCTACAGTCCATAGAATCGCAAAAGTCGGACACGACTTAGTAACTAAAACCACGTAATATGTATCACAAAATGCGAGCATCATCTGTTTCCAGTGTCTTATTTCTCCCTAGGCTTTCTGCTCTGGGAGCGGGGTCCTGTCTCTCCCGTTTGGCGTTGTTACCACCTAGTCTAAAAGCACAAGCATACAGTAGGTGCTTTGTCCACATCAGCCCGCCCTTGCGGTGTGCATAGTAGGTGCGTTGTCCACATCAGCCCGCCCTTGTGGTGTGCACAGTAGGTGCTTTGTCCACATCAGCCCACCCTTGGGTGTGCATAGTAGGTGCTCTGTCCATATCAGCCTGCCCTTGCAGTGTGCATAGTAGGTGTTTTGTCCACATCAGCCCGCCCTTGCGTGTGTGGTGACTTTAGATAAGGTGTGGCTGCTGTGTGCTGTGTGTTCTTGTTATAGGGTTGCAGGGAGGCTTTATGTGAGTTTCTTTTTTTGTGTGTTAAGAAAGCCTCTCCACAGCAAAAGAGACACAGATGTATAGAACAGTCTTCTGGACTCTGTGGGAGAGGGCGAGGGTGGGATGATTTGGGAGAATGGCATTGAAACATGTATGTTATCATATGTGAAATGAATCTCCAGTCCAGGTTCGATGCATGAGACAGGGTGCTCGGGGCTGGTGCACTGGGATGGCCCAGAGGGATGGGATGGGGAGGGAGGTGGGAAGAGGGTTCAGGATGGGGAACACATGTACACCCGTGATGGATTCATGTGAATGTATGGGACAAACCACCACAATATTGTAAAGTAATTAGCCTCCAATTAAAATAAATAAATTTATATTAAAAAGCCTCTCCTTCTCTGCAGGAGTGTGTGGTGGCTGCTATTGCTGTCCAGCGTCCACCAGGCTGGCTGGTCACGGCATGGTCCTGAGGAAGGGCTGGGGGGTGAGGGTGCATCCTGGCTGTCGTCTGCCTGCCCGGGACCCGGCAGGGCCCTGGGGAGGGCCCTGCAGTGCTCAGTCCAGCCGTCGAGGGAGAGAGAACGCACTCCCTGATGGGGACAGGCTGCTGTGTGTCACGTGGGGGGACAAGCGCCTTCGGTTCCCAGAATGAGCCGTGTCCCTGGGGCCTGGCTGGGCCTTGGAAGGACCTCGGGCCCCCCCGAGAAGCAGGCGCTGGGTGACCCGGCCTCCCTGCTCCGGCCAGCCAGGACAGGTCCAGCTCTGCTTGTGCTTAACAAGGGGGCCCTGGATCCAAGTTTGTTCACAAGGAGCATTTAAACTATCACATGTAGTAACGTTTACTATGCTCCGGACGCTGTCAGAGGTGCTTAACCAACGTTAATTCATTTACCCTCCAACAGCCTTGGAGGGCGGTGCTGTTAATATTATTGTACTGACTGCTGACAAGTGAGGAAACTGAGATCCAAAGTCCAATTGTATGTGACAGAGGTGAGATTCAAACTCGCATGGTCCCAGCTGATTCTGGGAGCTGCTGCTTTAAGAAAGAATTTGGAGAGCCATGAAGGGTCTTCCCCGCGGCCCCCTGACTCTCAAGTTTACTGAAAAAGCAACAGAGGAAGCTGATGGCTGGGCGTTGGGGAGGGGACACAGAGAGAAAGCGAATCAGGTCCTTTGGCCACTTCCATCCTGACCAGCCCAGACACCAACTCTGGGAGGTGGGGGCTTCTTTGTCCCCCAGTCGCAAGGCATAGCTCTTAAGTTGGGATTTGCCCATCAGTAAATCAAGGTACCTGAAAAGTGAACCGGGGAACTGACTCTTTCCCCGTTTTTTTTTTTTTTTTTTAATTAAAGCAAACAGCACCGTGAAATGTCAACCTGTCGGTCGTTTGGAAAGTTTGCGGCATGGAAAGGCAATTGCCCAAATGACTTTTTAAAAGTATGAGAATGTGCCTGGCTGAACGTTTTTTAATTAATGCCTCAAGTTAATGTTAATAACTATTCATAGCTCGGCGAGCTGGGTTTGGGGTGGTTGAAGGAAAATTTGGTATCTCTGGCAGAGGTGCAATGTTGACCTGGCTGGCAAGGGGGCTGTCAGCCGCTTTCGCAAACCTCAGGGACCTCGGGGCCTGTGTGGGCCCGTTTGCAGTCAGGGTGTGGGCTTACGGGGCGTCGCTGGACGTTTCTTGTGAGTCTACATGTTGCTGCCGCCGCCCAGGTGGTCTCTGGGACTCAGGTCTCCCCAGATATGCCCACCCCCAATCTGGTGAGCAATCCTCTCAAGGGGATTCTTTAAAAAAAAAAATGTTGCTTGGGGTCACACCATTTAAACTTACCTCCCTGCTTTTCTGTGATCTCATTTTTCCTTAAAATGTCTTTGGAAAAATGTTTTTGAGTTGAGCATTTTGTTTTCCATTCAGACATGGGGAAACTGACACACGGGGGCCAAGGCTGGCGGGAGGGTGGGGGGCCTCGCACGCCTCTGCGGGTCAGTCCTCAGCAGGCTGGGTGCGCGCGGGGCCGCGGCAGCTTCTTACTTCCTGCCCGAGGACGCTGCAGCTCCGTGTCACTGGTGGGAACACGCCATGTTCGGAAGGTGTCCCTCCAGGCAAAGATGCGATTTTTAAAAGAGAAAGCTGGAAACGCTTCCGGTTATTTTTTAAATAAGTTTTAAATTGGAAGAGAGTTGCTTGACAGTGTTGTGCTGGTTTCTGCTGTATGACCATGTGAGCCAGCCGTAAGCACACGTATGTCCCTGCCCCCTGAGCCCCCCTCCCACCCCGCCCCCACACCACCCCCCAGGGTCGTCGCAGCGCCGGGCTGAACGCCCTGTGCTGTGAGCAGCTTCCCACTAGCTCTCTGCTTCGCGTACAGTAACGCGTGCGTCCCAGTGCTCCTCTCTTTAATCGTACATTTTCCTTCCACCACTGTGTCGACAAGTCCATTCTCTGTGTCTGCATCTGTAATCCTGCCCTGCAAATAGATTCATCAGTCCCATTTTCCTAGGCTCTGTATATATGCGTTAATATATGATATTTGTTTTTCTTTGTCTGCCTTAGTTCACTCTGTGTAACAGGCTCTGTGTTCACCCACCTCGCTTCAACTGACTCAAACTTTCTCCTCTTAATGGTCGAGTGGTATTCCCTTGTGTGTATGTGCTACGACTTCTTTATTCATTCGTTTGTTGATGAACATCGAGGTTGCTTCCGTGTCCTGGCTGTTGTAGATGCGCTGCAGTGAACACTGGGGCACATGGGTCTTTTTGAATTACGGTTTTCTCAGGGTGTATGTGGGCTTCTCAGGCGGCACTAGTGGTAAAGAGCCCGCCTGCCAATGTGGGAGACGTAAGAGACGTGGGTTCGATCCCTGGGTCGGGAAGATCCCCTGGAGAAGGGCATGGCAATCCACTCCTGTATTCTTGCTTGGAGAATTCCATGGACAGAGGAACCTGGTGGGCTAGAGTCCATGGGGTCGCAGAGAGTCGGACAGGACTGAGGGGCTGATACACACACACTCAGGGGCACAGGCAGAAGTCCTGTGGCTCCAGTGTGAGCCGTCGCTGACACCTGGAGGGTCAGGTGAGACTTGGACTGGGCTTCGACAGAAGGTTCGGGGACAGGCAGCACAGAGGAGGTGTTGTAGGCGGGGCAGCGAAGATTAGCTAAGCTGCCTGCAGAGCAGTCCTGTAGCAAGGCTGGAGAGAGAAGAGGACCCGCATGCAGATGGCCTCCGATTCTAGGTCTCCGCGATAGAAAGAAGACGTTAGAAACCACTGCCAGCAGCTGGGTGGAGTCTGACTGAGCTACCTGGCATTTTAGGATGATAAACCGGAGAGTTTTTAGAGTGGACTGGAAAAGGAAAGTCTGAAGTCAAGGCGCTCAGGTAGGGGTTATCGCAACTGTGGAAGGCAGAGTAACAGGTTGCTTTCTGCTTCACGCTGGAGGAGCTTGGTACGAATGTTGACTCAGCTACTCATAGCCACCTGACCTTGGGCAAGTGTTAAGTCTTTCTGTACGTCAATTACCTTATCTTTCGTAGGGGGATACTAATATTCATTCATTTATTCAACCAAAAGATACGATAGCCGTATCGTACGTATCATACAGTGTGTGCCGTTCATACAATGGAGAACAAAACAGACAGGCTCTCCACACTCCAGGACCTAGCAGCAGGGGCACAAGTGAAGTGAGATAAACAAACACAGTCATTTCCGATGAGGTTAAGTGTGCCGTGAAGGACGCAGCTGAGAGGTACTACTTGGGTGGCCGTGTCATAAGGCCATCGTGGAGAATGTGCTCTTGGAGAATGTGCTGTCTGAGCGGCACAGACATAGGAAGTTAAGGGAAGTGGTTCCACTAAGGAAACAGCAGGTGCAGAGACTCCGAGGCACCAAAGAGCTTGGAGCTTCCCAGCCCAGAAATAGAACCAGGGATAGTGAACGAGGTGAAGGGTAGTGAACAAGGTGAGAAGATATACCAGAGGAGGGAATACCACCTGTGAAGGGCAGGGACACAATCGACCATAAATGACATTATTATTATGGAACATTTTGGACCTGAAGTTATCATGGCCATGGGGAGATAACAAGAGACAGACTGTGAACAACCTTAGCAGAAGAGCCGACTGGAGGTGGAGTGAGTAACTCAGCGTTGGGGCAGGTAGCTCAGACAGTAAAGCATCTGCCTGCAATGCAGGAAACCTGGGTTCAATCCCTGAGTCGGGAAGATCCCCTGGAGAAGGAAATGGCAATCCACTCCAGAACTCTTGCCTGGAAAATTCCATGGATGGAGGAGCTTGGTAGGCTATACTCCATGGGATCGCAAAGAGTCAGACACGACTGAGCAACTTCACTGGTTCAGGGCAGGGCTGCACATCTGGGTGATGGGGAGAGTTAAGCTGAATTCACTGAAGTGAGGAGCTCCCCAGGGGAGCCTGGCTGAGAGGATGGAAGAGGTCCCATTTCGTCCTCGAGAATTTGAGATGATTTGCCAATCGGTGAACAGCCTGCCCTGTAGGCAGCTGGCACACCGGGCTTAGGAGAAAAGGTTAGGTGCAGGGTTTCAGGGAATCTTTAAGGAGGAAGGGAAAGGGTGGCAATTCAACTGGCTGGACCTGAGTGCCGACCGGGGTCCACGAGGATCCCAGGCCTCAGGCCCACATCCGCTCCCTTTTGTCCAGACGCGCGGAGGGAAGCAGGACTCTTGCTTCCGGATCGGCCCCTGCAAGCTTCATCGTGGAGCCGGGGCTCTGTTTGCAGCCTGGGGTTGGGTAGCAGGCTCCAGGCAGTGGTAGGTCCTGAACTGAAACGCTGATGCCGTCAGAGAGCCCTCTGTCTGTGACAACGCAGGTATTCGGAAAATGCCACAAAGCAGGTCTGCTGAGCCCTGGGGCTGCAGCCTGTCAGCGGGCGAGGACTCCTGGTCAGGTACACGGGCCAGGCCAGCGCTGACCGTACCCTTCAGGGAAATCTCAGACTGCTTCTAAGATCACCCCGAGGCCCTGGCTGTCCAGGCCTGTCTGACTTCTGGGCTCACCCTGGCCGTGCGGGTCCCAAGGGTGCCCTTGCCGAATTGCACCTTGAGCCCCAAACTTTGGATCAAGCTGGCAGCCGCTGACCCCCAGTTTCCAATCCGTTTTTTATTTCACAGGCCATTCTGCAAACTCTGTCTTGACTTTTTTTTTGTTTTTAATGGCAGGGATAGTTTTATTTCTGATTCAAGACGATGAATATCCCTTGCACGTTTATTAGTTTTTAAACACCATGGCATTTTGTTTCTCTACCAAACAGAGCCTGTTCATTTTAGACCTGCAAACATGAGGACACAAATCACCCATCAACTTACTTACCTCGAGATGACAGCTGGTAACCTTTGCTTTCTTTTTCCAGATTTTTCTTTTCTTAACTTATGCAATTCTGTAATTTTTTTTTTTTTTTTACAATAGTAGTAACAGCTACTGCTTACTACAGGCCAGGAAATAGGCTAGGCAATTGAACACATGGTTTAATTTAGTACCAATGAGCAGCCTGTGAAATGGAGACCAGCACAGTCCTATTTTACACTCTCAAATAGAAATACCATAACGATGGTGTCTAAGAGGCTTACTAGGGGTGGCAGGCAGAGAAAGGACTTTCCACCACCCCCCTCCCCCTGCCCCACCGCCCTGCAGCAAGAAAATTAAAAGAAATAAATGAAAGTGAAAGTGTTAGTTACTCACTTGTGTCTGACTCTTTTGCGGCCCCATGGACTGTAGCCTGCCAGGCTTCTCTGTCCATGGGATTTCCCAGGCAGGAATACTGGAGTGGGCTGCCAATTCCTCCTCCAGAGGGTCTTGCCCACCTAAGAATCAAACCCGGGTCTCCTGCATTGCAGGTGGATTCTTTACCATCTGAGCCACCAGGGAAGACTAGCAAGAAAATTAAAAGAAATAAGTAAGGAAACTTTAATCCTAACCTGGAGACAAATCCCAGTAAAGATCTAGGTTGATTTTTCCTCTGTATCTAACCCTCAAATTCATGGTATGATATACCAGATCAGATGGTATAACTGTCTTCTCTGGGCCCAGGTGGGGTGGATGCTTGGTGCTTACACCCTAGGGGGCTGAGGGTGAGTGCTTGAACCTCAGAGGTGCCGCTCTGCCCTGCCAAGCGGCGTTGCTTCCACACGAGGAGGGGCGGAGGTGGCTACTGGGGCATCTCTCTGCTGAGAATCAAGCCCAGTGCACCTGGCGTGGGACCAACCGAGTCGGGGGGCAAGTCCATGAGCAGCAGTTGGGGGAGAGTCCTCGGGCTGGGGTGGGGGTCCAGGGGGATTCAACAGAGGGTCTCAGGGAAACCTGGCAAGTTGACCGCCTGAAGCCAAACACAGCTGGACTTCTTAGTGTAGCAAAAAGTTCCATCTCCTTTGTTGTTGTTTTTGCTCTAAGTCTATTTGAGAGTAGGGTTCTGATGCTCGCAACAGAGTCAAAACTAGCAAACTGACCCCTCAGTCGGAGAACTGGTTTAAATCTGGAGGAAAAAAAGACTGGCAGGTTGGGCAGTTGGAAGGAAATAGGTAAATTCAGGGCTGAATTAAGATTCTTGTGACCTGAGGTACTTTTATCTATGGGGGCTCCTTCCTACTTGTAAAAGTCAATCAAATAATAATGATATTTTATGCCTTCATAAAAGGGTGACTATAACCCAGGCTGGATTCATTGCTTTATAGGCATTAATATTATTGTTAAAACTCCTTCTGATTTTAAAAAGAAATTGTAACCCCCCCCAAAAAAGTGTCATGAGACCTGGACTTGTGCCCAGTGGGTGTGTTGGCCTTAGGCAGATTCCTGGGAACTTCAAAATCCCTTTTTTAAAAATCCCAGTGCCAGGACCTTAATCTGGGCCCATCAGAACCACTGGGGATGGGAGCCAGGTTGCAGTGTGATTTTCCAGCTGCCTGGGGTCGGGGAATGGTGATTTCAGTGAGCAGCCGTGTCTGGGGACCCTCAGTTCCCTCCTCACTTCACTGTAGGATTTCAAGAAGACCCCCTCCCCTAGGTTCCCCTTGCCCTCTTCCCCACTGTCTGCTCCTGGCTGGACTGAGATGTCGCAGGGGCAGGGTAAATTTGGATCCATTTGTGTGACATTTCTCATCTCCCCTGGAAGGCCAGCTGGATTCATTTCCACTCGCCCAGGTTTGGGCTTGATGGGTTTATCAAATGCTTTCCACCTAATCAGCTGAAAGCATCAGGGTGGCTTTGCATAAAGTAATAGCAGGAACAGGAGTCCATTCTGGACACTGGGCTTGGAGTTGGAGGATCTTGCTCTTGCGTGCTTGTGCTAGTTGCTCAGTCGTGTCTGACTCTTTGGGACCCCATGAACGGTAGCCCACCAGGCTCCTCTGTCCATGGGCTTCTCCAGGCAAGAGTACTGGAGTGGGTTGCCATTTCCTCCTCCAGGGGATCTTCCTGACCCAGGGTTCAAACCCTCATCTCCTGTAGCTCCTGCATTGGAGGGGAATTCATTACCAGTGAGCCACCTTGGAAGCCCCATCTTGCTGTTTTGCTTGCTTCTTTTCAATGAGTTTTCTGGCATTTGTGAGTTGCAACCCCACTCACCATAGCCCACCAGGCTCCTCTGTCCACGAGGTTTTCAGGCAGGAATACTGGAGTGGGTTACCATTTGCGGGGTTACCATTTCCTTCTGCAAGGGATCTTCCGAACCCAAGGATCGAACTCACCTCTCTCGCGTCTCCTGCGTTGGCAGGGAGGTTCTCTGCCACTTGCACCGCCTGGGAAGTTGGTCCTGAGATGAGTTCCTGGGTGTGGAGAGGAAGCCCACCCAACAAACATGTGTCCCTAGCATTGGGGAGGGGTGCTGGAATACTTAGGGACCCTGATCCGGTAGCTGCAGAGAACTGGCTTGGCCCTTGGGCTCGGAAACTCTAGAAACAAGTGAATGATCCAAGCCCCACTCTGATGTGTGCGCATCCGGCGAGGAACGAAACGCCACCCAAACAACGCTTTCTCTTGTGAGCAAAGGTTACAGGTTTTCTGTTTCAAATCTGATGGTATTGTTTCCCCCCCGTTTCTTTTTTCTCTCTGTTTTCATTTGCCAGCCTAAGGATCTCCAGTGATTTCTTTGAGCCTAATGATGGGGAAGCTGAGAATGGAGCTATTATTTTTAAACACCTTTTGAAATACTACTCTTCCTGGTTTCTGAAGTAAGTTGAACAGGGGTCGAATTTAAAGATTAAATATCTATTTTTTTTTGCAGCAACAGCAACTACACTGAAAACTGTGCCCATTTGCTCAGGAATTCTGTGGATGGTGCAGAATAGCCTTGGTTTCTAGAAACCCACAAAGGAGTAAAATTAGTAAAAGCATAGCTAATATTGACTGAGTGCACGTTAGGGGCCGGGCACAGGGCTAGGTGTTCCTTGCGTGTTATCTCATTCAATCAATCCAGACATGCCCTAAGATGGGAACATGTGAAAATTCAGAAATAGCATCATAGGAATCTCTGAGCAAAAGGCTCCCCAACTCAGGACTGTGGCCATAGATTATCTTTGTAGAAAAGGTCAACTGTGGATTTAAAACCCGGTGCTTCGTGACAGCCTGGAGGGGTGGGATGGGGGTGGTTTGAGGTATGAGGGAGGTTCAAGAGGGAGGGGACATATGTGTACCTGTGGATGGGTCGTGTTGATGTATGGCAGAACCCAACACAATAGTGTAAAGCAATGATCCTCTGATTAAGCATAAATAAATTTAAATGAAAAAATAAATTTCGTCGTAATTTGAAAACAGTTACTATTGTGTCACACCCATCGTGTCTCAGTTTATTCTCGGTCTGGTTTATCATGCTGATAACCTATATTTCTTTTGAAGGCTTTCTTCAGTTTGCCTTATATATGATGGATTGGAAATGGATTTCTCCCTTCGTTCTGATTCCACACAATTTTATTCTTTATTGAGTCCCTAGAAATCCCTGTGTCCCTGGGAGACTGCCTGGCATGCGTCTGAAGCTTGAAGTTGAGTGTCATGGTCCTGTTCCCTGGTGTAAATCTCCCCTTCTTTTTCCAGGTGAAATCAGAGGGCTGTGGCTGACCTGAATAGATGCATAGATGCTTTGAACCAAGAAAGCAGGACAAGTTGAAAGGCGAGCTGCACCCCGAAATCAAGGTATGGCCGCAGCCCCGAAGCCCCCCTGGCTTTGGATTTCTTCTCCTTCCATGTCATATCTGGTTGCCTGGGTATCCCTACACGCCTGGGTACCAGCCCCGAGTGGTGATTGGCAGGCAGGAGCCATCAGAGAAGGTCCCGAGACTCAGGCTGATAAATTCTAACAGTCGTCATGATGAATTCAGGCCAGGCTCCACTGTCACGGCTTTTGCTGAGATGAACTCCCTCTCACCTCTTATAAGCCAAGCCGATCAGTCATGCTGTACCTCGCCTGCAGGGGAGGAAACTGAGACCCCGTCTTTGTGCCCAGGCTGCCCAGTTACTTAGCAGGGGAGCCAGGATTCGAAGCCAGAGCCAGCCCCCGTGCGCGGAGGTCTCTCCCTATTCCGAGTGACGGTGAATTGTCCCAGCCACCCGCTTCCCGGGTAGCCCTAGTGGTGAAGAACCCGACTACCAGTGCAGGAGATGTAAGAGACGTGCGTTCGATCCCTGGGTTGGGGAGATCCCCTGGAGGAGGGCCTGGCACCCCGCTCCAGGATTCTTGCCTGGAGAGTCCCATGGACAGAGGAGCCTGGCGGGCTACAGTCCATGGGGTTGAAAAGAGTTGGACGCAAATGAAGTGACTCAGCACGCACACGCACTCCAATTCTGAACCGTTGCCACCCCCCTCTGAGCTCCCCCACCCTCTCCCCAGATGCCCGTCTGTGTGCCTCGCCGTCTCCCATGCCCCGCCCAGAGGACCCCGTGCCCGCGGAGGTCCCCACAGCTGGTGCATCGCCTTGCTTCCAGGACTTTACCGGGCCGCCCCGCCTCCCCCGCTGGGGCCTGGGGGGCTTGTTTGCGTGGACTCGGGTGTCTCATGTATCCCACCCCCTTTGTCGCTGCTCGTGGTAGGATCTGCTCAGACGGGGTGCTCAGACCATGGTGTGGACTACCCAGCGGGAGGGCGGGCCTGGGAGGGAGAGTCCGTGGCTTAAACTGTGCTTTAGCTGCTGTCTGGGCTCAGGTGACTGGCAGCCTGTGTGTGGGTGGTGGGGGCGGGCAGCGTTAATGAGTGACTCCAGGGGATTTCCAGGTGAACTGTGGGCACAGCCTTTGAGAACAGAGCTCTCCGCCTGAGCCAGCCCTCTCCCTTCCCTTCTCTGGGTGACTTGCCCCCCCACAGGCCTGAATGCCAGTTCATTCTATGAGAGGCACAGCCCTATTCTGATGGCAGTGATGCCCTCATTCATTCATTCATTCGTTCATTCACTCATTCATTCATCAAACAGATCCTTGTTGGGTGTCTGCTGTGTGGTAGGGCTGTTCCAGGCAGAGAACGCCACCCCGCTCTCACAAAGCTTGCCTTCCAGTGCAGGGCAGGGGAGGGGCTATAAGAAGCAGCAGGTGTAAAAGTAGATTATCTAGTACAGAAGAAGGTGATGGCATTGCGGGAAGAAACAGAAACAGGGACCATTCAAGTGTGCTGCTGGGCGGGGAGGGGAGGGCAGGGCGAGGCCTTGAATAGGGCGGACGCCTCACTGAGAAGCTGATGTCTGAGCACACACTCGGGGGAACTGAGGCGGGAAGAGCTGTCTGCGAGCAGCAGCTCCATCAAGGCCAAAGCAGGGTTCGGCCTGGGGTCTGCGGACAGGAGTGCCGTTGCAGGCGGGGCTGAGGGCCTGGGGCTGGGGCCCGGGCCGGGGGGAGCCTGGGGGCGGGGGGGCGATCCCCCCGAGGGCGCTGGGAGCCACGGCAGAAGCAGAAGCCGAAGCCTGCCCCCAGGGGCTCAGTCTCAACAGCTGTGCCCGCCTCACTCAGCAGAGGCCCTCACGTTGGGGTTGGGACTTCGCGCGGGGGTCAAACCCCCCATCATCCCTGTGGGGGGGCCCCCGTGGGTCACTCGGGCAGGCCGCAGACTGGGCAGCAGAGACTAGTAGTGACGGAGGAGAAATAAAGGAAACGGAAGAAATCACAGGACTGGGATTGACCTCCGTCAGTACACACAGTACTGATACTCTGGATAAGAGAAGTAACTAAGCAGAGCCTCCCGTGGAGCGCGGGGACCTGTGGTCCATGCTCTCTGGGGACCTGAATGGGAAGGAAACCCAAAAACGCGGGTGTAGGACGTCTCTGGGGGCACAGTGGGTGTGCATCCACCTGCCAGTGAGGGCACACTGGCTTCCACCACTGTCCGGGGACATTCCCCGTGGCGCAGAGCAGCTGAGCCCGTGGGCCTCGGCTACTGAGCCCGCCCGGCGCAGCTGCTGTGCTGGGTCTTCTGGCTGTGCTGGGTCTTCCCTGCTGTGCGGGCTCTGCTCTAGCTGCCACGCTGGGCCTTCTCATCCTGGTGGCTTCTCTTGCTGCAGAGCTCGGGTCTAGGGCTCCCGGACTTCAGTCCTGGAGGCCCGTGGGCTTAGTCGCTCTGCGGCATGTGGACTCTTCCCAGACCAGGGATCAAACCTCTGTCCCTCTTCCTGCACAGGCAGATTCTTAACCACTGGACCACCAGGGAAGTCCCTAGAGACACTTTCTCACCCATCACCCTGGACTCCTTTACTTCCAGACCCAGTGGCCCGGGGAGATGAAGGCAGATGGCCCAGTGGCCGGGTCCGTGGAGCACTAGTCACAAACAGTAATATTAGAATATCACCCACTCTCATGGATCTAGCAGACTTCCTCTCAGTGAGCAGTCTGCTCACCACCTCTGAGCCTTGGAGGCTCCTGCCTGAGATCATCAGGAGAAAGGCCTGTTTTTACAGATGAAAAAATCTGACGCCGCGGGGGGAGGACAGGCTGTTTGCCTGGGTCCATCCATCATGTGTGTGTGTGTGTGTGTGTGTGTGTGTGTGGCGGGTAGCGGAGAGGTGTGGATGCTAAAATGATAATTCCTGCTGTAACGGTAATTGAGAGGGAAGCCAGGCGCTCACAGAGAACCAAGCAAGTCCCAGTTCTGAGCGGCCCTGGGGATGACCTCACCCAGGGGGACAGGAGCCATCCAGAGGATGCAGCGACGGAACTTCCCCCGGGGGCCCCAGTCTGAGTCACTGTGGCTCTGGCCCCTGCCTTGGGCCACATCCCCCAGGCCTCCCACTTCACCCCAGGACATCGCGGTCACCGGCCAGGCCTCATGACTCATGCTGTCCCCCGAGCCAGCCGCCAGGGGTGGAGTCTGTCCCCTCCCCTCTGGCCTCGGTCCGCTCGGGGCCAGGGACACAGCTGCGATGTGCGGGACGTGTGTGTGGCGGGGAAAGCACCTCGTCCCCTTCAGGGGTCAAGCCAAAGCCGTGGCGGCAACCAGCGGATCTCAAGATGCAGTTTGGAAAGTCCGGAGTGCTCCGTGGAGCGCAGACAGCGTGCAGCCGGAGCTCTCGGAGCCCTCGGGGCGTGATTCAGCTAACCATACCTGAGAGGTGAGGGGTAAACAAAACTCCCCAACAGGGAGCCCCACTTCGGGGGCCCCCATCTAGACGAACGAGTTTACCCAGAAGGCCAGCGGTGCGGGGTGTCGGGTTCCCCCCACACCCAGGGCTCCTTGCTCCTCCTCCGTGCTTCTCATCTTCTAAGGATAGCAACAGTGTCATCTTTGCTCAATCTGTCAGTCTCACACCTGCGGACAGCCCCTGGCCGGGAGAGCCAGTCGCTGCCCAATTTGATGTCATCTCTGTTTACCGTCTGTTTTAGAAACCAGGTAGTGGGAGGGACTTTTTGAGAATGAAAGAAAAAAAAAAAATGTAAATCCCCAAACTATTTCAGTGAGGTTTTTTTCTTTTCTTTTTTAAAAACTGTTGTCTTTTATTTTCATATTTTTCCTTTTCCCTCTTTAACTTTGTCTTTTTAATTACAAAAAAAAAAATTTTGTAGGAGAGACCATACATGAGTGGGGACAAAAAGATGACCCAGAGATGTATGAGTTTCTTTTCCCTGGGTGAGTGTTATCGGATGTCTTTCCGGGTGATTCTTCCTAAAAGGTTTACTCCAGAGCCAGCACAGGAGCCTCCAGAATCGTGGCCTCGGTGGCCAGGGCCGCCTCCCCCTTGACGTAGCAAGTAGGAAGCATGTCAACATCCCCGGGACTCGGTTTCACACCTTCAGTCCCTGTTACTCCCCAGAGGGAAGCTGACGTCGCCTCACGGTTTTGCCCTTTGGTTCATCAGTTCTGGAATTTTCCACTTCTAGTCTATCTCCAAAGAGGGTTGGGAAGGTCGCAGAGGGCTGTTAAAGGTCAAAGGTGGCGCCAGCTCACCCATCCTCGGGCCCGGATGCACACCTGTCGGGCTCTCCCTCTGGACTCCTGGTGGGTCGCGGTCTGGACTCACTGAGCTGTCCTGGGCGTGGGGCGGGGACCGGGAGGGCTGGAGGCTAGGTACCAGGGACGCTGTCTGCCCTAAACCGTGAGGGCTGGCTGCAGGGGGCCCCGCAGTCCTGGGAAACAGGTGGTACAGAGAGACGGGCGTGCGTGTTCCTCGGCCGAGGTGGCGGAGCTGGTGCGAAGCTCCGCTGACTCACTCTGCCGGAGACGACAGGGGGAAGTGAATCAGCTTGTGCTCTGAGCGAGCACTCCTAAGGCCAGGCCGCCAGCACCTGTCTGGGGCGCGGTTAGCTATTCACGCTGCCAGTCAGGGTGCCATGGGAACCTGCTGCGGGCCGTCTGACTGCTCATGGCTCCCACACTGTCTGCTCCCTGCTTCAGGCTCCTTGCCCGCCTCACCCCGTGTGCAGAAGAGGCCGTGGACCTCTTAGTCCTAGAGCTTCTCCTGAGGGGCCCCTCGGGGTACAGATTCCACGGAGGATGAGGCAGGGTAAGGGGAAACCACGGCCGGGAAATTGGCCCGAATCCGGGCATCCTGCGGGGCCCTCCCCGCCCCGCCTGCGGCTGCCACCTCAGGGGATCTGGTTGCCAGCTCAGTCAGGCCTGCTGGGCATGGCTGTGGGTGCTGCGGGCCGATGTCATCCAGGGGCCCCATGGAGGAGGAGCTCTGCCACCTCCCGGGCGCCCCCTGATCTAGGGCCCGGCTGCCCTGTGACCAGAAGAGGGGGACTCTTCTTGCTGCGCTCTGCTCTGCAGCAGCCCACCCTGGCGGAGGCTGCTGGGCACAGCTTAGGGAAACAGAGGGTGCTTCCGGGGCCTGTGGGAGTGTCCTGGCTTGTGAGCCGAGCGAGGCAGTGAGGCGTTCAGATCAGCTCTGCTCTCGCCTCTCTCTCCTCCGTGCCCAGCAAAGTACACGGTGCACAGCTTCACCTCCCCGGTCCCGAGAGTGTGCGTCATGCTCCTAGGGGCAGCACTGCCTTGCCACAAGCCATGCCTGCCTCCCCCCACCGCCTCCAAAGGCAGTGCCCTTCTCCTCCCGCCCTCAAGCCGGAGGACAGAGATTGATAGACTGGGAATAGGTGGGAACTTCAGGGAGTCGTGCTCCCAGCGTCCAAAAAAGCAGCAGTGCCCAGGCAGAGGAGCCATCCCCTTGCTGTCTGGTGCCACTCATGTGAAGCCCTGGGCTTTCCAGGTGGTGGTGTGGTAAAGAACCCGCCTGCCCACGCAGTCCACACGGATTCCATCCCCGGGTCGGGAAGATCCCCGGGAGGAGAAAATGGCAACCCACTGCAGTGTTCTTGCCTGGAGAACCCCATGGACAGAGGAGCCTGGCGGGCTGCAGTCTATGGGTTTGCAGAGAGTCGGACACAACTGAGCGATTAAACAGCAGCAACTTTTAAAGCCCTAAAGTCCTGGTCGGCACACAGGGAGGCTGGGGTCACCGTCGCCCTGGGCTGTGGACGGAGCCCTGGGGCTTGTACTCCCTGGGTGGCCCTGAGCGAGTCATGCAGCAGCTCCAGCAGAGTTTCCCCGTCTGGAAAGTGGGGATCGTAACACCTGTCCCGCCTCCTTGACAGGGTTTGTGTGAGGCCGGCTGAGATCACCAAGCATGGGACAGGCTCCAGGGGTGCGATGGGTGGGGCGAGGGCCACCCAGCGTGGGGTTGAGACACTGGGGTGCTATCTGTGATTCGCGGTGAGGCAGGGCCTGAGGCCAGAGCCCCCCTGGGAGGGTGACTTGCAGGCACCCACCTGTGACTTAGGAGCCCCTGGGGCCTCTCCCACAGCCAATCATCAGTCAGCGCCCGGTGGACGCGCTTTGTCTGGGCTCCAGCCGCAACAGCCAGCCTGCCCTTGGCTGCTGCAGAAGGCTCCCCTGCCTTCTCTGCCTTTCTCTGCTTAGGTTTTCCCCGAGGGACCTTCCGACTGCACATTTAGAGAGTCTGGTGGCAGGCCACGTGGGCATTGGGGTGCTGATGTTTGGTGCCGTATGAGCTGTTCTGGTTTATCAGCAAAGAGGAGAGGCACACAGGATTATCAGACGCTGTTCAGTGAGCAAGCGGGGTGCTTGGCAAATAGCTGTTGAAGACGCAGATCATCTCGTTCTTAGTTTCGCTGCTTTGTGGTGTTTCATGCATTCACTGAAAGGAGGACTGAGGATCGAGACTGCAGAGGGCACTCCTGATGGGGCAGTCAGCATCATTTAGTGCATTCACTGAAAGGAGGACTGGGGATCGAGACTGCAGAGGGCACTCCTGATAGGGCAGTCAGCATCATTTAGTGCATTCACTGAAAGGAGGACTGGGGATCGAGACTGCAGAGGGCACTCCTGATAGGGCAGTCAGCATCATTTAGTGCATTCACTGAAAGGAGGACTGGGGATCGAGACTGCAGAGGGCACTCCTGATAGGGCAGTCAGCATCATTTAGTGCCTTTGCTATACCCAGGTCAGTCGCTCAGTCGTGTCCGACTCTTTACGACCTCATGAATTGCAGCACGCCAGGCCTCCCTGTCCATCACCAACTCCCGGAGTTTACCCAAACTCACGTCCATTGAATGGGTGATGCCGTCCAACCATCTCATCCTCTGTCGTCCCCTTCTCTTCCCGCCTTCAATCTTTCCCAGCATCAGAGTCTTTTTCAATGAGTCAGTTCTTCACATCAGGTGGCCAAAGTGTTGGAGTTTCAGCTTCATTATCAGTCCTTCCAATGAATATTCAGGGTTGATCTCCTTTAGGATGGACTGGTTGGCTCTCCTTGCAGGCTAAGGGACTCTCAAGAGTCTTCTCCAACACCACAGCTCAAAAGCATCAATTCTTCAGCTCTCAGCTTTCTTCACAGTCCAACTCTCACATCCATACATGACCACAGGAAAAACCATAGCCTTGACTAGACGAACCTTTGTTGGCAAAGTAATGTCTCTGCTTTTCAATATGCTGTCTAGGTTGGTCATAACTTTCCTTCCAAGGAGCAAGCATCTTTTAATTTCATGGCTTCAGTCACCATCTGCAGTGATTTTGGAGCCCAGAAAAATAAAGTCTCTCACTGTTGCCCTTGTTTCCCCATCTATTTGCCATGATCTTAGTTTTCTGAAAAGTTGAGGTTTAAGCCAACTTTTTCACTCTCCTCTTTCACTTTCATCAAGAGGGTCTTCAGTTCTTCTTCGCTTTCTGCCGTAAGGGTGGCGTCATCTGCATATCTGAGGTTATTGATATTTCTCCCAGCAATCTTAATTCCAGCTTGTGCTTCATCCAGCCCAGCGTTTCTCATGATGTACTCTGCACATAAGTTAAATAAGCAGGATGACAATATACAGCCTTGACGTACTCCTTTCCCGATTTGGAACCAGTCTGTTGTTCCATGTCCAGTTCTAACTGTTGCTTCCTGACCTGCATACAGATTCTCTGACTCTGTCTGATCTCTCTCTGCTAAACTGTCTCCAGTTCCTCCATCTTCATTCCTAGAAAGGGATCAAACCACCCTTAGCCCTCATACAATCCTACAATCCTGGTAGCAAGAACTTTATTTATATCTGTACTAGTTTCCTGGGTCTGCTGTAACGAATTACCATCAACTTGGTGTTTGTTTGTTTGTTTAATACACACATTTATTCTCTTGCAGTTCTGGAGGCCAGAAGTCTGAAATGAGTCTTAGGATTCTTGGGTTGATGAGTCTTAAAATCTCGGGTTGTTGTCATCAAAGCTGGCTCCTTGAGGAGGCTCTGGGGGCAGGGAGGAGTTGGGGGTGGGGGGCAGGAATGGTCCCGGCCTCTCGCAGCTTTTGGAGGCTGTGGGCCCACCTGGAGCAGCAGCCACGTCACCCCACCCTTACCTCTGTGATCCTGTCGTGTCTTCCCATCGAGTCAAATGCTCCTCTGCTCCTCCCTCGTGAGGACACCTGTGATTGAGTTTAGCACTCATCCGGGTAGTCCAAGCCCATGTCCCCTTTTTAACATCCTTAGCTTAATCCCGTTTGCAGAGGCTCCTTTGCCACATAAGGTAGCATTTATAGGTCCCAGAGATTCCAGTATGTCTGTCTTTTGGGGGAGGTGGGCATACGCTGTGTCATTATTGACCTGTTACCATGTCCCTGGGGCTTCCCTGGTGGCTCAGATGGTAAAGAATCCGCCTGTAGTGCAGGAGACTCGGGTTCAATCCCTGGTTCTGGGAGATCCCCTGGAGGAGGGCATGGCAACCCACTCCAGTATTCTTGCCTGGAGAATCCCATGGACACAGGAGCGTGGCGGGCTACAGTCCTTGGTGTCACAAAGATTCGGACACGACTGAGCCGCTAACACAGCACAACGAAACTGTGTCCATGACTGTTATCTTTTTTTTAAATAAGATTTTTGAAAGTGGGTCATTTTTAAAGTCTTTATTGAATTTGTCACAGTATCACTGCTGTTGCTTGATGTTGTCGTTTTCTGGCCGTGAGGCGTGTAGAATCCTAGTTCCCCCACCAGGGATTGAACCGCACCCCCTGCATTGGGAAGGCCAAGTCTTAATTAACCACTGGACCCCCAGGGCAGTCCCTCCATGACCGTTTTCTTATAATAAATTCCTGTAAGTGGAAGTAAAGGTTGAAAGGGCAAAACTTAACATCGGATGAAATGTTTGGAGCAAAGCATTCAGAGTTAAATAGGTTGAACCGGTGTCTTTTGACTGCTGTCCCTTTAAGAGCCCTTCTAGAGCAGATCTGATGGGGAAGGGGGGCACTGAGTGGGGGGTCGGGTGGCGCGGCTGTGGATTGAAAGCCCCCAGTACAGGAATCATTTAAAGTTAGCCTCTAGGAAGCTCAGGGCTAATGAGATAATTCCCATTAGGGGAGGAAGGAAGTGAAGGTGGCCTGACATCCCTTCTGTCTCTAATTTATGTGATTCACTGAGCCCTCCCCCCTCCCGCCCAGACCGCCCCCCTCCGGCCGGCTCCACTGTCCACCCTTGTTCTGCCAGCTGGGGCTCTGGATTCCGGCGAGTCGCACCGTGCCAAGGAAGCTGGGACCGTTGCCTTCCACCCAGACGAGGCGTTCGGGCTCTCTTCTGGGCAGTTAAGCCAGAGGACCTGGGCTTTGCCCATTTCTTCTCTTTCCCAGAGCCTCACCCAGC
The DNA here is from genome assembly GCF_003369695.1 of Bos indicus x Bos taurus. Taxonomy (NCBI): domain Eukaryota; kingdom Metazoa; phylum Chordata; class Mammalia; order Artiodactyla; family Bovidae; genus Bos; species Bos indicus x Bos taurus. The sequence continues at coordinate 59,667,765 of NC_040094.1, forward strand.
TCCCCCCACCTCCACCCCTGCGCAACTGACGGGGATGAGGACTGGTGTCTCTGGGAGCAAAGAAGAGAAGAGCTTCCAACAGAAGGCAGGCCAGCTCCAGGGGCGCTTGGAGGCCAGGCTGCCAAGATCCTGTTTGCTCCCCTCCCCCTGTGTCCCTGTACTTTTAGAGGGAAGACAGAGAGAGAGAACACCAAAGAGATCCTTCCTGTTTTGCTCCGCTGCCTACACTCGCGGTCAAAGCTCTCTCTGCAAACATGAAAATCCAGTTTGCATCTTTAATTAGAGAAGTGTGAAGTAACTGAAGAAGGTTAGGGTTCTTTCAGGTTCCATCAAACCCTGGAAACACATCTGGGTTTTAGGAGAGGGAGGCCCCGGCTCATCGCAGGCCCAGTGCCCTCAGACTTGGAGCTGGGGGGACATGCCGCCCCCGCCCCGCCACCCAGGAAGGGTCTCTGGTGCATGGAGGGAGATGGGGCTCTTCCTCGCCCCTGATTTCAGCCCTTCGTCCTCTCGGCCTCCCCGAGGGAGGCCATGTGGCAGACTGTTCCAAGGCAGGGCCAAGGGCCAGAGCGGGGCGGGGCCGTGTGGGTGGCCTGTCCTGTGAGCCTGCGGCTTGACCTCCCAGCCCCTCCTGGAGCCCAGCTGCAGGCTTGGGTGGCAGCCTCGGCCTGCCGTGGCCGTGGGGTGCTGAGACCCCGCTTACTTATCCCCTCAGCACCCGCATCACACGCTGTGCGGGCTGGGCCGGGGCTGGGGCATGCTAGGCAGAGTCCGCGGACAGCCGTGCCACTTGGGTTGGCTCTCCAGGCTGTGGCGTCTCTAACGGGAATGAGGCAGGGGTTTGAGGAAGATGGCACACGCGTGAAAAGCCTGAGAAACGCAAGGAAAGAGGTGCAAGCTAAAGGCAGAGGGTGTCTGCACATTCATCCGTCCATGCGTGCGTGCCCAGTCATGTCCGACTCTCTGCGAGCCCATGGACTGTAGCCCGCCAGGCTTCTCTGTCCATGGGATTCTCCAGGCAAGAAACTTGGAGTGGGTTGCCATTTCCTTCTCCAGGGGATCTTCCCGACCCAGGGATCGATCGCAAGTCTCCTGTGTCTCCTGCTTTGCAGGCAGATTCTTTACCACCGAGCCATCAAGTGTCTGTACGTTTCACGATTAAACAATGACAACGCTGGGGTCCCCAGTGGTCTCAGCTGGGCTGGGATCAAGCGTGCAGCCCCTGGACTGTCTGTGGCCGTGTTCGCTGCGGGGCTCCCCTGGAAACAGCTCTTATCAGCAGCTTGTGACCCCTGGCTCGCTCGCCAACTCCCTGCACATGGAGTCCTCAGGCTTTTAGGGGCAAATGAGGGAATACGGAAAGAGGTAAGGGTTCCTCTTAATGCCAGAAATGACTTCATTGATTTAAAAAAGGAGGAGAAAAGCAGTGATGGATGATCAAGCTGGCGTTTCAGACGCCTCTCACATCTGGTCCACACCAGGGGAATAACCAAGGCACGTGCTTCTTCTTCCACCTTTGAAAACGTGCTACCTGGATTTTTTTTTTTTTTTTGATATTTATTTTGCTGCGCCAAGTCTCCGTTGGGGCTGCAGAATCTGTAGTTGCCGCGTGTGGGATCTAGTTCCCCAACCAGGGATTGAACCCGGGCCCCCTGCGTTGGGACCACAGTCTTAGCCACTGGACCACCAGGGAAGTCCCCTAGATTCCTTCGTAGAGACAATGCTATAGGGAAATACGGTAATAAAGGCAAACACTACTTTTTGAGCCTCAGTCCTCATAGCACCCCTACCGGGGAGGCGGTCTGAGTATAATTCCTGCTTTGCAGGTGGGTTACAGAGGATGGAGGTTGCGTGCCTGGGACTCTGAAAGTGAACCTCGATCTGACTCCATATCATTAAGTGAAGCATCTCCAGGGCTATGTGCTTCCTGGAGTCCTCCCTGTCGGTGGGACCGAGGCTTCCCAGGTGGCACCAGTGGTAAAGAACCCGCCTGCCGCCACAGGAGATGTAAGAGACGCAGCATTCAATCTCCGGGTTAGGAAGATCCCGTAGAGGAGGGCATGGCAACCCACTCCAGTGTTCTTGCCTGGAGAATCCCATGGACAGGGGAGCCTGGTGGGCTGCAGTTCACCGGGGGTCGCGAAACAGTCGGACGTGACTGAAGCGACTTAGCGTGCAGGCCTGCCACTGAGCAGCCCGCAGGCAGCTCACTTGTTGGTTCCCTCCTCTGTTCATCCGTGTGCCTTGTCAGGGCTGCACACTGAGCTGGGTGCTGTGCATGGAAAGAAGAATAACCTGGCCGCCCGGGCAGCTGCCAGACCCGCGTGGAGCCGAGGCGGCGGGGAGGCACCCAGGCCGCCACACCTGCTGCCCTTAAGCACACGTGCTCTTCCTCTCCAGGCCGATGGGCGGTCCAGAGCCAGACTGGCTCGGGGGTCCCTCTGGGTCCTCCCGCAGGTGGATCGTGGGCGCTTGAACATCAGGGTAGACGGTAGAGTCCAACCAGGGACTTTAGGGGCCAAGTGTGGGGAACTGTCCATCTAGGAACCGTCGGTCTCTCCCTCTCGAGGAAAGAGTGTAGGAAACACCCTGCTCTCTGGAACACCCCCTCCCTGGTGTGATTCATGGAGAGATTGCCCCCCAAAGTAGGTGTCTCTCTGCCCCCAGGTCCCCAGCTTGCAGCAGGGCCAGTCCCCTACTCTGTTGTTAAATGGGCCACCTGGAAAAGTGGGAGAGCAGAAGGCCCTTGTGATTGGCCGTTAGGCGGCCCCCGAGGGACATACTGGGTGACAGATAAGCAGAGGACAGAGGAGTCTGGGACTGGGGTCCCAGTTATCTTAAAGTCCATCTTGGGGAACAATCCCCTGTGGATAAACAAGAGATCCGGGTCGGCCGGTTCGGAAGGGTCTTTGATCCACCTAGAAGTTAATGCTTTTCCGTGGAGAACCACAGAGCACCCCGCCCAGGGCCACGGAGATAACAGGCGGGCGCAATCGCCCACCAGCGGCCTCTTGATAATGCCCGGTTTTATTGAGGTCTGGTTTTTGCCCAATGGGAACACGTCCGGCGAGCATCAAAGGGACACCGCGTCACCTTGTGCAAAGAATCCCTCGGGGGTGTGCGTGTGGGGAAGGGTGTGTGCGTGGCTGTGTGTGTACAAGGCTGCCCGTTGGCAGTTAGCTTCCTAGAGATCAGAGGCCACCAGCACCGCAGGGGCCTTGACAGGTCACGAACGCCATTCCCTTGTTCTTCTGGCCGGTCAGGCTCCTAAGACGTCTCTGCCGGTGTTGACTTAGCATCTCACGTGGAAGAGCCGCCCCGTGTTGTTGGGTCCCGGGCTCCATTACAGGGGCTGTCCAATGAGAGTTTTAAAAAGGGAGAGGTGCGGTGGATGCTCACAGAGGACAAAGCTTACTCGTTTGGGAGTCGCGGACTTGCTTCTCTGTTGTCGCTCGGAGGTGTTCGCACAGCATGAATCATACTCCAGGGATGCAGGGCTCACCGGGGAGAGTGAAAGAAACGGGGCGTGGGGTGGTGCAAGAACACACGGGGTGTAGGAGGTCGTGTCTTTGCAAGGGTGGAGCAGATGAACACGGTGGTTGAGTGTGGTCCTGCGGGAAATGGCGTCTCCCCGCCCACCCCCGGGCGGTGCCTCTTGGCCCTCAGATTTCACCTGGGCAGGCAGGCTGCTGGGCCTCGTGAGTGGACCCCTGGAGACAGAGGCAGAGAAATACCGCCCTGCAAGCGGAACATCTGGAAGCTTCCTAAAGCTTATTTCTCAACGAGTTTGCAAGAGTCGGGACATTAGTACACGAGGTTTATAGGCTGGAGGGAACCCAGAGGTTCTAGTTAAGTTCAGTTCAGTTGCTCTAGTTAAGAGTGAGATGCATTCCGACTCTGTGGGGAAGGGCAGGATGTAGGAAGGGAATGTGGGAGCCTTGGAAATGGCCAGGGGGAGCCCCAAAGCCCTAGATTCTTTGCCCAGGAATCTGTTCAGTGTCTCTGGGGACAGACCAGGCCCCTGAGCTCCTTTCCTCTTTGATAGCCCTGGTGCAGGGCGACTGGATTTCTCCGCTTTGTTCCAAGCAGGTGCATGAAGTGGACTGGAAGAATCCCGGGGAAGGGAAGAGCAGGAGCTGGGAGGCTCCATCCCCCTGAGCCTTCGCCTCTTAAAGACCCACAGGGAGTTCGCCTCTCCTGTAGGACAGTGGTTTTGGCATCAGGGGCCGGTTTCTCCACGGACCCAGGTTGGGTGGGTGGATGGTTTGGGGATGATTCAGGCACGTTGCAGTTATTGTGCACTTTATTTCTCTTTTTGTTGCATCAGCTCCACCTCAGACCATCAGGCATTCGATCCTGCAGGTTGGGGGCCCCTGCTAAGAGAGCCCGACGCATACCTGTCGCCCATCTTCCCATCCGGGGGGCCCGGTGGGGCTGACATGGGTGGGACCTATTCATCCTGTAGCTGTGAGCCTCCCTTGTCCCCTGCTCCTCTGTCCTCCACTCCTCTCTCTTTTCCCACCTCACCTCCTTCCCATCCTCCTTTTTAAATTTTTTCCTTCCTCTTCCTCCTCCCCTCTGCTTCCCCCAGTGACATCCTGGACTTCGCGATTTTGGCCAAAGGAAATAAGGAAATGCTTGGCTCAGCCTTTCGGCCAGGCAGGCTGGGGATGAAATAATGAAGGAAAAAGACGGTCCCAGCAGGAGAGAGAACTTACACGTGACCGCATCCTTCTTTGCAAGAAGTCAGAGCATCAACCTGTTCAGCTCTGTCTCTTGCTCAGCAGCTGGTTTCTCATTAGATTCTCTCCTCCCTTTCCTCTCTGACCCGGGTAGAGACTGCCAGCCAAGCTTATTATCAGGACAGCTTTCGAGACGTGAAGTCTCCTTGCTCAGAGTGCATCCCTGTGGGAGGATTCTGGTCTCGGTGCCTGGGAAGTTTACCAATTGGATGCAGAATGGAGGCTCCCTGCTCCTAAACCGGCCCCAGGCAGGATCACCGTTTTTACCGAGACGGTGCTTCTTGTCCCGTGAGTTCATGTTTATAGCGTTGGGTGGGAGCCGGCTCATTTTGTGCTGGCTTCATGAGCGGAGGAGGCTGAGGCTTTGTGTGGTTATTCCTGGGAGACACCTTCTTGCAAGGCGTCCACCCTGTTCCGATGGGAAACAAGGTGACACAGCCACCAGGAATTCCACGCCAGCCAGTCACCCGTCTGGCAGCTGGGATGTGCGTTCCCAGGTCTGCCCTGGTAAGCCTGTGTGGTTTCTGCCTCGGGGCGTCTTGTGTCCTGGCTGTCGCTGGGACTCAGGTGTATCGCTACCTTCTTCTTCTTCTCTCCTCTGGGCTTTCTGGCCCTTTGCAACATGCAGCGGTTCTCAACACCCGCCACCCATCGGAATCAGCAGCACGGCTCTAACTGCTGCCTTGTCCCGCCCTAAGCGATGCCAGCTTCCCCAGGCTGGGCCGAGCCCCAGGCATGGGAGTTTTGAAAAGCTTGCCAGGTGATTCTCAGGTGCAGCCGAAGTCAAGAAAGGGCTGCACCTCAGGGGCAGTGATTGTCTGTGGGAGGGATTCTGCCGTTCCCCATCCCCCACCTCCCAATGCCAGACACACGCCAGTGTCCGAGATGTTTTCAGTGGTCACACTGAGTGGGGCTGCTCCTGGCTTCTCGAGGCTGGAGGCCAGGGGTGTAGTTGAGCATCCTCCAGTGCCTTGGATTTCATCCCAGTGCCAGCCCCCCAACCCCAACCAAGAGCAGCCAGCAACCCTCTTCTCTAGGTCTGTGGGGAAGCAGACGGTGCATGCCCTGATTGACAAGCTCAGTTTCCTATATGGTGCAAGAAGGTCATCATGGATGCAGTGGCTTGAAACCACACTCCCTTCTCCCACAGTCTCTTTCATCGGCCACTTTCACTGGGTGGAAGTCAAGGTGTCGGCAGGGCTGTTTTCCTTTGGGAAGCTCTCGGGAAGGGTTCATTTCCTGGCCTTTCTAGCCTCTGGAGACCTCCTGCTTCCCTTGCCTCCTGCTTCCTGCCTTGAAACACTCCCTCCAGCTTCCCGCTTCTGTCGTGACACCTCCTGCTCCTTCTTCTGTGTCACACCCCCCTCCGCTCCCCTCTTATTAGGACACTTGGGAGTATACGTGTCCCCTCTCCCCCAGTCATCCAAGACAATCTCTGCCTCTCAAGATCCTTGACTTGCTCACACCTGCGCAGTCTCTTTGGCTATAGAAGGTAACAACATTCATAGGTTGCAGGGGTATTAAGACGTATCTATGGGGGCTGATAGTCAGCACGTCAGGCTTCCCAGGGGGCACAGTGGTAAAGAACCTGTTGGCTGCCAACGGAGGAGAAGCAAGAGATGTGGGTTCCATCCCTGGGTTGGGAAGATCCCCTGGAGGAGGGCATGGCGACCCGCTCCAGTGTTCTTGCCTGGAGAGTCCCAAGGACAGAGGAGCCTGGAGGGCTACAGTCCATGGGGTGGCAGAGAGTCAGACACAACTTGAGCTTGCATGCACACGCATTCAGCCTTTCACAGGGGCCCTCTTCTTCCTTTCCCAGTCCCCAGTTTTTCTCCAGGGTTTTTCCACCTGTAGACTCTTAACATGCTTTCTCCTTCTGTCCTGGGTGTTTTCAGAGAGGCAGGGTCTGAAGGGCAAGGCGGCGTGTTGGAGTCCTGTCTAACCAGCTCCTAGTGGCCATAGCAACGGGCAGGAAAACATAGGAGTGGGAAAAAACCGGGCCGGTGGCGGGGGTGGGGAGCGGGGTGGAGGCAGGTGGGGAGGGGACCCGACCCTGGAGTTAGCAGCTGCCTTTACCTGGAGAATGATGCTGGGGGGAGAGGCAGGGAAGCCGAACCGGCGTCTCAACCACTGTCAGCTTCCTAACCCCCCCACCCCGCCCCCGCATCTGGGTTTCTAAGTGATCTTTCAGATCTCCAGGTGCCTGCTAATCTGCTGGCCCAGTGCCTTTCTCTAGGCTAACAGAGGTGTGTCTTTGGCCAAATACGAACGCTCGACCCAGAGGGTTTGGTGTGGGGCGAGGGTGCGTCCGGCTCTGCTGAGCTGGTCCTAACCTCGTTCTCCTCCCCTGGGTGGAGGCTCTCATTTCCACCCTCCCGTCCCCAACCCTCAGCCCCCTCGGCTGGGTCTGTGGGGTTAGGATGAGTCGGGCGGTGGGGGCGCCGTGGTGTGTTTGGCTTTTTGTTTTGTTTTGCGCATGCCTCCCGACGTTCCCCTCTGTGTTTAATGTCCCGGTGCGAGTGCGTGCGGTTGCCCGGAGACGAGAAGGAAGTCCCCGAGTGATTCACCGGCAGCTGCCAATTCATTTGCTCGCCCTGTGCGTCTCCCTGGGGAAAGGCCTTCTCCCTGGTCCTCTCCGGTTCAGCTCAGACGGCTGCTGGTGTCTGAGGAGGGGAAATGTGGAAATCAGAAAGTTTAGCAGGACTTTGGGGCTGTTGGGGGCGTTTCGGGGTCCCAGGGAGTGTCGGAAGGGAGAGACTTCCGGTCTCCCTCTTGGCCGCCTGGAGCCCCAGGGTGCCTCTGTGAAGGCTGCTGCGCTGGCTTTTGGGGAGCTGACTCCTGCCTGCACACTCTCTCCTTCCACAGTGCTCCTGCAGGCAAACGTCTTGAAGCATCTTCTCCCTCCCCCAGGCACTTATGGGAACGTCTTGCCATCTCTGACCTCAGCACCCCTCTCTCTGGCTTCATCGCAGCCCACACATCCCCACCTGGGGTTTAGCACAAGCACCCAGGAAGGAGACCTCCCTCGCGCCAGGCTGAGCCATGACCTCACAGGACCATGGAGGGGCAGAGGGGCCGGTTGGTCCTCCTGCACCCAGAGTCCATGCATGTCCCTCTGATGCTGAGGTCCTTCCGGCCTCAGCTGTGTCAGTTGTTGCCTCTCTGCTGTGGCCCACAGGAGCGGAGCGTGCCTGTCTGGTTTCTGTCTGCCTTCTCAGCATCTCATCCCACATGGTGCTTGTGAACGAGCAGATTTGCAGGTGATTTCTCATGGGCTGGCGGTGATGGAGTCAGAGATGGGGGAGCCCAGATTCATCTGCATTCGTGACTGTGTGTGGGCTTAGACTCTCAGTCATGTCCGACTCTGTGCGACCCCATGGACTGTAGCCCGCCAGGCTCTTCTGTCCAGGGGGATTCTCCATGGAAGAACACTACAGTGGGTTGCCATGCCCTCCTCCAGGGGATCTTCCCGACCCAGGGATTGAACTCGCATCTCCTGTGTTGGCAGACGGACTCTTTGCTGCTGAGCCACCTAGGAAGCCCAATGCTGCTTCTAAAAGCAGTATTTTAGTTAAGGGGGAGAAAAGGCCTGTTTATACTGTTCAAGTTTCCCTGGTGGCTCAGATGGTTAAAAAAAAAATCCCCCTGCCAATGCTGGACACCCAGGTTTGATCCTGGAAAGATCCCTTCCCAACCCAGGGATCCAACCCAGGTCTCCCACATTGCAGGCGGATCCATTATCAGCTGAGCCACGAGGAAAGCCCATGAATACTGGAATGGGTGGCCTATCCCTTCTCCAGAGGAACTTCCCGACCCAGGAATTGAAAGGGGGGTCTCCTGCATTGCGGGTGGATTCTTTACCAGCTGAGCCACCAGGGAGGGTCTCGGCAATTTTAAGATGAGGAAGTCCCCTGAGGGCATTTCGTGGTACTCAGTGTATTTGTGGCTCAGAAACGGGGAGTTAGGTGGGGGAGTGGGAAGCGAGGAAAGCTTCACACATTTGCAGTCTGCAGCGCAGAAGGGAAATGCGTTACATCGTATTTTCCACTTCCTCCCCTATGCACTCTGGATCATCTCCTAATTTATTGTTGAGGGTCTCTTGAGAAGCGGGTGACAGAGGATAAGATGGTGGGTTGGCATCATGGACTCAATAGACACGAGTTTGAGAAAACTCTGAGAGACAGTGAAGGACAGGGAAGCCTGGTGTGCTGCAGTCCATGGGGTTGCAGAGAGTCAGAGACCTGAGCGACTGAACAGCAACCTGTGAAAGCAGGGGGAACTTCCAGCTGAAGTGACCATCAGGCTTAAGGACCAGGTGCCTGTCATCCTGTACGGAGCAGCGTGGTCCCTCTGTGCCTCAGTTTCTTCATCTGTAAAAACTGGGTGATCTGACCCCTCCATGCTCCTGCCCCCATGGCTCACAAGCTGAAAAACAGAACTGTCCAGAACTGTTCTTCTGAGCTGTATTTGGTTTTTAAAATCAGCCATGGTGTAGTGGTAAGGCTTGTGTGAGGGTTCCCAGCAATGATTCAGTGTACAGATTGGTCGCTCAGTCATGTCCGACACTTTGCGACCCCATGAATTGCAGCATGCCAGGCCTCCCTGTCCATCACCAACTCCCGGAGTTTACCCAGACTCACGTCCATCGAGTCAGTGATGCCATCCAGCCATCTCATCCTCTGTCGTCCCCTTCTCCTCCTGCCCCCAATCCCTCCCAGCATCAGGGTCTTTTCCAATGAGTCAACTCTTCGCATGACGTGGCCAAAGTACTGGAGTTTCAGCCTCAGCATCAGTCCTTCCAGTGAACACCCAGGACTGGTATCCTTCAGAATGGACTGGTTGGATCTCCTTGCAGTCCAAGGGACTCTCAAGAGTCTTCTCCAACACCACAGTTCAAAAGCATCAATTCTTCAGCATTCAGCCTTCTTCACAGTCCAACTCTCACATCCACACATGACTACTGGAAAAACCGTAGCCTTGCCTAGACGGACCTTTGTTGGCAATGTAATGTCTCTGCTTTTGCATATGCTATCTAGGTTGGTCATAACTTTCCTTCGAAGGAGTAAGCGTCTTTTAATTTCATGGCTGCAGTCACCATCTGCAGTGATTTTGGAGCCCAGAAAAATAAAGTCTGACACTATTTCCACTGTTTCCCCATCCATTTGCCATGAAGTGATGGAACCAGATGCCATGATCTTCGTTTTCTAAATGTTGAGCTTTAAGCCAACTTTTTCACTCTCCTCTTTCACTTTCATCAAGAGGCTCTTCAGTTCTTCTTCTCTTTCTGCCGTAAGGGTGGCATCATCTGCATATCTGAGGTTACTGATATTTCTCCCAGCAATCTTGATTCCAGCTTGTGCTTCTTCCAGTCCAGCGGTTCTCATGATGTACTCTGCATATAAGTTAAATAAGCAGGGTGACAATATACAGCCTTGACGAACTCCTTTTCCTATTTGGAAGCAGTCTGTTGTTCCATGTCCAGTTCTAACTGGTGCTTCCTGACCTGCATATATGTTTCTCAAGAGGCAGGTCAGGTGGTCTGGTATTCCCATCTCTTTCAGAATTTTCCACAGTTTATTGTGATCCACACAGTCAAAGGCTTTGGCATAGTCAATAAAGCAGAAATAGATGTTTTTCTGGAACTCTCTTGCTATTTCCATGATCCAGCGGATGTTGGCAATCTGATCTCTGGTTCCTCTGCCTTTTCTAAAACCAGCTTGAACATCAGGAAGTTCACTGTTCATGTATTGCTGAAGCCTGGCTTGGAGAATTTTGAGCATTACTTTACTAGCGGATGAGATGAGTGCAATTGTGTGGTAGTTTGAGCATTCTTTGGCATTGCCTTTCTTTGGGATTGGAATGAACACTGACCTTTTCCAGTCCTGTGGCCACTGCTGAGTTTTCCATATTTGCTGGCATATTGAGTGCAGCACTTTCACAGCATTATCTTTGAGGATTTGAAATAGCTCAACTGGAATTCCATCACCTCCACTAGCTTTGTTTGTAGTGATGTTTTCTAAGGCCTACTTGACTTCACATTCCAGGATGTCTGGCTCTAGGTCAGTGATCACACCATCGTGATTATCTGGGTCATGAAGATCTTTTTTGTACAGTTCTTCTGTGTATTCTTGCCACCTCTTCTTAATATCTTCTGCTTCTGTTAGGTCCATACCATTTCTGTCCTTTATTGAGCCCATCTTTGCATGAAATGTTCCCTTGGTATCTCTAATTTTCTTGAAGAGATCTCTAGTCTTTCCCATTCTGTTGTTTTCCTCTATTTCTTTGCATTGTTCACTGAGGAAGGCTTTCTTATCTCTTCTTGCTATTCTTTGGAACTCTGCATTCAGATGCTTATATCTTTCCTTTTCTCCTTTGCTTTTTGCTTCTCTTCTTTTCACAGCTATTTGTAAGGCCTCCCCAGACAGCCATTTTGCTTTTTTGCATTTCTTTTCCATGGGGATGGTCTTGATCCCTGTACACTGGAGACAGGGATTCAGTGTACAGAGTTCCTTGAACAGTATGTGTTAGTCACTTAGTCATGTCCGACTGTTTCTGACTCCATGGACTATAGCCTGCCAGGCTCCATTCTCCATGGAATTCTCCAGGCAAGAATACTGGAGTGGTTTGCCATTTCCTTCTCCAGGACATCTTCCCAACCCAGGGATCAATCCCGGATCTTCTGCATTGGCAGGTGGATTTTTTACCATCTGAGCTGCAAAGGAAACTTGAACAGTATAAACAGGCCTTTTCCCTGCCTTAGCTAAAATACTGCTTGAAGGAACGTTGGGCCACCCAGGTGGCTCAGCAGTAAAGAATCTGCCTGCCAGCGCAGGAGATGTGAGTTCGATCCCTGGGTTGGGAAGATACCCTTGGAGAAGGAGATGCAACCCACTCCATTATTCTTGCCTGGGAAATGCTATGGACAGAGGAGCCTGGCGGCTACAGTAGTTGGGGGTCACAAAGAGCCGGACATGACCGAGCAACTGAAGAACAACAACAGTGTTCTATTCAGTAGCTAGAACATTCTGGATTAAAGGCAGTAAGGTGATGTTCGTTGTTCAAATTCCTCCATTGAAAGGACAGAATGCAGAGTCTCACTGTGTTGCTGTTTTTTTGTCCACAGGCCTGGGAGGCAGGACAGGTGGAGAACTGTTCCTCTCGCCCACAGTCCCCACCAGGAACCTCAGTGTAACCAGGAAGACCCCAAGGAGCTAAGATGGGACCTTCTCTTAAGAGGCAAGTGCTCTGGATTGGAATGAGAAGTCTTATTTTGGAGAATGGACTTACCTGGTGGCTCAGTTGGTAAAGAATCTGCCTGCAACATAGGAGACCCAGGTTCGATCCCTGGGTCAGGAAGATCCCGTGGAGAAGGAAATGGCTACCCACTCCAGAATTCTTGTCCCATGGACAGAGGAGCTCGGCAGGTTACAGGTCCATGGGGTTGCAAAGAGTTGGACGCAACTGAGTGACTAACACACACACGCTTTCTGGAGGCTAAAGGAGCTTCTGGATTTAAGAAGATGTTTGAGGAGAAAGCAAAGAACCTTGGCCTGAGGAATCCTGTGTGTGTTGACCTGTGTGAACAGGAGGCCACCTCCAGCTGAAGGGGAAGCCATGACCGTGGACCTTATAACTTCTTCTGCTGGTGCCTGGTCTTCAGACCGTCCCCCACCAGTCCTCGGAAACCAGAGGGTTTTCTCCTGCATTCTTTCATTCTCGCCACCTCCCACGTCTGCTGAGCCTTCGGACTCAGCAGTTCTCTTTTACTCCATCACTTCTCAGCTGGATATAGAGCAAAAAGTTCACTACACATAAGTCTACTGATCTTACATTTTGCTCCTTCTGAAAAGGCCGGTGTTTGCATGTTGCTGTACAAGCAGCCTTGGAAGAGCATCCCTCCTCATTGTATGTGTGTGGGGTCTGGCCCCACAGGCTCCAACATGATGCAGGTCTGTGCAGAAATTCTTCAGGCTGTAAAGATGCTAGGGCGTTGGAGGGGCCCTCGCAGGGAGCTGGATCCTGAAGGCTGGCGTCACCCACGTTCACCTTCTCGGTTTGGATTGCACACAGGTGCACGTCTGGAGGAGCAGAACACGGACACGTCTTCTGTTGACACAGATGCGTGATCAGCTCCCAGCGGGGCAGTCGGAGTCCACGTCAGAACACCGTGCTTCGTTACAGACTATCCAGCGGCCAGAGTTGATGGTGTTTCTAGAGGACCCCTTCTTTCCAGTGTGTCCGGACCATAGATGGGGCCCCACAAAACCCAAGTCCTGTTGATGAAGTGAACCTTTTCTGTTGAGAACAAAACAGCTCATGATGAAACAAAAATAATACAGCCACTGGAAACAATGGAAAATAGACTGTGGGATGTGTGTGTGTGTGTGTGTGTGTGTCACACGTTTGTATAAAATAAGAGCCAAGAAGAAAATTTCTGCATCTTAGCTAGACAGACTAAGAGCTAAAAACTCTTGGGGTGGTGTTGTCTGGAGAGTGAAGGAGTTGGCTGGAAGACTTCCTGACATTCCTTTGACCTCTAGGGTCCCGTAAAATATCAGGGGCGTGTAAACTGGGCCGAAGTGTGTGCTTTCTGTCTGAAGTCTCCTGGATAACCTTCGAGGTCAGCTCAGATGCTGTAGACTCGGAACTCCCCTCCCCCAATTCCCTTCCCTTTCCAGACACGGGCTTTATCTGGGATAAGGCAGCGGAACTTGGTAGTGGTAGCGGGGGAGAGAGAAGGAGGTTGCGCCAGCCACAGTTTGGGGGTGCTCTCGACAAGTGAGAACAACCAGAAGGCAAATTACAGGTTCTTCCCAGGTGAGTGAAAGCCAGGCTTTCGGGAGCGCATGCCATCCTGAAGTTGTTGCTTCTTGTCAGAGGATCAAGGCTTTATCTCTTCTGCTGAAAGACAGGCTTAAGCATCTCATCTAACCCTGCTCATCTTGTTTGGTGGCCCCGGCGGGGGGCGGGGGTGTACGGAGGTCATCACCTACTAGGGTAGAGATGAGCACGCAAGCATCTGGAAAAGACTCTGTCACTGCACACCTGTCGAGATAAAGACCCAACCTCCTGCACGTGTGTCTTTCCCTGTGTCCTGAATTTCCGTGCCTTCACTGCTGTTGAAGGAACACTGGCCAGCTCCTGGGGTGTCATTGTTCTTTTTTTTTAAAAAAAAGGACTCATTTCAGATGTTTCCCTCATTTTTATACCCCACATGTGGTCATTGGTTCCAGAAGAAGTCCCACTGTGGTGCCAAAAGCAGAAGTTTCCTCTTTTCCCTCTTTTCTTCTCTTCTCATCCACGTCGAATCCCAGATCCCCAGAGCCTGAAGTGGTCTAGAGCATCGCTGTTATCTAGATCTACCCTCGACTAGTGCGGGAATCCCGTTTCCAGCATCGGATGCGGGATGGGCAGGCCGTGGGGGAGGCAGCCTTTCTGGCAGCTTGAGAGAGACCTGGGAGAGAAGGTTGGATGATGTTCAGCCTTAGGGGGGACAGCAGAATTCCAAGGAGTACTTCATCCACATGTGTCAATTTCTTCATCCGATAGTGAGCCAAAGGCATCTCATTTCTGGGTCCGGCTGTGTGTCTTACGCTGATAAAAAAGCAGAGAGTAGGGAGACAAGGAGACCTGAGTTTTTGTCCCAGGAAGTCCCACTTCTCAGCTCTTTCCATGTAAAATGAGGGAGTCACATCACACATTCCCCAAAACCCCTTCTAGCTATGCCATCCACAGTTGCCATATGGAAGGACAGAGTTCATGACTTAAAAAATTTGCTTTTTTTTTTTCTCTCTGGCTCAAGCAAGTCCTAGCCTTAATTTCCTTTTCCCTTAAGTTTTTAAAAAGTATCCAGCAGTTGTTTGTCTATCTGATGATTTATTTTTTGGTTGTATCTCATGGCATGTGGGATCTTTGTTCCCTGACCAGGGATTGAACTCTCACCTCTTGTAATGGAAGCAAAGAGTTTTAATGACTGGACCTCCAGGGCAGTCCCCGGGTTGATTTCAGCTTGCTCCAAGCTCATGTATAAGTCACTCAAGCCTTTTTCTCCAGGTCTCAGTTTTTCCCATCAATAAAATGGGAGAGGAAGGGGGTGGTCTTAATGGTCCTCCAAGTTCTCCTCCCGTGTGTCCCGTTCTAAGCCTTGTCTGACGCAGCCCATGGCTGACGGGTAGCTCTTGCTTTGCCTTCGGCCACACCAGCCAGAGACAGGGCTGTCTTAGGAAGTCCATTACCAACGACTCCTTCAAAGCCGTTTGTACTTGTCAGTGCACCGAGCTAGAGTTTGTCGAAGGAGAAGGCAAATAGACATACAGACTGATGACAGGCCAGGGGGAGGGGGCCCGCTGTTTGCCCGGGGTGACTGGGAGGCAGAGAAAAAACCTGCCTGCCGTCTTGACCAATAAGTAAAAACTGGGAGCTCTGCGTGGCTAAAACTGTAGGGGATTTATTAGCTTGCTCAGGGAAAGGCAAATATTGAGCCTTACGTTGGCCCGGCCTGGGACTTGCCTTTTGGCATTTGTATGCCGTCCGGCACCCATCACCGTGTACTCCAGGTTATCGGGTTCTGTCGAAGGCTTTTTTTAAAAGGATTTTTTCCGTCTCCTTCTTCTTTCCTTCCTCCTTGCCTGCCCCCTTGCCCCCACCCCCCAGCTCCCACCTTCTCCGATAGCTCAGCCCTGGGCTTCAGCGAGGCGGGGAAGACAGCATGGAAGCCTTGTCGTCCTGGGTGTGAGGCACCTGTGTTCAGGGCTCCAGCTGCCCAGGGGGTTTACCGTGGCCGTGGCTCGGGGCTGCAAACCCGCCAGGTGGTCCTTGGGGGGTCTCCTCCCTCCTCCGCCCTGAGCGCTTCAGAAGTCAGGTCGCAGGCAGTTGGGCGAAGCTCGTGCCTCTCATTAAAATAAGCATCACCACCACCACTGGAAAAAAAGACACAGACCTCCTGGCTTCTAAGTTTTTCACAGTGAACACGTGATTTCGGCCTGAAATGCCCAACGGTGAACTGACCGGGCTTGTCACTCTCCACGTGAGGCCGGCTGGGACCTGGGACACTGCTGTACCTAGACAGCATCTCCTCCAGCAACAGAAGACAGAGACGGTGAGGACTAGACATGACTGTGATGTGCAGCTGGGGCAAATGCTGGACAGTAACATAACAGAAAGGCTCAAAAGCCAACTGCCACTTCTGAGGCACCTGGAGCAAAAGCAGGGGGTGGAGAGCAAACGCAGGGTCCTGCACGTGTCCCCTGCACACAGCACCTCCCAGGTTTGCCCACCCAGGCCCCGCTCTGCCTGACCCTTGGACCTGCCTCCTGCCCTCGCCCCGTGGAAGGAGCCAGCTCCCTCCACTTGGGGAACAAGCAAGGGGGCCTGTTACTTGTTTTCATTGCCCACTGCTGTAGCAGGAGCCCGAACAAAGCTTGCCTGAATTTCTTGTCTGGTCTGTCATCAATTGCTGTTGATCGGGTAAGGCCAAGAACCCGTGGAGATATCCAGTCCCCAGGGGATGGACAGACACCCAGTCTCTCCAGTTTCCAAGAATGAGCCTCAGCGGAACCAAACTAGCTGGCATGTTCTTTACCCTATGCTGGAAACATCTTCAGTCTGAAGCGCTGCAGCTCCAGGTATCCAGGCAGAGATCCACATGCCCAGGCAGAGAGCCAGGTGCCCAGGTAGAGATCCAGGTGCCCAGGCAGAGATCCAGGCACTCAGGTACAGATCCAGGTGCCCAGGTAGAGATCCAGGTGCCCAGATCGAGATTCAGGTACTCAGGTAGAGATCCAGATATCCAGATCAAGATCCAGGTACTCAGGTAGAGATCCAGGTACTCAGGTCTCCTTGATGGTGGTCCCTGATACCCACCCGCTGTGGGGTACAGCATACCAATGCACATTGCTCCATGTCAGACGCCCAAGGCCCTTTTCTAGGCCACCCTGCTAGCCATCCGTGGAGAAGACTTGGTCCCAGCCCACCCGGATATAGCAGTTCCCCACTACTACTCATGCGGTCAAGAGCTGGGAAATGTTCTGGAATTGCTTAATTAGGAAAGCTCCTTTCACACTCCAGTGGTGATTTTTGATTGAACTCAGCATGAGTTTTAATCCTCTGGCAGTTCTTCCTGGATGAGTCTATGTTGGGCAGCCAGGCTACTGAAATCCTGTGCATCCTTAAAGGTCGTTTCAAATGCTGCCTGCTCTAGGAAGCCTTCCTGGGTTTATTATTCCTTCTCAATCGGTTGTGACCTCCCACTCTGTCACATTCTCTTAAAGCATCTGGCATTGGCTAGGGACCCCAAAAAGAATAAGTTTGAAAGTGTAAGAGGTGACCCAGTTTCTGCTTTTATGAGAGAAACAGAGTATTGAGAGAAAAAAAGTTTAAAACAAGTTCAGAATAAGCACAGTAAATGACACAAAAAGTGTTATGGTAAGGAAAGGGCGATCAGCGTTTTGGGGTCCCTGGCCAAAGCCAAGGTCACTGGAGACCTGCAGTTCAGAAGTCTTGAGTCGTAGCCTCATGGCTTTTACCCGGTAGGTATACAAGGAAGATGTGGAGTTGATTTTCCGTATTCATGATCTGTTACTGTATGTCCCACTAAACTTGCCTGGTGTTTTTTTGTTTTTTTGACTGCCTATTAATCAATAAAGTGTTTCCTGAACAGCAGAAAAAATGTGCTTGTTCCTTGATTGGTTGGTTTTTCTGCAGAATCTCTTCTTGAAATAGAATATGCCTGCTTTTTGCCAGTTATCTGAGAGCTAGGGCCATTTTTAGGGGCTTCCCAGGTGGCACTGTTGGTAAAGAACCCTGCTGCCAATGCAGGAGACATAAGAGACACAGGTTTGATCCCTGGGTCAGGAAGATCTCCTGGAGGAGGGCATGGCAACCCACTCCAATATTCTTGCCTGGAGAATTCCATGGACAGAGGAGCCTGGTGGGCTACAGCCCATAGGATCACAGAGAGTCAGACACGACTACAGCAACTTAGCATGCATGCAGAGTGATTTTTAAGATAGGAAAGAAAAAATTTAAATCAGAAGTTTAGATCAGAATTTCTAAAGAATTTCACTGTGTCTAATAGGGAGAGAAATGGAAGAAAAGCACAAGACATGTGGGATGTCCTTTGCCTTTAGGATCTTACAGTCTGGTTGGACAAGAACCACACATATAAAACCATCAATTGCATTCGCCAAATAAACTCACGGTTAGTACTCCTGGAGAATCTGGGTGGATGATGCTGCCTGCCTGCTCTCCATCCCATCATGAATGTTTCCAGCAACAGAGAAGTTGGACAATGGTGACCAGATTCCCTGCTAAAGGGGATGGACTTCCTAGGTCCAAGGGCACACACTCCTGAGGAATGGTCCTTCCTAGGTCCAGGGGCTTAACATTGGAGGACAGAAAGCAGAGAAAGAGACATCACTCTAGAGCAAGCAGACCCAAGGAGAGAAGACACTGCTCCCGTTTGTCATCTGATTAACCAGCCTTTCTGTGGGGCGGGGAGCAGAAAGAGAGGCAGAAGTTTCTGTTTTGGGGAAGAGAAGAACTCAAAGACCACCCCCTCTTCTTCACACAGATGAGTAAAGTTAGAATTTGGATGAAGTGGGTGTCATCTGTGGGCTCTGGTCACCAGGACCAATATCAAACGTTCAAGAAATGATAAGACACTTGGCCAAGCAAAACCAAGCAGTTCAGAAAATAATGCACGCAGACATGGAGAACAGACAGGTGGGCCCAGGGAGGGAAGGGGGAGGGTGGGGTGAATTGAGGGAGTAGCGTTGACATAAACACTGCCATGTGTAACAGAGAGAGCTAGTGGGAAGCTGCTGTATAGCCCAGGGAGCTCACCTGGGTGATGACCTTGCAGGGTGGGTGGGAGGGAGGCTCAGGAGGGAGAGGAGAACACACACATATAGCTGATTCACTGTTCATTGTACCTCAGAAACTAACACAACAGAGTAAAGCAATTATACTCCAAAAAAAGAAAAGAATACAGCCCAGTGTCTTACAGGGCGATAGGGTTTGAAAGCTCTTGGCAATGCTTCTCACGTGAATCTCACAGCAACGCTGTGAGATGGTATTAAGACCTTGTTGTCATGGGTGATGAGAGTTAGGTGAGGGAGATTGAATGACTTGCCCTAAAGCACATCCTGTTAGGTCCCTGCCCTAAGGACAGTGTCACAGTTTCTCTGTGCAAACTGTATCAGTCACGGCAGGCTGCTGTGACAAAACAGCCCGGAATCTCCGTTGCTTTGTCTAAGGCATCGTCCCTGTTCATTCCTCAGGAGGATGTGTGCTGGCAGTTGTGGAAGCAGGATGCTCTTTTTCATGCACATATTCAGAAACCCAGCTTCCTGCCTTACGGCACCACCTGAGCTCTAACAGTGACACTTCTGGGGGGTATCTTAGCCTCATCTTTGAGCGGCTTCGTAGGGTTTAGATGAGTTATTCCAGGTGTGGCAAAAGAATGACGCCAGGGACACAGCATTCAATAAACATGGGCTTTTAGCTCTATGCTGGGACCTGTCTGCCACGACTCTGGGCTCACGAGATCTCTGCATCTGTGTGGGAAAAGACTTCAGCTGCGAGCTCCACCGCAACGTCTGCGTTTCCCCAACGTGAACAATCTCCCCAGCTCTGGCAAGCTCTTTCAGCTACGTGGTTTGTTTTAAGGGTCTAGAACTGAGTTCCAGGGAAGAACATAGATGATAATCCCTGGATACTGGCCCTCGGACAGTGATTCCACTTCCTGGGGCCCCTCAAGACCACGTGAGCTTCATGTGACCCTAATACTGGTCAAGATTTTTCTCCCCAAGGCCAAGTTCTCTCCCAAACCTGCTGAGTGCCTCTACAAACCAAGGAAGCTCTGCAGGATACTCTATCAGACGGACATATCGGGTTCATGGAAACTTTCTGTTGCTTTCTCCCCCCAGGGAGAGGAAAGTTCTGATCTCACAATCCAGGCAGCCTTTCTCCATTTTCACACCTAGATTTCAAATCACACCCTTCTCCTCCACTGCCGCCCAACAAGCTCCCCTCTCAGCTCTCCCCTCCTGCTGGGCGTGGGTTCTTGTAGCTACGAGACCTCCGTCGCCCAAGATTTCTGGCACCGGCTCATGTGTTCCATCTTCAGCTCTGCTGGCACCGCCGGAGAATGGAAAGGCTGGTCTGTTTACAGGACGCGGGGCCAGAGCAGCATTAGAAACTAAGGAGCAAATAAAATGTTGTAAACACATTTCCTTTCCAGTAAGGAGTGTTCCTTGCCGGGTCCTTCAACAGGAACCATTTTTCTCATGTGTTTGGATTAACGCTCATGCTGAGCAATTACCCTGCCCAGGGAGGGGCTCCCTGTTTCCGTTGGCTATTTATTTTGATTTTGGGCACCTCTCCCCGCTCTGAGCATCACACACCTAATAGTAAAGAAACTGGGCTCCATCTCGGGGCCCAGGGAGCAGCCCCTCCCCAGCCTTCCTCTGTCGTCTCTTCCATCACTCTTTTGGCTCCAAACAAGGTGAAGGCCTGGGCTGTGGGGGGAGTTTTGCCCTGGGATGGAAGCCATTCTCCATGGAGAAGGAGGGAAGGAGGTGAAGCAGAGGAGAGAAATGGCTCCAGATAAAAGCTGGAACGTGCACAAAGGGTTGTGTGCGGGTGACTGTCTCTCTGTAAAGGCTCTTCAGCAGAGCCTTCGTGTGAGTTTTCTGCGGGAGCCGAAAGCCATTGATCTCAGGTTTCCTGACTCCAGCAGGTAGCTTATTGTAAAACAGTTCATCCAGAGGGGAAAAAAACACCTTGTTTCAGCATTTTGATTTTTTTTTTTTCAGTGCTCTGAACCAGACTTGTAAGAAAGGATATAGAGAACACTCCTTCCCCTGCCCACCCCCAACTCTGAAATAGATTTCACTGGGGGGGAAAAAGAACCAAACAACTTCCAACAATGATTAATCTTGTTTACAAATGCGTTGTGCTATGAAGGGCCCCTGTTTGCCGATTTTTTTAAAAAGAATTTTTATTTAAATATTTTTGGCTGTGCTGGGTCTCTGTGGCCGCGCCGGCTTTTCTGCAGTTGCGGTGGGTGGAGGCTTCTGTCATGTTGCAATGGTATTTGGGCCTCTCCTCGAGGTGGCTTCTCTTGTCGGAGGCCCGGACTAGGCCTGTGGGCTTCAGGAGCTGCACCTCCCAGACTCTAGGGCACAGGCTCCATCGTTATGGCATACGGGCTCAGCTCCTCTGCAGCACGTGGGATCTTCCTGCACCAGGATCGAACCCGTGTCTACCCCCGAGCCACCAGGGGAGCCCCCTATTTACAGATTGCAACCCCCTCCCCTTCCTCCTTCCCCTCTGCCCCCTGTTTTCCTTCTGTGCAGGGATGGAGGAGGGGAGGCCCGCCCAGTGCTGACGGTGGTCAGTGCGGGGAATCCTCACTTTTAAGTTCATGTCACTTCCCAAATTCCTTGCCTTTGCCGGGTTGCCACCGTGAACTGATGTTCTTGGAGGTGCTGAATTCAGAGTGGCGGTGAAGAGTGAGCCAAGTGGTGCTGACTCACAGACAAGTCATGGGATGACTCTGACTTCGGAGTCCTTAAGGTTGGACTCAGTGGAGGCATCAGGAAGAGGCTGGAGATGGAAGGTGGGGTCTGCCGCTCCCCCGCCACAGCTTCTCCATGAACCCCCCAGACTGCAAATGGCCTTCCTGACGGCCACCCCTACACCTCCTCCCAAAGACATCCCAGACGGGTCACCAGGTCACCTGCCCTGGGCTTTACCTGGGTCATGAGTTGGTGACAAAGTGAAGAGCAAAACGAGACCCTTTCCCCTCTGGCGGTTGTGGACTTTCTCACACCTTGTCTTCCGAGGGCGAAAGGCTTCTTCTTCCAGGGGGTGTGAGACCCTCATCAATGAAACCCGGTCGGCACTGGAATGATCCTGGACACGCGTGATAATGAGTGAAAAGTGCAGAACCACGTGCTGAGCCTGGATCCCAAGTGTGCTGCCGGCCCTGTGCCTGGTGGAGGCGAGCCTCGAGTAGGCTTTTCCAGAATCGAGGAGGAGGAACGTCTGAAGATCCACCCCCAAGCTGGTGCCCAGGTCCCCTCAAGAGCAATGGGAGAGTCTCACTTAAAAAAAAAAAAAGATTAGTATTTGGCAATCTGACCCAGTGAGAGACTGTGGTCCTTGTTCATGGACTTTGGTCTGGGGACCTCCGAGGTTCTGGTGGGTCAATTAAGCCACCCAACCTCCCTCGGCAAGTTGGTGGTGAGCAGTGATGGATCAGGCCTCTGGTCTCCACCTGAAACGGGCTTCCCTAGAGAGTACCTCAGGGAGAGGAGGCCCGAGAAGGTGTCTGCGGAACGGGAGGAGGGCTCCAGTGCAGGCAAAATGCTGCAGAAGCAGAATGCATTCATGGTAGCGCTGTGCCTGCCGTCAGGGGTGGGCGCGCGTGCTCCGGGGTCAAGAATGCTTTGAATAAGAGGCGCTGAGGGCGGACCAGCCCTCCACGGGGCCTGCTGGGCTCTCCAGGGATGGGAAGACTTCATCCGGGCTGCAGCCCATCCTCAGTTCTGCTCTATTTAGAACACTTTTCTCTTTTTTTTTTGGTGGAAAGCAGATTGCAGAGGAGGAAAGCACCCAGCCAGGCGGGGAGGAGTCTGGTTCTGCCCTGGCTTCCAGAACTGGGGGTGGAGGGAGGGAGAGGTCAAGGCTGAGACTCAGGGCAGGAGGCACCAGCCACAGCCCGCCCCTGCCCCCCATCTCCTCCTCATCGGCACCTTTTCCCTCCAGCCTGGCAGGCAGCCCTTCTCTGGGCAGAGCTTACGGAGGCAAGGTCGCAGAGGGAGACCATTTCCACTCTTACAAGGTGAGATAGGCACGCGACATTTTATTTTATTTTTTTTCCCACAATATTTGAATGTATGTCATAGATTGTCCCATGCATTGTAACAAGACAATCACATCTTGTTACAAAAACCAAAGTCCAAAGGCAAAGAGAAAACCCTTCATGTTGTGCTTTTTTTAAGCATAAGCATTAACTTCCAAGAAGCCCCCCCCCCCCCAAAGATTATTGGTCAGAGTGTCTAAACTACACTCTGAGCAACATCCTAGAATTTTCTGATTGAATTTATTATTTTTTAAATTAATTAATTTATTTTAATTGGAGGCTAATTACAATACTGTGGTGGTTTTTGCCATACATTGACATGAATCAGTCATGGGTATACATGTGTTCCCTATCCTGAACCCCTGTTCCACCTCCCTTCCCATCCCATCCGTCAGGGTCATCCCAGTGCACCAGCCCTGAGCACCCTGTCTTATGCATCGAACCTAGGCACTCGACATTTTAAATCCCAGAGTCCCTTTGACAGAAAGCCCCACTGCGGCAAAGACCTGCTTGGGTGAGGAATGCTGCCTGGTGGACTCCGTCCCCCGCCCCCTGCCGTGGAGCCCAGCAACGCAGGAGGCTCTGCCCACTGGGGTCCAGTTGGCATCTCCGACTTCCCTTCTCTGCTGGATTCTTTTGCACGATGGGCCAGAGTCACTCACCTTCTGGGTCAAGGCAGCTGTGAGATGAACGGCAGCTGTTCCTGGAGAACTTTGAAGCAGCAGTGTTCTGTACCTGATTGTGCATGCGTGTGTGTGTGTGTGCGTGTGTGTGTGTGAGTCGCTTCAGTTGTGTCTGACTCTGCGATCCTATGGACTGTAGCCCACCGGGCTCCTCTGTCCATGAGATCTCCAGGCAAGAATACTGGAGTGGGTTGCCGTGCCCATCTCCAGGGCATCTTCCCAACCAGGGAATTGAACCCACAGTTCAAGTCTCTTAAGTCTCCTGCATTGGCAGGTGGATTCTTTACTATGAGTGCCACCTGAGAAGCCCTTTATTAGGATTATCCAGCCCCAAATGTCTATAGTGTCAAGATCGAGAAACTTTTTTTTTTTAAACCTCCGCTGCCAGATTGAAGGGCTTCCCTGGTAGCTAGCTGGTAAAGAATCCGCCGGCAATGCAGGAGACCATGGTTTGATTCCTGGGTCAGAAAGATCCCCAGGAGAAGGGAAAGGCTACCCACTCCAGGATTCTGGCCTGGAGAATTCAGTCCATGGGGACTATACAGTCCATGCGGTTGCAAAGAGTCGGACACGACTGAGACTTTCTGCCAGGTTGAAACAAACGTGAACCCTCACCTCCCGGCTCTGCATCGCTTTATTTATCAAAGGAGAAAAAGAAATCTGTTATTTTTTCCAAGTGCATTTTCCCCTGTATCTTATCAAGAACCACCAAGTTCAGCACACCCTTGATTAGTCACTTCCATTAACAGTGTTTATTTTGGGGTTTGTGTTTATTTTTTAATGTGGTTGCCCTCATCCCCCTCTCTTCCTTATGCTCTTGTGGTGCCGGCCAGCTTTCCAGCACAATCTCGTCCACCGGGGTCCCCAGTCCCCGAACCCACTGGGCCAGCTCCTGAGGTGGGAGGGCAACCTCTCCGCCCACCCTCCCTCCTTTGGGGGGCTGGGGCTTCCACTCCTGGAGTTTCTCTTAAAGCCGCAATCGGGCAGTTGTCCTCATCCCTCTGATTTCTCGGATACGCTTGAAAATCCTTTTCATTACCGACTCCGCGGACCAGCCGACCCGTGACAGCGCCAAGCCTTTATTCCCGTTCCCGGCCGTCCGCATTCCGTGAAACCAAGGACGCTCAGTGGTTTCCTCCCCTGAGTCAGAGCAGGGAGATTTCTGACTTGTGGGTCTCTGCTGGGTCTCCGCACCCCTCCCCTCCTCACTGCCGGCGGGTCTCTGGGTTCTATTTAAGTGTTTCTGAGTCACGGAGAGCTGATCCCTGCCCCTCCCAAATGGCAGAGAGATTTTGGGGCTTATGACTGAGTACCCAGAGCTCCAGGGAGTCTCTGAACAGCTTTGGCGGTGGTGGTGGGGGTGCTTCCTCTTTGACTGAGCAGCCCTCCCACCATCCCTGGTGCTCCTCCCCAGTTTCAGCAACCACCACGTTCCCCAGGAGGTGACTGACAGAGCCCCCTTCAGCCCAAGGAGTCCCTCCCCAATTTGGGAGGGTCTCATTGCTAGAGTTGGACCTAAGCACTGACCCAAAGTTTGCAGAGAAAACCATGGCACAAGGATGCTTCCTGGCAGGCGAGCTGCTCAGAAGGCCCAGGTACCTTCCCCCTCCCCCAAACTCCTTCCTGGGACGTTTATTTGAATCCCACCAGGGAGGTGGCTACTTTGGGGTATTTATTTGTTTAAACATGGGTGGCTCCTCCAGAGGAAGGTGTCAGGTTTCAAGGTTGGAGAAAGGGTTGCAAACAGAAAGTGGGTGGTCTGGAGGAGAAGCAGGCCAGGGTGGGGGTCCCAGAGCCCAGCCTTTCTAGGTTTGTAGGTGAAACTGCTGAGCTGCTGTGGCCTCTTTCCAGCCCCAGTGATCTTCATCTGTAAGACTTGGGGAGGGGCATGTGTTCTGACTCGGGGACAGCCTTTTTGTAGATTGTTGAAAAGAGCATTTGGAAATCATGATGATTTAGGGGCAGTCCCTCCTATTAATTTATCCTGAGGGTTTTGATGACTTATCTGAGTGCCTGGGGAGGAGCGGGAGGCTGCAGGCTGAACTGGTTCTAACTGCAGCCCCACCTCCAGGATTCTGAAAGATTCGAAAGAACCAGGGCACTCGTGGAACGGCAGATGTTATGTTGTTATGTGCTCAGTTGCTCAGTCGAGTCTGACTCTTTGTGACCCCATGGACAGCAGCCCGACAGGCTCCTCTGTCCATGGGGATTCTCCAGGCAAGGACACTGGAGTGGGTTGCCATGCCCTCCTCTAGGGGATCTTCCCAACTCAGGGATCGAACCCGCATCTCTTGTGCCTCCTGCATTGCAGGCAGATTCTTTACCCACTGAGCCAACAAGGGGAATGGCAGAGCCTCTTGCCTAAAGTCTCTTGAGTTTGACCGGAATGACCAGCCCTGCTTTGTGTCCCAGGGCCAGCCTCCCTTTCGGATTAAACTGGCAGAAACGTATCTCTGATGAGTTTGGGGGGTTCCTATCAGCCCTGAACAACAGAGTTTGGAGTTTTGTATTCTGCAAGTAACAGTCAAAGAAAACAAAGCCGAGATGGAAGGAAACCCAGAGGTGCGTGAGACCGCTGCTCTCCGGTCCACGGCTCTCCCAAACCTGGAAGTGACACGAGGTAGCGTCTTATCTCTGAGCCTCTCCCACAGCTTCTCTGCTAGGAACTGCAAAGCGCAGAAGAAGCCCGCTGCCACTATGCACAAACTCACTGCAGAAAAGAGGTGGGGTTTCGCCTGGGAGGAAGCACCGGTGAGGTTTTGGAGACACAGGTCTGTCCAGTGAATGACATGGTTACATACAAGAGATCCAGTAGAGATAATAGAGAGTGGCTGCCTTCTGCTGTTCTAACAAGGGGAAGAGGAGACGGAATTCACAGGGCCATGCGGAATTATGGCTTCCCCGGTGGCTCAGACGGAAAAGAATCTGCCTGCAGTGCCGGAGACCCAGGCTCAATTCCTGGGTCGGGGAGATCTCCTGGAGAAGGGAATGGCAACCCACTCTAGTGTTCTTGCCTGCTGAAAAGAGGGAGGATTTTGCCTGGTGGGGAAAGCACCAGGGAATCCCATGGACAGAGGAGCCTGGCGGGCTACAGTCCATGCGCTTAGGTCAAACAACAGAAATTATCTCTAATACTGCAAGTGATGGCACCCAAAGAGGCTGAAACATCCCTTTTTTTTTTAACATTTGAAGGGATAAAAATGCTATTTACCAAGTCTTTCTGAACAGAGAAAAAGACTGTCCCTAGATGAATAATAGCCTTATTAAGGAAACCTTGTTTGGAATTAGTGATATAATGTGCATTCTGAAATATTTAAGGCTGAAGGGGCCTGAGGCCTGCATTTTGCCTTGTTGTTCAGTCGCTTCACTCGTGTCCGACTCTTTGCAACCCCATGGACTGTAGCCCACCAGGCTCCTATGTCTATGGGATTCTCCCAGGCAAGAATACTGGAGCAGGTAGTCATTTCCTCCTCCAGGGATCTTCCTGACCCAAGGATTGAGCACAGGTCTCCTGTATTGGCAGGCGGGTTCTTTACCAGTGAACCACCAGGGAAGCCCATTTTACCTTGACATGTGTTTAAAAGATAAGATGGGTTGATGGATGGATAAATGCATAGATATGTGATGAAACATAGTGGAACCCTGACAATCACAGTGTCTAGGTGGGTATGCGGAAGACTTTCAAGTAAAATATTGGGGAAAGCACCAAACCCTGGGCCACCCATGGTGATTCAGACTCAGTGAGTTGCCGATGAGGTCTAGGAATGTTTTGAGCTTTTCGAGAGCTTCTGACAATGAGCCAGGTTTGTTGGGGCCCCCATGGAAGGGATTGGTTTTCCTCAAACTTGGATGCACACCAGAATCCCCTGGAGATTCTGCCAAAATGCCGAGTCTGATCCAGCAGGTCTGGGGGTGGGGGCCTAAGCATCTGCATTTCTCACAGGCTCCCAGGTGACGCTGATTCTGGCCGCGCGTGGACCACATCTGGGCAGAAAGGACGAGCAGGCTCGCCCGGGATCTTTGCTTCTGAGTAGTCTGGTGGGGCTCAGCATGGGCTTCACTCTGGAGTCGTCTGGGGAGCTTTAACATAAACTGATGCCTGGGTGCGGAGTCTCACGCCCAGAGATTCTGGCTGAGTTGGCTGGGCAGCAGCAGGGGCAGTGACATGTAAAGGCTCCTTAGATGATTCTAATGTGCAGCCGCTGGTTTCACGTCACGAAGGCACGCCATGCAATATTAAATTTCAGGAAATGAACTTTTGCACAGAAGGATGCTGTGATGACACCCACGTGTGCAGAGGTTTTTCCAACCGTGAAAGACTTCGAACCCAGCCATCCCCTTTCCATCATAATGAGAATGACTGACAGCCAGCGGTGAGCATCGGGTGATTTTTGCTGTTCATGTCATCATCACAGTACCAACGAGGCAGGCATTGATATCCTATTTTATTTACTTAATTTTTTTAAAGAATTTTTTTAATGTGGACTATTTTCAAAGTCTTTATTGAATTCGTGACAGTGTTGCTTCTGTTTCTTTTTTTTTAATGTTTTGGTTTTATTGACCCCAAGGCATGTGAAATTTTAGCTCCCCAACCAGGGATCGATGGAGAAGGCAATGGCACCCCACTCCAGTTCTCTTGCCTGGAAAATCCCATGGACGGAAGAGCCAGGTAGGCTGCAGTCTATGGGATTGCTCAGAGTCGGACACGACTAAGCGACTTCACTTTCACTTTTCACTTTCATGCATTGGAGAAGGAAATGGCAACCCACTCCAGTGTTCTTGCCTGGAGAATCCAAGGGACGGGGAAGCCTGGTGGGCTGCCATCTATGGGTCGCACAGAGTCAGACACGACTGAAGCTACTTAGCAGCAGCAGCAGATCAGGGATCAAATCTGCAGTCTCCTGTATTGGAAGGCAAAGTGTCAACTACCGGACCCCTAGGGAAGTCCCGGTATCCTATTTTACTGATGGGGATATCAAGTTTGATTGAGTTCAGTGACTGGCCCAAGGTAGCTCAGCTAATACGGTAAGTCTTGGGCAGACATATGAACCAGGTCTGCCTGACTTCAAAGGTCATACTCCTCAACAGTCATGTCACTCTGTGGTCCTCGTGATCTATGCCAAGAAGCTGGTAAGCTGTAGCCCATGGGTGTGCCACATCTGGCCAGCTGCCTGTCTTTATAAATCAAGTTTTATTGGAAAACAGCCCTGCGCCTTCATCTGTGGATCGTCTGCATCGGCTTTTACGCTGTCACGGCGGAGTTCAGCGTTTGCAGCAGAGACCCTGAGGCCTACAGAGCCGAAACTGTTTACTCTCCCGTCCTTGACAAGGAAGAGTTGAATGACCTTCGATGGATTGATGAGGCAGCTAGCACAGAGCTGGGACACAGTCCTGGCTGTGATCTGAGCAGAAGGACTAGCCCATGGAGGATGAACTTCAACTCACGGTCCCTGTAGCTCCCTTTCTCTGCTTTTTTTTTTTTAATGTCTTTATTTATTTTTGGTTGCACTGGGTCTTTGTTGCTGTGCTTTCTCTGCTTGTGGTGGGGGGTCTTCTCTTCATTGCGGTGCATGGGCGTCTTGTTGCAATGACCTCTTGTTTCGAAGCATGGGCCCTAGGGTGCTTGGACTTCAGTGGCTACAGTGCGTAGACTCAGTCACTGCGACTCGTGGGCTCTCGAGCACAGGCTGTAAGGGTTGTGGTGCCCGGGCTTAGTTATTCTGCAAAATGTGGGATCCTCCTGGATCAGGGATCGAACCCGTGTCTCCTTCATTGACAGGCGGATTCTTTACCACTGAGCCACCGGGGAGGGCCCCTGCATTTACTGCATGACCTGCATTTTACTGCAAGGGTTACAACTTGCTTCCTTGGAGCAGATTTTGATGCCAAAATTTCTGATCTGCTTTCTTCAGAGTGGGCGGTTTTACTCCCAAAGCTACGGCTGTCACAGGGCTCTCTGCAGGCAGAGTGGGGCGAGGGAGGCCAGCTGGCAGCTACCTTCCCCTGCGACACCCTGGGAGGCTTTCGTGGAAAAGCCCAGAGCCCCCTTGCTCCTGAGGGCCAGCGGAGGCTTCAGTCCCATCCCGCCAGCCAGCCATCCACCCAGAAGCCCTTTCAAGCAGCGAGGAAGGAAGAGAAGGGAAATGCCAATCAATCCATCAAAACCCCTCCCTCCAGTGGCTTCCAGGCCTGAGCATCCTTGACCCCGGGGGCCCAGGGCCAGGCAAGCAGGGGAAGTGCATTTGGTAATGATTCTAGACTTCCTGTTTGGTTCCTGTCGGGGGCTGAGATATGCATGCTCCTAGCATATATGTAATCACAAGCATTCTTTCTTTTCTCCCAGGTTTTTTTTTTTCTCTTTACTATTTTTCTTCCTCTGGCGCTCCTTTGCATTTTTTTCATTGTTCATTGGTATAAGGAGGGCCTCCTTTGGGAAAATTGGTGGAAAAGGAGAGGTGAGGGGCAGGAAGAGGGCAGGATACCCTGCCTGGATTCCTGGGGGCGTTGGCCTGGGTACCGTATACACTGTGTCTGCCCTGGGACAGACACAGTGGGAAAGCTGAAAAGAATCTGTTGAGGTTTGCAAACGTTTGGTGGTGGTAGTTTAGTTGCTAAGTCATGTCCGACTCTTGCGACTCCATGGACCGTAGCCGGCCAGGCTTCTCTGTCCATGGGATTCTCCAGGCAAGAATACTGGAGCGGGTTGCCATTTCCTTCTCCAGGGGATCTTCCCAACCCAGGGATTGAACCCAGGTCTGCGTTGCAAGCAGATTCTTCACCACCTGAGCTACGAGGGAAGCCCTACACAAACATTTATTTAGTGCTCGTTGTTGTACATGGGACTGGGGCTTCCTTGTTGGCTCAGCCGGTGACGAATCCGCCTGCCAATGCAGGAGACACAGGAGACACGGGTTCAATCCCTGGATCAGGAAGATCCCTTGGAAAAAGAAGTGGCAACCCACTCCAGTATTTCTGCCTCAGAAATCTCAAGGACAGAGGAGCCTGGCAGGCTACAGTCCATGAAGTCACAAAGAGTCGGACATAATTGAGCGACTAAGCAGTTTGGTGTGCATGGGATCCTAAGACACACAGAGAAGTCGCCTCTTATCCTGTAAGAGCTCAGAGATGAGAAGGAGAGGGAGGAAAGGGAGAGTTCAAAGCGGTTTGATGATCAGGATGGCAGTATGTAGGACGGGGACTTCCCTGGTGTCCGGTGGTTAAGACTGCAGCTTCCAGTGCAGGAGACGCAGGTTTGATCCCTGGTCTGGGAGCTGATAATCCCTGTGTCTCGAGGCCAAAAAAGCCGAAAACAGAAACAATACTGGGGCAAATTCAATAAAGACTTTAAAAATGGTCTGCATCAAGGAAATCTTGAAACAGAGGTAGGGTGGAGATGGTGCTGTATGGGGAGGGGTCGTGGATCCTTCAGCTCAATTCTCTTTTCCAAACAAGACTGAGCCTTAGTCTCAGAGATGGGGGCACGATGTGCCTCTCACCAGATACCAGTCAGAACTAATAGAACCCAGCATCATTGCCGAGCCCTTGGCACCACTGCTGGGTGTTACAGGGCAGGTGGACGATTTGCTGCTCCCCCGTGTACCAGCCTTAGTCCAGGGGGCTGGGGGGCTGGAATCATGGGGAGAACGGGGCTCTGGGGACCTCAGAGGTGATCGCCCTTCTTTCCATTAAATCAGGACTCTGGTCGCTCCATCAGGGGGAAAGGCGAGTTCTCCCTTTCCAGCACCTCCTGACGTCCTCCCTGCTGGCAGTCCTGGCCCTGGCTTTGGCCTCACCTTGAAGGGGACAGGATGTGTTTTCAGCTGGGCCCCTTTTCCTCCGCATCTTGGCCGGACATGAGTGCAGCTCAGGAGCACAGTTGTGGCCACAGGGCTTCGGGGGCCCCTGAGCGCACCAGGCGCACAGAGAGGAGGCGGGGATGAGGGGTCCTCGGTGCCGCCCGCGGGGCCCAGCTGGCCCCTGCCGCTGGAGCGCTGGGCCGGGTGCTGGTTTTGGTGGCCCCGGGAGTGGCCGGCAGCCAGGACTGCAGCATGGCCTGCCCTGCAGGAACCCCCGCCCCTTCTGCAAACCCCTCACAGGGCTGAGCTGCCGGTACTAGTGAGCCGGGCCTCTGGGTTGTCAAGGTGGGCGTGGGCAGAGAGGGGATCGGGACCCCTGTGTCCTCTTCCCTCACCCACCGTTTCCCTTCTTCCCCCTCTTCCCCATTGTTCCAAGAGCTAAGTGGCAAAAAAAAAAAACACCCTCGGGCAGTATGGCCTGATATGGGCGCTTTCGATTTGCGTGGGAACTCCCCACCTGGTGTCCTTGTGGAGTTGCTAAAACCTGGGCATCCTCTGAACTCCCTGAACTGAGGGGAGGGCAGAAAAATAAACAGAGCGCTCTCGAGATGAAACACTAGCGCCAGCTAAGAACTCCCACCCGCTGGAGAGGGCTCCCGGGAGCCTTTTGAACACCCATCTCCCCGGGATCCTGACAGCACTTTCCCAGACGAAGGGCTGGCGGCTGTCAGTGCACAAGGAGCCCGGTACAGCTGTGCCCAGCTTCGCCCTAGCAAGAGGGCAGCGATGCTGGCTGCAAAAGAATCTTCCAGAAGTGCCAGGGGTTCTCCCAGAGATAGAAGCCTCTCAGCAAGTAAGCGGACTGCTCATCGCTTTCTAATCCACCGGTTTAGTCTCTCTGAATTTTCCATCTAGAGTCCTCTTCCCGGCCCCAACCCTGCAGAGAGAGGAATGCTGCCTTTTATCATTTTGCCAGGTGAACATTCCTTTCGAAATATAATAATTACCTCCCAATGCATCTCCTTGGAAAATGCATATGCATATATGTACATATACATTTGTGGATGTGCATATACATACTTTTGTGTTCATATAAACAGTGTATAAAGAATTTTAAACCGAGCGAAGACCCAACATACAAATAGTACCAGGGCCCCTAAGACACACGCCTTGTGCCTGGAAGGGTGAATAGTCCTCCAGTTTGCTGGGGACTGTCTTGATTTTAAAATGGAAAATTCTGTGTCCCCAGAGGCCCCTGTTGTTGCTGCTCAGTCGCTCAGTTGTGTCTGGCTCTTTGCGACCCCATGGACTAGCCCACCAGGCTCCTCTGTCCATGGGATTCTCCAGGCAAGAATACTGGAGTGGGTTGCCATTTCCTTCTCCAGGGGATCTTCCTGACCCAGGGATTGAACTCTCAGATTCTTT
Organism: Bos indicus x Bos taurus; assembly: GCF_003369695.1. Lineage (NCBI taxonomy): Eukaryota > Metazoa > Chordata > Mammalia > Artiodactyla > Bovidae > Bos > Bos indicus x Bos taurus. Next base: position 59,700,280 of record NC_040094.1, read on the forward strand.
TCCGCTAAGCCACTTGGGAAGCCCCCCCACAGATCCCCCAAGAGTGGGGCAAATTGGGAAGGCTGATTGTGACAGAGCCAGGCATTCGGAGTCCATTATTGCAAATCCTCATGAAGACACCGTCAATTAGATATTGTTTTTGCAGAGAAGGAGAGTGAGCTGGAGATGCTGACGGAATTGCCAAGTTCACGCCCCAAGTCTCTGGCTGAGGTCAACGCTGTGCCTTGCGTTTTATGCAGGAGCGTCATGGATGGTATGGATACAAACGTGAGGATGGCAGTGATGGTCAGGGTCTCCTTCGCGAGGGAAGGAGGGGCCGGGGAGGACTGTGCTCTGAGAGGGGGGTCTCCTGCCTGTTGCTTCGGCAGCTTGAGAGTCTCCGGCCTAAGTGCCTGAGGAGGACGAGCACTGACCTGGAGCAGGTCACCCTTCAAGATGGAAGGGTACCACCTCCCTGCGCCCAAAGCCCCTCTGCCTGGACTAGTGTTGTTAGCCGTTTCCCTGTGGCCCGAGTCCACCTGGAGAGCATCACAGGAAGGAGGCCAGAGAGGATGAGGATTTGCTGACTCTGTCCCCATCACCCCACCACCCCATCTCCCCATCTCCCCATCACCCCATCATCCCATCTCCCCACCACCCCATCACCCCGTCTCCCCATCACCCCGTCTCCCCATCTCCCCATCACCCCATCTCCCCATCTCCCCACCACCCCATCACCCCATCTCCCCACCACCCCATCACCCCGTCTCCCCATCACCCCGTCTCCCCATCACCCCATCTCCCCACCACCCCATCATCCCACCTCCCCACCACCCGGTCTTCCCACCACTCCATCACCCCATCTCCCCACCACCCCATCACCCCACCTCCCCATCACCCCGTCTCCCCATCTCCCCATCACCCCACCTCCCCATCACCCCACCTCCCCATCACCCCGTCTCCCCACCTCCCCATCACCCCGTCTCCCCACCACCCCATCACCCCACCTTCCCATCACCCCGTCTCCCCACCACCCCATCTCCCCATCACCCCACCACCCCATCACCCCACCACCCCATCACCCCACCACCCCATCACCCCACCTCCCCATCACCCCGTCTCTCCATCTCCCCATCTTCCCATCTCCCCATCTCCCCACCACCCATCACCCCACCTCCCCATCACCCCACCTCCCCATCACCCCGTCTCCCCATCACCCCATCTCCCCATCACCGCATCTCCCCACCTCCCCATCACCCCGTCTCCCCATCTCCCCAGCCCAGCCTTCCTCTTCTCTCCCTCAGAGGTGTCCATGCAGCCTCTCCTTCCTGTGGGCCTCCCCCAGGAGACCAGCGGAGAGCTAATTACTGTTTTCTCTTCTCCAGGCCCTGTGGCTCTGCCAGACGAGGCTCCCCTTCTGTCAGGCCCACGATCCTCCGCGGGGACCTGGAGGTGGCCCAGGCACGTATCTCTGTCTCCCTAGTTACCGCGGGCCCCCATCCAGGACACTCCCACCCGCCTCGTGGCTCCAATGCCTCCGCTGCTCACCTGTGCTTCCGGTTTCAGGTTCGAGAGCAAGGGGGGCGGGTTTTCCACGGCACTCCTAATCGCCGGCTTTGAGCTGATAGGGACCCAGGCCAGGTCATTCCGCCACCCACAGGGCCCTGAGAGCCGGGGGCAACTCTTGGGAGTTTCCTGGTTTCGAAAGAAATCAGATTGAGGCCCGGGGCGTGGACTTCCTGGAGAACGGTGGTCCAGGCGATAAGCGGCGGTTCCAGAGAACAGGAAAGGCCGCAGAAGTCAGCCTGGGGATAATTTCCGGGGGCTGGGGCATCGCATTCTGAGGGGAAGCGTAGAGCCGGCCCGCGCAGCTGGGTAGGGCTCCCCGGCACCCCTGCCCCAGCCGTCTCTCCCGGCATCGCGTTCCCATTGAAATAATCACAGGGTAGAGCCGGCGGGCTGCGTCGCCATGGCAACCGCTCTAATTTCTTTTAATCCCAGTGTTCCTTCCTAAAGGGACCTCCCCCAGCCCCTACTCCCGCCCGCCCCCCCCCGGCCCCGCAAAGTGTGTTTTAATTGTAATAACTCCTGGGTTTTCGGGAGGTAATGACCGTGTGTGGGGGAGCCAGCCTTGGCGGGGCTCCATGCACAGCGCTGCCCGCCCAGCGGCGCCAGGCGGCCCTCCGCCTCCCAGCAGGAGTCCTGCAGGAGCCCAGGGCAGGCTTGGGCAGGGTCTGCCAAGGGGGTCTGTGGCCTCCGCGCTAATGAACACAAGCCAGGGAGCCTCGGCCCTGCGGGGTTGGGTCCTGAGGACGTTCTAGGCCAAGGCCTCCCCTCACCCCACACCTGCACACTCCGATCACACCTGGAAGGAAATCCACAGACCCTGTCTCCATCCCGGGCCCAGTCAGCCACGCTGCTTCTGGGATGTGACCTTGAATGTGTGTTCAAAACCCCTGGGGTCTCGTTATGGCGCAGTTTCCAATCCAAGTCTTGGGGAAGCCAGAAGTCTCATGTCTCCAGCTGCCTCCCAGGGGGGACACCCACGCCGCCCACACTTTGAATAGCAGGAGTCTGGGACACCCCTGTCCAGCAGAACTGCAGAGATGGAAATACCCTGTATTTACACTGCCCAAGATATTAACGAGCCGTTATCCACAGGAGGTCGTGGAGTAGTTGAAAGGCGGCTATGTGACAGGAAGGGAATTTTAAATTTTATCCAAATTTCCTTGGATTCAATGTAAACCACCGCATGGAGGCTGGGGGACACGAGATAAGATTGGAGTCCGAAGAGTGTTCTGCTGGTCATTGAGAGTCCAGACCCTGGGGCAGCCTCCTGGCCCTCCCACAGCCGGAGTCTTTCCATCCAAAGCCAGGTGCACAGTCCAGATCTATGCGTTTCCCTTCAGGATGGGACACAGCAGCCCAGGAAATTCTCCTGAGACTGATTCCTGCCGGCTTCCCTGTTCTCTGGAATGACTGCTCATCCCGTGCTGGGGACCGTCTCCTTTGTCTTCTCCAGGCCGTGTTCCTTGCTCAAGATGGATTGCTGGCTGGAAAATGAGCAGATCTGATGGCAGGGCTTGGAAATAAGAACCCAAGTTCTGCCCAAAGCCTAAGACATCTATCTGCACACGCCCAGCTTCTCTGGGAAGCCAGTTACGTATCGGCACAAGGCTGAGGTGCCCGGGGCCACTGTGGACTCTCTGATGCTGTCTGCAACTGGTCTCTCCATCCTAATCACAGGGAAGACAGTTTAGGAGGTGACGCAATACTGCTGTAGCAGCCCTTGGACAACTTGCCTTCTTCCAAAACCCTCCTGGGCCAAGCTTTCCCGTTCGCACGCTGAAATATTAGATGTTCAGCTGGGAGTCCAACAGCAAAATATTTCTGAAATTGTGCGTGTGTGTGTGTGTTTCTTTCTTTCTTTTTTTTCCTTCTAATTTAATGTGCCAGACAAGCCTCCCGGTAATTAAAACCAGAAACAAGGACCAGACTTAGAGATTTGAAGGCTGTAAAATTCTAGGACAGGTTTATGTAAAGCAATTAAAAAGGGAGTTAAAAATTGTTAAAAAATTAAACACTAATTACTTTTTTTTCTCCTCTCATTTCTGCTGAGCTGTTTTGGCCGTGGAGCTCGAAGAAAGATATAAAAAGGAGAAAGTTTTGCCTCGTTGCTGTAAATCATGTTCAGCAAATGCGCCTCTGCAGTTTGCAGCCGAACCCATCTGCTGTCAATTAACCTAAATCATGCCTTTTCAATTAAACTGGCTTAGGGAAGTCTGGTAGCAAAACGGGTGTGTGTGTGTGTGTGTGTGTTTGTGTGTGTGTGTGTGTGCGGCCAGCGTGGTGGTGGTGGAGGATGGGAGAAAGGTGATGTCTGATTTCAGACTGCGAGGTGGAAACATCTTTTAAAAGGTGTGATCCCGTTTTAGTGTTTTCCATATAAAATGAGGTATTATTTGCAGTGCTGTGGAGGGTGTCGTGAGAGGGGGAGGTGGAAGGGAGGGGGTGAGTCTTGAGAGTTGGAAATAAATGAATTCTTGCAAGCCCCAGAGCCAGGGCCAAGCAGACTAGAGGTGAAAATAGCTCAGGGACCACGGCGTCTGAGGCTGGTAAGCAGGAGCAGGGAAACTGTGGCCCTTGGGTGCCCAGAGGAAGGCTTCCTCCGGTATGCATGCGTGCTCGCTCGCTCAGTGATGTCCGACTCTTTGGGACCCCATGGACTGCAGCCCGCCAGGCTCCTCTGTCCATGGGATTCTCCAGGCAAGAGTACTGGAGTAGGTTGCCATTTCCTCCTCCAGGGGATCTTCCCGACTCAGAGATTGAACCTGAGTCTCCTGTGTTGGCAGGAGGATTCTTTACCACTGAGCCACCTGGGAAGCTTGGCATGACAGTCAGTTAAATACTGGATGGGGTGGTCACAGCAGCGCAATCTGGCAGAAGCCCACCAGAAGGAGGAAGGAAAAGAAGCTCTTGTCTTTCAAAAGAAAATGGACTTCCACCACCTGAAAGGGTCTGTGGTCCTGGGGGTGGGTGAAGGAGGTCACGTCTCTAAGGACCCTAGGAAGGAATCTGTGTCTGGGCTTCTGTTCCTTTTAGGGTCCCCCAAGCCCAGTGGCTCTGTGTCTTGTGTCCCGAGGGGAAGGTTGAGTAGGGCTGTGGCTCCCCCAAAGTCAAGGCCCGTGAGTGAAGGAGTGTTTGTGCATCTGTGCGTGTGGGACCCCCTCTGTGGGCTTATGAGCCCACCCTTAATCTCCTAACTGGTTGTTATTTAGTCACTCAGTCGTGTCTGACTCTTTGCGACTCCAGGGACTGCAGCATGCCAGGCTTCCCTGTCCTTCACTATCTCCCTGTGCTTTCGGAAACTCATGTTTATTGAGTCGGTGATGCCATCCAACCATCTCATCCTGTCGCCCTCTTCTCCTCCTGCCCTCACTCTTTCCCAGCATCGGGATGATACCCAAACCTCCCAGCTCCCGGCTGCTCCCCACATTTGTACCAGGTGGGGCCGCACCCAGGAGACTACGTGACGCTCAGGGTGATGGTCTGGGGACGCTCACCTTCAGAGTCATGTGGCCTCCTCTCTCTTGAAGGAGAGAAACATGCTAGCCTTGACTCAACTGGGATGAGGAATCTGCATGCTTTCCTCCTGCCCTGTTCCCAGTGGGAGGGGTGGAGGTGAAGTGTGTGGTCTGCTGATATGTGTTTATTTTCAGTCACCCAGCCCTCCCCTCCTGCTCCACTCAGCTGCCTCTCCGGGACTGCCCTGAGCAGTCAGCAACCTGCCAGAAAGCCTGCTTCTTGGTTGAGGCTTAGACAGGGGATGTGATGAAGGAAGGGCTGATGACAGGAACTGGGTCTTTGAGATTTGGGTTGATACTGATATTAACAACAACAACAATAATAGCTACAATTTATTGAACACTTACAATGTTAAAGATTTCCCCTCATCATGGTGAAGCTCTAAGGGTAGACCCTCCATTGTGCTATTCTGCAAATGAAGAAAGTAAGCCACAGAGAAGTTAAGACACTTATCTGAAGTTGCACGGCTTGTACGTGCAAAGCCAGGGTTTGAACTTGGGCTGTATGCTCTTGCCCTTTACTACCCTGCCTCTCAGAGGGAGGTGGCCTGAGGGGGTTTCTGTGTTGTCTGCTCCTGTGCTCCTGGGTTGGGGCTTAGGGGAGGGTGTCTGGAGGCCACCACCAGATAGATCAGTGTATTGATAGCCTCAGGTGTGAAGGATGGAGTTCGACTTTGGGTTATGGCTCAAGTGGTAAAGGATCTGCCTGCAATGTAGGAGACTCAGGAGACGCGAGCTGGATCCCTGGGTGGGGAAGATCCCCTGGAGGAGGAAATGGCAACCCACTGCAGTATTCTTGCTGGAGAATCCCCATGGACAGAGGAGCCTGGCGGGCTACAGTCCATGGCATCGCAGAGTCGGACATGACTGAAGCGACTTAGCATGCATCTGCGAAAGGAGTCAAGGCCGAACTCCCCAGAAGGGTGACATTTCACACTTGCAGAGAGTGCCCGGCGTGGAGAAGACACTCCCCAAACCCTGGCTCTTGGCCTTCCTTCCTGGTGGCCTGAATCCATGAAGCTTGACCTGGTTTCTTCCTGGCTCTTGGCCTGTGATTTCCGGCAGGATACAGTTTCAGGTCTCTTTCCAAGTGATTCACTCTAAACAAGCCCGGGGTGGGACGCTGTCCGCAGAGCAGGCCAACACCCCTGCAGGCTGGGCTGGGGTGCCTGTCCCAGGGACTCTGGCCACGCTGAGCCGCCCTCCCTCCGGGAAAGGCCACCTCCGGTCCCTGAGGGGCCCTGCCCTTTGTGGCGGCCGGAAGGAAAGGTCGAGGCTGACTTCACTCCAGTTCTCTGTCTGTAGCTCCTTGGGGCCGCCTGGCGCCCCCGCGGCCGGGGCTGAGCCGGGAAGGGCGGCTGGCCGGGTTCCAGAGCAGGGCGGCAGGCCGGACCAGGCAGGCTGGCCTTGCTCTGAGCCCCTGTAATCCCGGGGCTGAGGGCAGTGATCCGTGACCAGGGCTCGCAGGGGCCTCCCGAGCCAGGCACCGGAGTTCCCACCCACCTCCGAGGGTGGTGGAGAGGTTGCCGCCTGGCTTCGCAGGCTGGCAAGACTTGGCAGAGGGAACCCGGGGCCAGGGGCTCCAGGTGGACGCCCCCGGGTCCCCTGGGAGGTCCCTCTGGGTTCCAAGCCAACGGTGGGGAAGAGAGCCTGGCGAACAGGATGCTGCGTCCGTCCTGGGCTCCCCCCACCCCTAGCCCACCCCACCCTGCACAAGCTTCCCCAGCTCAGCCAAAATGATTGCCTCGTTGAGCCCGACTCTTGAACCCCTGCGACCGGTCCTTCTCCTCCCCGCTGACCTCAGGGCAGTTTGAAAAGCTTTATCATCTGAAAGAGGGCCGGTGGCTTAGACGGGGTGCTGTTCTGGCAAGATCGTGCAGGTTGAGAGCAGAGGTGTCGGAGTCGGATGAACCAGGCTCCAACCTCTGCACACCGCCACCTGAGCTGGTCGACCGCAAGCAGATTGCTTGGCCTCCGAGCCTCAGTTTCCCCTGGCACATGTAACAGGCAAGGAAGAGATTGTTCTAAAATGTCCTTCCTCCTGCCCACAAGCAGTTCTGTGCTTTGCACCCACACACCCACCCCCATGTGGTTATCCCAGACCCTCTGGGTCCAGATCCCATCCCACGGGACCCGCAGGAGCCCTGAGACCAGGCCGCGTCTGCCCCTCCCGTGGGAGGAGCCGGGCGGGCCTGCATTTAGTCTCAGAACGGGGCAGGCTTCCAGCTTGGAGCTGCTGGTCACTCGTTCCTGGCCGCTGGCTGGGGGGTGGCTCTCATCCCTGTGCTCAGACACAGCTGAGCTTCCCGTGATTGTGGAGAGAAACCCGTTGTCTGGAGTAACACGGCCACCGCTGAGGTCTCTGCCGTGGTCTCTGCCATCACCGGGGAAGGTTGCTGAGCCAAATCGGAATCCTCCTCTCCAGGGATCTGGCAGCTTACCTGTGCACCCTCGTCTCCCACCACCACGGGTTCTGAGTAGCCCACTTCTGAAGGGTCATCCTTCGGGCCGCCCCACTGCCTTCATGAGGAAGCCGCTCAGCAAAACAGGCCCTGCTGCCCGGCTTCCAGGTCCTAGAGAAATCTTGCCAGCAACTGGGGAGAAAGGACAGACCACCTATTGCCTGGGGGCGGGGTCCCTGGAGACCCTGGTGGTATTCCCAGGAGATTGTGTATGTGGAAGAGAGTTTCTGCTGGTTGGGCTGGCCCAAAATGATTCTCTACTGTAGTATCAGGGTCTTCCCTGATGGCTCAGATGGTAAAGAATCCGCCTACCAATGCAGGAGATGCGGATTCGATCCCTGGGTCAGGGGGCTCCCCTGGAGAAAGAAATGGCAACCCACTCCAGGAGTCCTGCCTGGAAAATCCCTTGGACAGGGGAGCCTGGTGGGCTACAGTCCATGGGGTGGCAAAGATTCGGACAGACTTAGTGACTAAACGGCAACAACTCCAGCATCACCTCCTCCAGGGAGCCTTCCCTGAATTACATATGTTTAAACAACTTTTCCCCTGGGTCCAAACTGTATCCCAGGTGAGTAACCCAGGCCTTGGCTCTCCAGAGGAGCTCAACAAATGCCCCTGTGTGTGTGTGTGCATGTGTGTGTGTGTGTGCATGTGCGTGCGTGTGCGTGCATGTGCGTGTGTGTGCACGCGTGTGTGTGCGCGCACATGCACACACGCACTAAGTCATTTCCATTGTGTTCAACTCTTTTGTGATGCCGTGGACTGTAGCCCACAAGGCTCCCCTGTCCATGGGATTCTCCAGAGTACTGGAGTGGGCTGCCATGCCCTCCTCCAGGGAATCTTCCCAATCCAGGGGTTGAACCTGCATCTCTTACATTTCCTGCATTGGTAGGTGGGTTCTTTACCACTAGCGCCACCTGGGAAACCCAACAAATGCCTATGTAGTGATAAATGGAAGAGGTCAGGGGGAGAGGTCACCGTGACGGACAGGACAGGGGTTTCAGAGATAAACTAGGTACCCAGGTTGTCCCCAAGAAGTTCACCTCCTTCTTGGTGGGCAGAGTCATGTGCTGGGCTGCCTGGGTGTCGGTATCTGGGAGACTTCTTACCTGTGTGGGAAGCCTCACAGGTGGGCAGAGCACGCAGCAGTCTTGCTCTAAGAGATGCTGCCAAGAGCAGCTGACATAGCAGCAGAAAGCATGTGGCAGGCCAGATGCCTGGTCTCGAAAGCGTGGAGAGAATGGGTTTAGTCTACCCGGAAGGCGGCTGCGCTCACAGGCCCAGCAGGACCGAAATGCAGTGGGTGGGAGCGGGAGGGGCGGACAGGCTGTGTGGGGAGACCACCCCTTCCAGGACGGCCGGCCTCCTCCTCCCAAGGGCCAAAGCGAGACGCCTAGTTTCAGCTATCGGGTCTTAGACGCACGAACACCATTTTGGAATCAAAAGCTGGGGTAATCTGAGGCCCTTGGCCAGCAGGCCTGAGTCTCCAGGTTTTGTCCCTGCTTCTGGGTTTTCTGTATCCTGTCCTGGACGATTGGCTCTGTCTCTTAGGAGACTCAGAGCATGCGCGGTAGCCATTGACTGTAGCCCCCAGAACACGACCCTTGGGTCCAGGGGCCCCGCCTCGCTGGGTGGCTTTGGGGGAGTGGCGTCAGTGATGAACCTCACCTGTCGATTGCAGTGAAAGCGTTCTGCCTCGTAGCTTCCCGCGCTGGCACGGCAGCTATGTCAGAGGATAGACGTTCACAAGTATCTTCCAAAGAAAACACTCAAAAGAGTGCCAGGCGTTCCTGCTGTTTGTTCCGAGCAGAGGTTGGCCAGGCTCATGAGAGCTCAGCCCTGACACCACCCCCTTACTTCCCCCACCATCACCTCTACCTGGGGTCTCCGGAACCTTCTGTAAATCAAGAAGTTGGTTTTGCAGGTTTGTCTTGGCTCCTGATGGAGACAAAAGCCTCGTGAGAGGCAGAGTCTCCCGGCAGCCTGACCAATGCCTCGGACGTCTGGCCTGGATGCTGCCTCCAGAAAGTTGGGGCTCTTGTGATTTCTCTGCAGAAAATGGGTGGATGTGGAATTTGGCAAGCTTTCTGTGCCGTCAACCCTCCCGGCTCCCCCCTCTGGAAAAAGCTTGGTCCATGTGCCCAGGTGCAAAGTGGTCCCTTTGACTGGGGCCAGGTTACTGCTGAACGAGTTGACTCATTTCCCAGACTGTTCTTCGCTTGCCCCCATCATCCTGAAATATCACTTAATCCAACTCTCTCCCCAGGGCCCTCCAACTTAGCCCAAATCCTTAATTTTCCAGTACTTTAAATCCTTAATTTAGACTATTTTATAAAGAAATATCATTTTATACATTCGACTTGATGGTACCCTATAAGCCAAGCTATTGAAGAAGTGGATGAGTGAATGAGTGTTGAAATGAGCAGTGACAACCGGCTTATGCCTCGTCAGGGACTGCGGGGTATGAACTTGGACACGAAATGTAGTGTCGCAATGGGATTACAAGGCAAGACTCTCAAATCCACAGACGGTGTCAGATCTCAGCAGTCCCCAAGCTCTCTTACGTGTGGAGACTCCACCCTACATCTTACCAAGAGAGTTAAAAATGCACCCACACATTACGTTAAATTTTACGGGAATAAAAAGAATGAGGAGAGCTTATGATTTTTTTTAACTTAGAGATTTCAGAAAATAAGATTCATTCTTGTGATTTAAACTTTATTGTATTCATTAATAACTGTTTGAGAATTGAGTTAAATCACCATTGGGCAGTTAACAATGTGATTTTGTAGACACTTAACTATAAACATTTGGAAAAGATAAGTTTTGTAGTTTTTTATATTCTGAAGCCAGTGTTTTTTTTTTTTTTTTTCCTTACTCCTTTCTTTCAGATATTTTCATGGCCCCATGAAAAGCCTGGAGGCTTCAGTCACTGTGCCTGTTGTTCTTGTTAAGTCGCTAAGTCGTGTCCAACTCTGCAACCCCACCGACTGCAGCACACCAGGCTCCCTTGTCCCCCACTGTCTCCCGGAATTTGCTCAAATTCATGTCTGTTGCGTCTGTGATGCTCTCTAACCATCTCATCCTCTGCCACCCACTTTTCCCTTTGCCTTCAATCTTTGCCAGCATCAGGGTCTTTTCCAATGAGTTGGCTATTCACATAAGGTAGCCAAAGTATTAGAGCTTCAGCATCAGTCCTTCCAATGAGTATTCAGGGTTGATTTCCTTTAGGATTGACTGGTTTGTTCTCCTTGCAGTCCAAGGGAGTCTCAAGAGTTTTCTCCACAGTACCACAATTTGAAAGCATCAGTTCTTCTGTGCTCAGCCTTCTTTATTGCTTTAAAAAAGGGGAGTCTTGTCGGAGTCAGAGCTTAAGTTTGATTCCTGGCTAAGGGTCACTGTCTGTGTGACCGATCCAAGCCTCACTAGCTCCATCTGTTAATGGGGTTAATTTGCTTTCAATGTTTCATATGATGGTTTTGACAAGATAAACTAAGATAATAAACGGAAGCACACAGCCTAGTGCCTGACTCCTACATAGGAAGCTGCCTAATTAAATCCGAGCATTAAAACAAATCAACAAAAGATACATGATTCTAGAGTTTAAAAAACAAACAAAAAAACCCTAGGGCTTCCCTTGCCATCCAGGGGTTAGGATTCTATGATTCCATTGCAGGGGGCTTGGGTTCAATCCCTGGTCAGGGAACTAAGATCCCACATACTGTGCATAGCTCAGCTGCCCACCCCCAAATTAATTTGGGTAAACTTCTCCTATTCTCCAGAAAGATCTTGAAAACTGATTTTTTTTTTAATTAAAAAAAATTATACATGTGTTCCCCATCCTGAACCCTGATTTTTTTAAAGTAATTATCAGGGATCTCATTCATAAGAATGCAGAATAGTTGCATCATGTTTTAGATTTACTTTTAAACTTTCTATGATAAAAAGTTGCGTCCAGGGAATTCATGATTCCAACAACAGTTGATGGAGAGGGGGCAGTTTTCGGTCTAGTAGAGGAAATGAGCTTTCCAAGCCCTTGGAAACAGCTGCTTGGAAACAGTGTGTTAATTAGGGAGGGTTCTTATCAGATTCCTTAGAAACTCTTCTTGGCTCTTCCTTTTCTGGACCATGGGCTCTAGCTGGAAATAATACCAGCATCCCTGTCTCGGTTGACTTCCCGAAACTGAAGGTTTTCTCTCATTCAGACCAGCCTTCCTCCCCAAGTCTGATCTTGGAAGGTGGCCCTTGATGGGCAGGGTTGTGGGAGACCCCGCCAAACCCTCCTCCAAGCGTGTGATGAGCGCTCTCGTGATGTGAGTCACACATGAACGACTCCAGGTGGTTTATTCAAGCATAGTTGGCAGTCACGGTTCTTGTCTTTTTGATTGGACGGGCAGAGAGTTGTACTGATGGATGGGAAGCTGCAGGCTGGAAAGTATGTGGGCATTTCGGAGGCTGTACTCGCGGTCACTTGGCACCACGTTAGCTGGACTGGTTTCTGTTTCAAGGCCACGTGCCTGGGTTGTCTCTTGGTATCCTGGGTGGACACGATATTCCTGATGATGTAGGAAGCCGTGGGATTCGGGACACCTAACTTCCAGCTTGAATTCTGTTTTTATAAAGAGATAAGTTCACGATGACTGTGAATTAGCTAGAGTTTATAGCATATTGAAGTCAATAAGAATGATATATGGGGGGAAATTAGATACTTTCCAAGGGCAAGCTCTAAATAAATGAGGTTTCATCTGACTTCACTGTTTGGTTAAAAGAGTAAACGTGAGCTGGGTAACAGTCTTGTTCAGCAGATTCCCAGATGGTTCAACAGCCACACCCCAAGTACCTACTGGCTCGTTTCAAACTGTAGTCATGCTTGGTCTCCATCCGAGTCTAAATTTCTATCAGCGACCTGACCAAAGGCCAGGAAAGTCCTGCAATGACACTCGGAGTGAGGCCAATACGGTGGACGCCAGGTTTAAGGCCCCTGACACGCTCCACAGACCCGCATCCTCAGCCAAACCCAACAAGATGGAAGACTTTCAAGTGTTACTGTTCAATTTCATGTGGTTTCAAAATTCAGAAGCACAAGCACCAGATTAGAGAGCCCTCCGCTGGCAGCAGTTCACTTGAAAGAGATCTGGGGGTTTCAGTCGACCACAAGCCTAATTTGATCCAACAGTGTGTCTGTTGCTAAAAATGTTAAAAATCCTGGTGGGCTGCCTTCAAGGACATGTGGTGTCCAGACCCACGAAGGTGAGGCTACAGGGTCTCCTGGCCTGAGCAGGCCATGCCCAGAGGAGTATGTTTAATCCTGAGCATCACATTTGAAGAGAAAAAGAGTGATCACTGGGCATGTGCAGCGGGGGCATAGTTGAAGACGTTGACCTGGAATATGGCAGAGACGACTGTTCTCTAGTTGCTCAGTCGTGTCCGACTCTTTGCGACCCCAGGGGCTGTAGCCCACCAGGCTCCTAGGTCCATGGGGTTTCCCAGGCAAGAATACTGGAGTGGGTTGCCATGCCATCTTTTAGGGGATCTTTCTGACCCAGGGGTAAAACCTGTGTTTCTTCCAGCTCCTGCATTGGCAGGTGGGTTTTTTATCACTAGAGCCAACCTGGGAAGCCCTTCTCTTCTTTAGGTATCACTTTTCTCGCTTCTCATATGGGGCTGACCATCTCTGCTCTGTCATCCCAAGAAGTAGAGGATGTTAAGTGAGACTATGGTAAACTCTCCTGTGGGTCACGAAGTCTCTAGTTATTTTAGCTACAAAGGGATCTCCTAACCGCTTGACTTGGACTTGAGCTGTTTCAGGAGGCAAGAGGCCCTTGGGAACCAGAAGTGATGAGCAGGAGGCCATGGATGCAGGAGAAATGGTTCTTACAAGAGCACAGATGGACTCAGACAGGCTCCAGGCTCCTGTCCAGCCTGAGTGCTCTGCTTGGGGCATGTTTTCCAGGCACCAGCTCTCAGAGGGGCTGCAGCCACCAGGCAGGTTCCAGCCTGCTTTGACAACACCCCGCTGCCCTGGTGTTCTTGGTCTTTCCCAGGCTTCACCTGAAAGCGGGGCCCTGGTGCCTGCACCCCCGGACCAGCAGGGTGGGCAGGTGGGCGGGCGGGGGACGCCAGGCAAGAGGCAGGCGCAGGCGCCTGGGTGTCTCACGTAATAACTCAGGGCTGCCTACAGCCTGGAGAGGTGTTTCACGCGCCTCAGAGGCAGATAATGGAGCATTCTTCCAAAATGAGAGAATGCGCCTGTTCTCAACTCCTGCCCCCCCATGTTTCCCAATGAAATAATTAAACTGGGGTTTCTGGAGGGCCCTAGCGGATTCTTCGGGGAGCCGGGGAGGGGGGCTGAGTGGTGAGGGGAGGAGAGCGGCCGAGCTGGGAAGGGGTTCGGCTGGTGAGATGGGGTGAGCAGGCCCGCAGAGAAGGGCGTCAGGGTCTCCGAGGGCACTGGGGAGGGGCCGCTGATTTCTCAGCAGCCCCGATGACATATGACTTCGCACGTCTCCAGGTCTCCAGGGCTGCAGCCGGCTGTGTACATTCAACATGTGTTTGGTATTATCGGTGTTTTTATAATAATAACTGTGGTCTTGAAAGGGACCAGAATTAATTAAAACGCAGCACTCTGCCACATTTCACGTTATTATTATCATAGGAATGCTTGCCTGCAAAGGACCTCCCTTGGGAGGGTCATCTCACCCATCCCCCCCACCTCCCGTCTGTACCCACCCCCCCAACCCCCACCCCGGTTGGCCCTCCCAGCCAAGCTTAGGAGATGGCCGGCAAGTGGATGGGGGAGTGGGACCCGCAATTCCTTCCTGGTACTTGAATTACGATAAGTAGGACAGTGCAAGCCTTTGGGGGTCATGCTTACAGAGTCACATGACCCCAAGGAAGCCCCATTGGCTGTGCCCATCAGACAGCCGGAAGCTCTCATCTCAAGGCACCTGCCTGAAAGCACCTCTCGGTTCGGAGAGGCACAGTTCGGCTCTAGGTTAGGGCAGCGTTCCTCCACCTTCACTTGGTGTGTTGGCGTGTGGAGCTGGACCGTTCTCTGCGGTGGGGGCATCCTGCGTGTTGTCAGATGTTTCGCAGTATCTCTGGCCTCCACCCGCCGGCTGCTGTGAGCACCACAAATGTGTCCCGACACCGTCACGTGTCACCCAGGAAGAAGGCAGAAGCGCTTCCAGCTTTATTGGCTCTAATTTCGGGACCCCGATGGGGAAGGTGGTGAGGTGACCTTTTCCAGACCTACACTGCCAATTCCTTAACAGGATCTTGCCTGAGGCTCCTTCTGCAGTCATGGAAAGAAGGAACCAGCTGGGGCATCAGACAGTTCAGAAGAACTGGGGTGGGGCCCAGGGATTTGCCTTCCTAAGGTTTCCAGGTAAATCCCAAGCTGCTGCTCTGGGAATGAGCCCTGGAGAACCCCTCTTAGAGGTAGGCGTCCTCACTCACCACACTATGGGCATCTGGGATCAGATTACCCTGTGTGTGTGTTGGGGGGATCCTTTGCCACAATGCTTGCTCCTGGATATACCTCTCCTATACACTGGAGCATGGTGGGCGGCATCCCCGGCTTCTAACAGCCATGAAATTAAAAGACGCTTACTCCTTGGATAGAAGGCTGTGATAAATCTCAACAGCATATTACAAAGCAGAGACATCACTTTGCTGATGAACGTCTGTATAGTCAAAGCTATGGTTTTTCTAGTAGCCACGTATGGATGTGAGAGTTGGACCATCAAGAAGGCTGAGCACTGAAGAATTGATGCTTTCAACTGTGGTGCTGGAGAAGACTCTTGAGAGTTCCTTGGACAGCAAGGAGATCCAACCAGTGCCTCCTAATAGAAATCAACCCTGAATATTCACTGGAAGGCCTGATGCTGAAGCCGAAGCTCACTTTGGCCACCTGATACCAAGAGCCGACTCATTGGGAAAAAACCCTGATGCTGGGAAAGATTGGCAAAAGGAGAAGGGGGCGGCAGAGAATGAGATGGTTAGATAGCATCGCTGACTCAATGGACAAGAATTTGAGCAAACTCCGGGAGATAGTGGAGGACAGAAGAGCCTGGCCTGCTGCAGTCCATGGGGTGGCAAAGAGACGGACATGACATAGCAGCTGAATAACAGCAACGGGCTCCTACCCACTAGATGCCAGTCCTATGCCCCCCAAATTGTAAATACCAAAATACTCCCAGACAGGGCCAGAGACAAAACCGCCTCTAGCTGAGAACCACTGGCTCGGGGGCAGGCTGTCTGGAGTCCCAGATATACAGGTTGTGGGGGGCCTTCCGCGTCTCAGGAAATCCCACCCCTCCCCGCCATCCCCACTCGGCTCCAGGGAAGCCACCCTCATTCAGGGAGGAGTGACGTACCAGTGAGTCATCCTCACATCTGAGGAGGGGAGCGAGTGACTTGGGGTGAATAACATCCTGAGGTTTCTGAGTGATTCACTTCTGAAAACAAATTCGAGAGGATACTTGCAGGGCGACACGGCCCTCACTCTCTTGCCTCCCACTAGGGTTTTCTGAGTGGCCGGAACTGGTCCTTCTCCGCGCCCCCAGCCCCAACCCAGCTCATTTTGGGCACAGCCCAGACTGGGGAGGCAGCTCTTGCTAATACATCCCAAGTTCTGTTTCGGTTACAATTTATTGCCGTGTTTTGTGGCTTCATTGCATCTGGGTTTGCCCAGGGGACCACGCCACACACAGGGCTGCCATCCTCTGAGTCAGCTTAGGAGAGGGGCACAGGGTGCAATCGGCCCGCCCCCTCCTGAGACAGGCTCGGCCTGGGACCTTTTGCTGCAGCGCTTGCACCTGGACACAGCTCTCCTCGAGCAACAAATCAGTAACACACAGAAACTGCACGGAACTAAAGCTGACTGCGTGCACGCGCAGGCTGTCAAGGTCTGGATCCAGAAGGCAAAGGAGACCAAAAATACCCAATGCCACTTGTGAGGAGCCCGGAGCAAAAGCAGGGGGTCGGGAGCGAAAGCAAGTTACCGTGCATGCGTGCCCCCTGCACAGAGCACCACTGAGAGGTAGGCAACCGCCTAACCCCCCCTGCAAGCCGACCCCTGGACACTGCCCTGCCCTCACCCCCTGTAAGGCACCAGCTCACCCCGACCTCAGAGATCGAGTGAGGGAACCTGCTACTTGTTCTCCTTCCCTCCTGCCGCAGCAGGGGCCCCGGAGAGCCTTGCCTGAATTTCTTGTCTGGCCTCTGATCTATTCCTGTTGGTTGTGGAGGGGCAAGAATGCTTGCGGGTGAGACTGTGCTCCCCCGTCCTTCACTCGTGTGCTCCCCTCGCGCACCCCTGTGCTCCAGCCACGTCCCCGCTTTCTCTCCCTCTGACACGCTTCTTCCTCCCACACTGCCTGGCCTCCGTTCCCTGACCCCCTGAGCGTGGCTGGCTGCTTCCTGTCTCATCTCTACCATCACCTCCTCAGAGAAGGTGGTGCTCCTGACACAGCACCCGCCTTGTCCTGTGCTCTAGCCCGGCTCTGTCCACGGCACAGGTCCTGACCTGCAATAGCCCTGATTTGCATGTCCCTCAAGTAGGAGACTGGAGAAGGCAATGGCACCCCACTCCAGTACTCTTGCCTGGAAAATCCCGTCGACGGAGGAGCCTGGTAGGCTGCAGTCCATGGGGTTGCAACTTCATTTTCACTTTTCACTTTTCACTTTCATGCATTGGAGAAGGAAATGGCAACCCACTCCAGTGTTCTTGCCGGGAGAATCCCAGGGACGGGCGAGCCTGGTGGGCTGCCACCTATGGGGTCGCACAGAGTTGGACACGACTGAAGTGACTTAGCAGCAGCAGCAAGTAGGAGACAGGTTCTCTAGGAAGCAGATGCTGCGATGAGGGTAACCCCGAGAGAAGGAAGTGGAGGAAGCAGGCTTGGGCAGGAGGGATCACCGGTGCGTGAGGGTCTAAGAAGTCTCTGCAGTCTGTGTGAGGCTCCTGAGCAGAGGCTGCCCGTTGGAGGAACCCTGGGGGTGGCTGCTGTTTGGTCCTTGCCCATCACCCTGCTCAGCCATTGACCAGGGCTGCCCCAGGAAGAGCGTGATCTCAGCTTGAAATCTGAAGAGGCCCTTCGAGACTCTAGTGGCTAAGGCTGCCCTTTTGGCCAGGCAGAATCCTTCCTCAAAGGGGGACCTGGGCGGCTTGTCTTTGGGTTTGCCCTATGGGGTGGGCCACCATGCACTTTCCCCAGGAGCAAGGATCTCGTAGATCTTCTTGCTGCCAGGTCCCGTTTCCTAACAGGGAGTCATGGGTGCTCAGACAGTATCAGGGAAAGACAAATGTATGATTCCGGGAAGGAGAACGTGAAAGGCGCTCAGTCGTGTCTCACCCTATGGGGCCCCATGGACTGTAACCTGCCAGGCTCCTCTGTCCATGGGATTCTCCAGCAAGAACACTGGCTGAGCTGCCATTCCCTTTTCCAGGGGATCCTCTCAACCCAGGGATCGAACCCGGGTGCCCCACATTGCAGGCAGATTCTTTACTGTCCGAACCACCAGGGAATCTAAAATCTCCCTGGGGAAGGAGAGGTGGAGAACTCTTGTCCAAAATGTCTCGAACAATTTTTCACCCTGTGGTACTTCCAAGGTTTTTTTTTTTTTTTTTTTAAATTTATTTTATCGCTTCAGTCCTGTCCGACTCTTTCCGACCCCATGAACTGTAGCCCTCCAGGCTCATCAGTCCATGGGATTCTCCAGGCAAGAATACTGGAGTAGGTTGCCATGCCCTCCTCCAGGGGATCTTCCTGACCCAGGGATCGAACCCCCGTCTCCTGTGTCTCCCGCATTGCAGGCAGATTCTTTATCTCCTGGTCACGGGGGAAGCCCCATTTATTTTATAGTTTGTTTTTTTTTTTTAAGGCCACCCCTGTGGAATGTAGGATCTTAGTTCCCTGACCAGGGATTGAACCCACAGCCTGTGCGTTGGGTGCATGGAGTGTTAACCACTGGGCTGCCAGAGAAGTCTCGCTTCCAAGATTTTAAAAGCTGAAAACATCCCCATGGTGGGGTGTCGTGTCACTGGCTCTTGTGGGTTGTCTGGGTGACAGCTCTGGAGCCTGCTGTGTCAGATGGAGGAGTGGGGCAGGCAGGCTGATGAGGGGAAAACAGCAGCCCAGGGGATCTTGGAGGAAAAGGGAAACAGAGCTACCAGGTGGGCCAAAGGCACATTCCAGGGGGCCGTGGGTGCCTGTCAGACCGGAATGATTATCGGGTCTGGCAGAGCCCAGCACCTTGGGTGGCCGAACAAACCTCAGATGCGGTGTTCCCAGAGCCCGGGTGGGTGGCGGGGAGTGTACTTTCCTGGTTGAGCCTCCCTCCTGCTGCGGCATTTTCCTCTGCTAGGGATTCCGGCTGGGATGGGCTCGTCCTGGGAGCTGCTGTCCATCTATGGGGTGTCTGGAAGCCCAAGATTCCCAGGGAGCCGGCCCCACAGGGCAGCCCCCTGTCCAGATGCAGCACGCATGCACGCGAGGGAATCTTCCTGGGTGGCAGAGATGCCCACGGGGCAGAAGCCTGGAGGCTTTTGGAACAAGGAGGGCACGGTGTGAGCTCTGTGTGCTGAGAGGAGAGAGAGGGCAGGGTCTGCCCTGGGGGATGCCTGGCAGGTGTGACTCTCCTTTTACAAGCTCAGGAATCCCAGAACTCCAGCTCGGTTCTCTTATAACTCCACCAGGGCATCTCAAGGTCCCCCAGCCCTTACCCTTTGGAGTCACATCAGATTTCAGAGGATGGGGCAGGGGGCCTTGGGGCTGGGAGGTGTTTCTGTATCATTTGTCTATACCAGATTCCCCGGAGACCTCCAACAACAATACACTGGGAGGTTCCTGGTTGTCCATCCACCCTGGTCACTGTGTCTCTGGTTCCCACCCAGAGACCCTCCAGGGCCACACGCTTCCAGCTCCTGCTCCGAGACTCCTGGCAGCCCTCCTTACTTGTTCCCAGGACCCTGCCTCTCTGCTTGGCGTCTGCTCCCTCGGCTCTCCCAGCACAGGGAAGACTCTCTCCCAGTGGGGAGCACCTGTTGTATTTGCTGTACCTTTCCAAAGCCTTCTTTGAAACTCAAGAACAAGAATTGATTACTTGCTGAATTTTTGCCGTATTGCCCGTTCTCTAATGCAGTGGATTCAACAAAAATGGAAGTGTTAGTCGCTCAGTTGTGTCCGACTCTTTGCAACCCTCTGGACTGTAGCCAGGCCTTCCTCTGAGGGATCCTCCTGACCCAGGGATCGAACCCAGGTCTCCTGCATTGCAAGAAGATTCTTTACCATCTGAGCCACCAGGGAAGCCCATGATCAACTACTGTATGTTCCCTTTTTTTTTTCCCCCCCTAGGAAGTCCATGGATAAGAGGGCCGTTCTCATCACTGCAGTCCTAGATATTTAATGCTGAGAATACACAGGACATTCAAACAACACCTGAAAACAAAAATCAAGTCAACACAGGGGAAGAATTCCTCAAACCATTTTACCTATTCTTTCTCAGCTCTAATACCTGGGAAGATGGGTGACTGAGCACCTCATCTTGGCTCCCACCTAACACAGTGTGACTCAATCTCCAGCTATGCCCTGCATTGCTGGAGACTTATTTCATACCTGAGAGCCTCTCTCCGGCAGGACGTGTTTCCTTTTTCAGTATCAATTTCTTCAGCTGATTGGCTCCGCTCCATGTCTCATTGTTCTGGGTGTCTACCCAGTAGAAGTGTAACACTTAAGAAGGAAATGCACGATAAAAAGCTTGCCTTTAAGTGAACTCACCATGTACTGAAACTGAAAGTCTGTAGGAAAGAGAGTGGGGAGGGATTTTTTTTAAGCCATTGTGATCACAGGTACAGCTTCTTCGGAACTTAAAGCGGGGTTGTGTGTCCTTCTGAAGTTAGATGATGTCTCAGCTTCTGTGGACTCTTGGTTCAGAGTGTTAGTCTTTTAGTCACTCAGTCGTGTCCTACTCTTTGCACCCCTGTGAACTGTAGCCCACCAGGCTCCTCTGTCCATGGAATTCTCCAGGCAAGAATACCGAAGTGGGTAGCCATTTCCTTCTCCAGGGGATCTTTCCGACCCAGGGATCAAACCCAGGTCTCCTGCATTGCAGGCAGATTCTTTACTGTCTGAGCCACCAGGGAAGCCCAAGGTCACTGCCAAGAGCCTTGTATGTTCTGGAGACAAAGGAGACGCTGGAATTTCAAAGGAATGTCTGTCTTTGTGAGAGCGGAGAGCTCAGAACCTTAAGCCCGGAAAGGCAGGACCAAACCACAGTGGGGTCACTTGTATATGAACTCATCCTCCTGTTTCGATGGCATCCGGGGGACAGATTAATGTACACCGCATATTGCATTCCTTGTACATGCGTCTGTGGTTGAGAAATGAGGATTCTTAGCAACCTTCCTTGGAATCGAACTGTCTTTATTTTGACTCAGAGGGTTGGGGGCTGATCAGGGCGTAGAGCCGAAAGGGGGCATTGAACTAGGTGAAGATCTCCATCGCCTGTTTCTGCCTTTACCGGGTGACCTGCCTCTTGTCTGGAAGTGATGAATCAGTAATACCAGCTGTGGATCAGCAGTCTGGCTTTCGCCTCCTGGTGCTGGGCCGTTCCAGTGGGGAGCACGGGCAGGGAGGGCTCAGGGTTGGTCTACTTTGGCAAAGCTGTTTCACCTTCTCTGTCCCAAGTTGAAGAGAAGGTTGTTGTTGTTTAATCACTAAGCCCCACTCTGTTGTGACCCCATGGACTGTAGCCGAACATGTTCCACTGTCCATGGGATTTCCCAGGCAAGAATACTAGAGCAGGTTTTCATTTCCTTCTCCAGAGAATTTTCTTGACCAGGGATTCAACTTGCGTCTCCTGCACTGGCAGGCAGATCCTTTACCACTGAGCCTCCTGGGCCGCCCCGGAAGAGGCAACAGTTTCCTGGAGATCCACACGGACGCACGGCCTACCCTAGTTCATCCACGTGGGCTGTTTCCTTACTGCCAGTGAGCTGAGAGTTGTCCCTAATAGTTACGAGCCATAAGAAGGGAATCAAGGCTCAGACGGAAGTCTAGACTCACAGTCATGGAAGTAGTTGTGGAAGTCAGAGCTAGAAGGCACCTCAGAAATAATTAGGTCCCCACTTTCATCTGACAGCTCAAGAAATTAGGGGGCCCAGACTGGGGTGTGGGGGGTGCCCAATGGCACAGAACCAGTTAGTGACAGAGCAGAAAGGAAAGGAAAGACTAATTGATAATCTTCATCCAAACGGACGTGTGATGCCCAAGCTAAAAATCTAATTGGGATTTTCCGAGTCTTCCCTCATTAGAATAGACAACCACGCCTGTGGGTTTCTCCTGTTCGCCCCCTACCCCCCTTCCCCACTTGTGCCCCAGGACTAACCGTACTAACACATACCAAGCTGTATTTGTTGTCGTTGTTCAGTCACTCAGTCGTGTCCAGCTCTTTGTGACCCATGGACTGCAGCACACCAGGCTTCCCCGTCCTTCACCATCTCCTGGAGCTTGCTCAAACTCATGTTCGTTGAGTCAGTCATGCCATCCAACCATCTCATCCTCTGCCACCCCTTTCTCCTCCTGCCCTCAATCTTTCCCAGCATCAGGGTCTTTTCCAATGTTGACTCCTCTCGTCGGGTGGCCAAAGTATTGGAGCTTCAGCTTCAGCATCAGTCCTTCCAGTGAATATCCAGGACTGATTTCCTTTAGGATGGACTGGGTTGATCTCTTTGCAGCCCGAGGGACTCTCTAGTCTTCTCCAATACCACAGTTCAGTGTCTAAACTGCATTAACACTCTCTCTGCCCCTCTGGCTCCCAGGTGGCTCTGGACCACGGTGGGTTTTGGTGCAAGACAGGCAAGAGGAAGCGGGGTGGAGCTGGGGTGGTCTCAGCCCCTCCCGACTCCGTCCCCCTGTCTCCACTGACAGCCGCTGGGCCCCTCTGGATGGTGCTCCCCCAGCGCTTCCTGCACCTGCCCACACCTTGTAAACTGATCCCTTTACTAACTTGCCTTCAGTTACCTAATCTGAGTGTGTCGGTGCATTTCCTGCCGAGACCCCGAGTGACATAATAACTGAAGGCTAAAAGGAAGAATTTAAATATTGCAACGGCATTCGCCGAACTCTGCTTCCACATTCCTTAGGCGTAAGCTAAACCGGAGAATCTGGGGAGCAGAGAAGATGGACAAGTGAAAGGGGAAGGTCCAAAGTTTAAAACCCGTGGGTGGCAAATCCCCTCTTATCTGTTTATATACTTTTACTTTCTACTTGATATACTTAATTATAGAGTCTCTCTATCTCTCTATCGATCATCCGTCTACTTCTTGAATTTGCTGATGTGCAGCAGTAGCAGCTGCCATGGTTTCGGAGCACATCTACCCCTGTCCTCAAGGACCTGCAGAGGGCAATCATTGATGGGGGTTGAAGAGCATTCTGTTCAATGTGTTTGCATCTTATTATGATGAAGAGAGTTAAAAATGACCTGCCTGCAGGGCCACCACCAACTGATGGTAAAATTAGAACTTGAACCCAGTTCTTCTGATTCTCAGGTCCATGATTTTTTTACAGCACTCATTTCAATTCAGTCCAACTCAAGAGGCATTGATGGGCACTTCCTCACACTAGCCCCTGCTAAGCGGGCTGGTGATTTAGAGGTGAATATGGTACCCTTCTTCCCTGCCGCCAACAAGCTGCCACTTGAGGGCAGACCTTTGTGTTCCCATACGGGATGATGGCAGAGCCTGCAAAATGGCTTTAGAGCTTCTCAGGGGTGACCTTGTGATGGAAACTTTTCCGTGTCACTTTGACCAGGCTCTTGGATTTAATCAAACACCAACCTGGATGTTGCTGCAAATGTATTTTGCGGATGTGGTGAACGCTGACCGTCATTTGACCGTAAGGAAAGCAGATCAGTCTTGACAGTGTGGGTGGGCTCAAATCCCACCAGCTAAGGGCCTTCCGAGCAAAAACAGGTTTCTCAGAGAAGAAATTCAGTCTCAGGACCAAAGCCTCAACCCCTACTTGATGTCTAGGCTGCTTGTCTGACCTGTGGGTTTTAGACTTGTCAGCTCCTATGGAAATTGCATGAGCCGATTCCTTAAGACAGATCTCATTTTAATATCTGTGTATCTATGTATGAATGTATGTATCTATCAATGTATCTATTGTTGTATCTATACATGCATGCATGCATCTATGTATCTATGAATGTATATATGTCTGTTTCTATTTATCTGTCGATGTATCTGTCTATCACCTATGTATCTATCTCTCCTATTGCTTCTGTTTCTCTGGAGAAGCTGACTGATTCAGGGATCGTGTTTAGATTTTAAGAACAGGAGCCTGAAAGACTCAGAGGCTGTTGAGGTTGCAGCTTAGAAAGCCGGGAGGCTGGTCTGGACTGCATTTTGCCGGCTGTTTCCAGTGTCACCGCCCGCTCTCATTCCTACACTTGCCACATCCCGCCCCCAGGGCTCCTAGCTGGCTCATCCCTGGATCTTCTCCGTGAACGAAAGAGCTCTCCTCCGCTCCTTTCTGGAATCATGGAATTCCATCCTCATGACCAGTTGCTCTCGCCGTTTCGCAATCCCTGTCATCTGCAGGAAAGCCTATCTCCACCTGACAACTCTGACTTCTTCCAGGTCATCCGTCCTGGGAGTCTGCCCGGCTGTTTCGAT
Source organism: Bos indicus x Bos taurus (assembly GCF_003369695.1). Classification (NCBI taxonomy): domain Eukaryota; kingdom Metazoa; phylum Chordata; class Mammalia; order Artiodactyla; family Bovidae; genus Bos; species Bos indicus x Bos taurus. Next base: position 59,724,486 of record NC_040094.1, read on the forward strand.
TGGGTCAGCTGCAGGCATTCCCCTCGGGGGACAACATCTCCTCGAAGGTACTTGTGGCAGGTGAGGTCTGCAGAGGTTGGAAGTGGAGCTACATGAGAGGAAAGGGGGTGGCCATCGGCCATCCTTATTCCCCCACCGACTCTTCAGAACAGACACAGCTGCTTCTCAGTGCAACCAAGTGAGACAGAGGAAAAAAGTATCTTGGAAGAGATTTGCTGCATTAAAAAAAAAAAAAGTCATAAAAGGAAAGCCTCTGAGGCCATGTAGCTTTAGGGTAAGGAAGAGGTGGAGACCTCGGCAGGGCCGGCCGCTGAAGCTTCCTGTTTTCTGGCAAGCGGGAAGCAGACTGCAAACATCCTTCTTCATTTATGGTCTTTGTTCTTGCTCAGCCAGTGTGCTGTTCAACAGGGTGGCCTTTCAGACGCATGCTCCCCTCTGCATTATCTGCTTCAGATCAAAAGGGAAAATGCATGAGAATGTGCTCCGAAGGCCTGGTTACCGCACACACGCCAGTTACAATCATAATCATAAATGCTCGGGCTGGGACCTTGTGGGGAATCTAGGCTTGTGTCTCTTAGCTGAGATCTGCCTTCTCCCTGGAGGTCAGGCCGGCCAACACGCACTGCATGTTAATGTGCCAGGCGCTGCCCTGGGTGTGGGGGTGCAGGACTCATTCCCTGGGGAGACCCTGAATGAATCAAGTTAGAGAAGCGGTGTTTCCATTTCTCCCCGAGAACACGGTGACCAAAGCATTCATTCATTTAGCCCCTTCGACATCTGCTTTTTAATTTTTTTTTTCCTAAAGAAAATAAAATTTATTTATTTGGTTGTGTCTTAGTTGCATCATGCAGAATCTTTTCATGTGGCATGCGGGCTCAGGAGTTGAGCTCAAGGCTCAGTTGCCCTATGACATGTGGGATCTTAGACCAGGGATTGAACCTGCATACCCTGCATTGCAAGGTGGGTTCTTAACCACTGGACCACCAGGGAAGTCCCAGCATCCGCTTTTCAGATTCTGTTTGACAAGCTCCCTTCGCTCCCCTCTCCTCCAAGATCTAGAACATCCGTAACCATACTCCCCATCTGCCCAAGACAGTTCCAATTTAAACTGGTCTTCCCAGCATAGTTACTAATAAGAGCTCACATCCACTATTCAAGAGTGTTCCAGTCTGAACCATCAGTCCCATGGTCTCATTCATCCATCATTCTTCTGGGCAGCCATGAAGACGTCAAGGACATTTTCTGGGAGCCAGTCACAGCTGGACAAAGAGAAGGGCCCTCAAAAATGCTGATTATTGAACAAATTGGTTTCTTTATCTTGGGAATTTGAGGCAGGGGTCTGGGAACCCACGTTAGGTCTCCCAGACAGCCTTCCAGTGACCAAATGTGCAGAAAGAGTCAGTGTCTAGCGGTGCCTGACACCGTGAAACATGACCCTTGAGTTTCAAACCCTACCAGGGAGATGCTCAATTCAAGTCAAGGTCTGCATGGAAGAAGCTGGTTTTCAGGAATGGCAGAACTGACCAAAAATACCAAGAGCAGCCTCTGAGCCTGTTTGTGGCAATATGTTACTGGTACGTCCTGTGGACTGGATAATTAGGAATATGTGTCATTTGTTTAGAATTTGGAAGCATATTTGCATGTGTTCTGAATCAGGGCTCCTAGCAATGGAAAGGTATTGTCATCCTCACTTTTTTTTTTAATGACAAGGAAACTTCCCAAGTTCACAGCTGAGTGGTGACGGGATCCAGGGTCTCCATGAGCCCTCCCTGAGCCCACTGCTCTTTTCAGGTGGTTGTCCTGGAGTTGGGATGGGAAGACTGGCTGAAGCACTCTGCATTCCAATAACAGGTGCTTTGAGGCTCTCTGCAGGGTGGGCGAGCTCCAAGGAATGAGGTCAGGGTCCAGGGATTGCAGTTGGTACAGGCACCCATGGATCAGAGGTGTGCCCATGAACTGAGAAGAGGTGACAAATCTGCTTTCACAAAAGTGCCAGTCTGAGGGGATCAAGACCAGCGACTTCCATTCACAGCTCTCCGGCCCAGAGGAGAGATGGAGAGTGGGAGCCCTGTGCGCAGAGGGCAGAGGACAGTCGCCAGTGATGCCCACGATGAGACGTGATCCAGGCCACGTGAAGCCGGAGTGACTGAACTGCGGGTGACCCCGCAGAGCAGGGAGGCTAATTAGAGCTTGTCTTCCCCCGGCTTCAGTCACAAGCCCCTCCTGCCCTTCCTCCTGATGGTGCAGCTGATAAGGACGGATTGAATTTATGAAAAGCCATGAAGATGTTTGGATAAGCCTCGGGACCCAGGCAAGCCAGCCAGACGAGTCAGGGCCTGACGGAGGCAGTGGGGCTGTCTGAGAGCTTCCAAGGGAGCAGGCCAGGCAAGGCCGGGAGGAAGGGGGAGCGTTGAACTTGAAGGTGACACCTGAGGGCGTGGCCTCCGGGACTGCTTGCCCAGACATCCAGGTGGAAATGGGCCTGCTGAGAGCCAGCTCTGGGGGCAGATTCTCAGCTTGCCCGGGGGCCACCCAGCAGCTGGCAGCTCCTGCCACCCGTCCTGTCCCCCGGTCCCAGAGGGATCTGGTGTAGGCAGAGGAAACCCAGCTCAGGGAGCCGCCGAGGGCGGAAGGTCGGGCGCCCAGGAAAGAGCACCTCCCTTCCAGAGGTGACATTCAGACCACCCAGTGGGAAGGATAAGGAAGGTGAAATGTTTGTCCAGCATTTACTACTTGCCAGGCTCTTGGCAACCCACTCCAGGATTCTTGCCTGGGAAATCCCAAGGACAGAGGAGCCTGGCGGGCTACAGACCACGGGGTCGCAAAGAGTCGGACACGACTGAGCCAGTGAGGCTCACAGGCACAGTGCAGGGGGCGTTATATGGACCATCACGTTACCCTTCGGTGTGAGTGGTGTCATTGTTAATCATGCCCATGGCACTGACGTACTTAAGTGAGGCTCAGAAAGGGTAAATGACTTGCCCAAGGCCACACAGCTAATACGTGACAGATCTTATTAACAAAACCATGTCGCGAATTAAAAATCAAGCACGGAGAATCTTGAGCCTTAGTCCTAAAGGAGGTGGCTCCACACAGACCGGAGGGACAATGGTGGGTGGGAGCAGGAGTGTCTACAAGGCCTGGAGAGTGAGCGCCCTCTTCCATCCCGGGCTGCCTCCACTCATTCCGTGGCTGGGTGGCTTCTTACCTGTCCCCTGGCATTCGTCCCCCTGGTCTTCGGCAGGTGGTTACAAGAAGATGCTATGTGCCCACCCGGCTCTCAGCTGCCCACCCTGCATCCTCAGCTCTGGCTATGGAAGCACCAGCTTCTCGGGTCTTCAGAAGGATATGCCCAACAGCGGCCTAAACCCAAGGGTGCGTACTCTCTGTCACTGAGGGGCCTCCGGGTCCTGCGGCCACCCGGGCTGCTGGTCTGGCCCTCGTGTGCCCTGCCTGAGAACCACGGCTACCTCCATCAGCTCTGTTTCTCCTGGCGGCTGCCCACCCACACCGAGCCTGTGACTCACGGGGAGATGATGGAGGCTGATGACTGGCTTGGGTGTGCAGAATGGGCTATGTCCCTGAGGCCAGGGGTGGGGCCGGGAGAAAGGGAGGCTGGCTGGCAGGAGAGTGGTGTTCTGTGGGATGAATGTGTCACTTGCTTCTAAATTAAGGGAGAACTCCAACCCCAGGATGTTCGGGGAGAAGGAAGGGCAGAAGCGGGTAGCCATCCTTGGCAGCGTTTCCCCAACTCGCTTCTGGATTCTGACTTTCTCCTGCCTCCCAGAGGCCAGCCTCAAAAAAGTAAGATGGGGAAGTAACACCTGATGAGTCAGACCCCCCCCCCCTCCCAAAATGGGCTCCCACCCCTACACATTTATTTTTAATCATAACAAAGACTCAAGCTGATTTTTAATTTAATTTTTATTTGACACTGGGGTATAGCTGACTTACAATGTGCTGGTTTCAGGTGAAGAGCACAGTGAATCAGTTATACATAAACATATATCTGCTCTTTTTCAGATTCTATTCCCACATAGGTCAATACAGAGTAATTAGTAGGCTTCCCTTTGCTATATGTTGACGACCTATTTTATATATAGCAGTGAGTAACTTGTGCCCAACTCTTGCGACCCCATGGATTGTAGCCCACCAGGCTCCTTTGTCCGTGGGATTTCCCAGGCAAGAATACTGGAGTGGGTAGCCGTGTTCTCCTCCAGGGATTCTTCCCGACCCAGGTATTGAACCTGAGTGTCTTGCATCTCCTGCATTGGCAGGCAGATTCTTTTACCCCTGAGCCACCTGGGAAGCCCATGTGTATGGTAGCTATGTGTGTGTTAATCCCAAACTGCTAACGTATCCCTCCCCATTCCATAGCCTGCTCATCACAGCAGATTCCAGACGTACATGTGTGGCATGCTTTTCGACTCTAGATTTTCCCCTCCGTTGGGAATCCCTTGTCAACAAGAAGGCAAAACCGTGATGTCAGTAATTAAGGCTGGGACCTTTCAGTGTGATCTGGTTGGATCCAGTTGGGGCAGGGAGGTATAATAAAGAAATAATAAAGCCACGGTGGAAGAAATGTCTGTGCATTTTGATATAAAATACCTTCCTTTCTGGTTAAATGCAAAGCACGATGTATAAATCAGCCTGGGCCATTTAAATTAACAGTTCAGGCTGGGTTTTAATATTGGTCATGGTGCCCGAGACTCATTTCATTCGTGTCAGTTTAACAGTTGGATACATGGGCCAGGGGTAATATTAATGATTACTTGTTAGTTAAGTGGACACGGAGCTTTTACACAAAAGGCCAGTGGTGCAGAGCCCTTTCCAAAAGCCAGCTGGGCCAGGTGCCTCTCTGTGTGCGCTGTGCTGGCCAAGGGTCTGGGAGACCTGGAGCTCCGAGGTGGACAGCTTAGAAGGATGCTCTGAGCCTACCTGGACCTCTTCCCAGGGGGCCCTGGAGAGGTGAGCTGTGCCTCTTTGGGGCTGAGTCACTGAGTGAGAGCCCTCTCTGCTGAGCCCAGGAACAGCCCAGCAGCCAGTTCCCCCAGGGCCCGGGAGAAACGGAGGCAGCGCCCCTGGGTCCTTCTCTCGGGCAAGAAGCCACCTCTGCAGCTCGTGATGGCTGAGATGGGAATGCCCACCAGTGATCTACGCTGATGTTTATAGAAAGCACACAGTTTTGCTCATTCATAGAATGGAAAGACAGTGTGTGATTCGGGCCCTGGCAGGGCTCTGCCGCAGCGCTCAGGCTGGTGTGGCTGATTGTAATCATTTCCGGAAAGGCCCTGGATCGCCTGCAGGGAGAAGGCCAAGGGTGCATGGGAACAGGCCGCCCGTGGAGCCCAAGAGCAGGCCGCCTGCCCTGTGCATGGAGCCGAAACCAACTGCCAGGAAGGGTCCCCTGCGGGCCCTCTGCCCCAACGCCTCCTCCTCCCAGATACTCTCCGAAAGCTTCCTGGTTGGGAGACTGCGGCTGGGACCACGAGACACAAGGACACGCGGGTGGCCTTCTGAGAACACTGGAGAAAGGGGATTCTCCCTGGCCCCGTCCGATCAGTCTGTCCGATCAGTCTGTCCGGGGGTGCTGTGGGCCCTGATATGACTTTTGTTTTTTAAGCGGATGTTTATTAACATTTAAACTCTCTTCATACAAAACCATATAAAAAAATTAGTCAGGCATACAAAGGAATGGGGCTTCCCTGGTAGTTCAGATGGTAAGGAATCTGTCTGCAATGCACGAGACCCCGGTTCCATTCTTGGGTCGGGATGATCCCCTGGAGAAGGGGCAGGCTACCCGCTCCAGGATTCTTGAGCTTTCCTGGTGGCTTAGATGACAAAGAATCTGCCTGCAATACGTGAGACCTGGGTTCGATCCCTGGGTTGAGAAGATGCCCTGGAGGAGGGCATGGCAACCCACTCTACTATTCTTGCCTGGAGAATCCCATGGACAGAGAAGGCTGGTGGGCTACAGTCCATGGGGCCGCACAGACTCGGACAAGACTGGGCGACTAATAAGCACATACGAAAGAATCAGATAATGCCCTTGCAGTGGTGTGGATGGACCTAAAGATTGTCATAATGAGCACAGTGAGCCAGAGAAAGATGAATATTGTATGATAGTGGTTCTCTGTGGAAACTTAAAAAAAGGGTGTAAATGAACCTATTTGCAAAAACAGAGAGTCCCAGATGTAGAAAACAAGCTCATGGTTACCAAGGGGAAAGGGTGGAGAGTGATAAATCAGGAGGTTGGGATTGATGTATACACACTACTATACATAAAATAAACAGCAGGGACCTAGTGTATGGCACAGGGAGCTATGTCCATTGTCGTGCAATAACTTATGACGGCAAAGGATCTGAAAAAGAATACATGTATATATATATATTCTCCCCGGAGCCTAGCACTGAGGCCCAGATGTCATATATATATGTATTTATACACACACACATATATATACACACACACTCCTGCTAAGTTGCTTCAGTCGTGTCCAATTCTTTCCCACCCTCTGCTCTACAACCTGCCAGGCTCCTCTGTCCATGGGATTCTCCAGGCAAGAATACTGGAGTGGGTTGCCATTTCCCTCTCCAGGGGATCTTCCCCACCCAGGGATAGAACTTGGACTATCTAGAGTCAGACACGACTGAGCGACTCAGCACAGCACAGCAGTGTACATGTAAACTGGACCTCTGCACTGTATAAATATATAACTGGACCTCTTTTTTGTACGCCAGAAACTAACACGGCATCGTAAATCAGCTACACCTCAATAAAAAATAAAGAAAGTGGTGAACAGGTGATGCTGAAATTGCAGACTTTCCATCTTCAAATGCTGCGTGTGTGTCGCAGGCTTGAGACTAAGAATGGGGGTTGGCAGGGTGGAGCCCCAGACCTACTGCTGACTCTGTTGGCCAGTGGGCTCGCCCTTCCCTCCACTCAGCCTTGATGTCCACACCTGTACAGTGGGGGCAGGAGTGGGCACGAGGTCTTTGCTTCTACTTCCTCAAAGCGGATATAGGTGAGTCCACGTGGGACAAGTCCAGAAAGACTCTGGAAAGACCGTGCTGGGGAGCCTGCCCTTTTGCATGAACCCCTGCACACAGCGTCCTGTGGCCTGGTCTCCTGGGGACACTTTGGGGAAACAGCACTGTTTCCCAGGCCCAAGGGAAAAGTCTGGCAGGAGGGAGCCAGGCACGCTCGCCCCCTCCCCGCCCAGTGGTGCCGATGCTTTGGTGGGCACACAAACAAACCTGCCCTCTCCCTACAGCTGCAGCTTGTTGCCTCTCCCCAGAGCTTGGCACCAAGGCCCAGACACCATCGTGGTCTGGGGACAGATGCCTCCCTCGCCCCCAGTGCCTTCAGCAGCCAGTCCTACTTGGCTGGGCCGCTCTACCCAGAACCAGGCTCCCGGCCTGCAGCACACAGCCCACCACCCCAGCCCCGGGGCCTGGGAGATTCCCCGTGGACGCCCCGCGCGTCCCCTGTGAGCGACTGCCCCTCTCTCTGCTCGGAAAGTTCTCAGGCTGGCTTGGTGGGAGCCGGCCTGCAGACACTTCATTCACAACTTGTTGTTGGTTGGTTTTTCTCTTCCAAGGGAGGCGGAGGTGTGGCTGCAAAATAAATCTTTGGCTTTTTTTTTTCCTTCTCCCCCAAAGAAATCATTGTGTTGTCATGCAGGGAGGGCCCAAGCCGATGACATTTTTATGGGGCTGCCTCGAGTGAAGGCTAGTGTCTGGTAGGGCCATCCAGAGGGTTGCTCTCCAGCCCCTACCGTGGCCACCCCACCCCCTTTCTCTCACAGCAATACAACTTCAGTTCAATGCTTGTCTAGAATTCTCAGTGGGGCTACCTAGGCTCAAAGGGGGTGGGGGTGGGGGTGACATCACATCCCCGGGTCCCGATTGGCTGCGTCCAGGCTTCAGGAATGATATCATCTCTGCTTCTGCCTGCCCACCCCCTTTTCCTTCCAAGCCTTTCCTGGCTGGGCCAGCCCCCACCCCCGTCCTCCCCCAGCACCCCACCCCAGGATACCCCGTTGCCTTGGAGACCACAAGTTTTCAACCTCGTTGTCTGAAGGAATGGTAATTCGTTATATGTCTGACACGGGGGTGAAGGCTGCAGAGAGGGAGACCCGGGCCGGACGGTCGCAAGGGGAGGTGGTGGACAACCAAATAACGAACAAAAATATGTTTCACGCATGAGAAGCCATCAAAGGTGGTAGCGAGGAAAAAGGTCATTGCAGATGGCATTTATGAAATCGAAAAACAGAGGCGGAATTTTCAAAAGCAAGCGGCTGCCAAAATATGGCTGAGCATCACCACCCCTCCCCCAGACAGCTCATTAGGAGGGTTTTGGAGAGAGCGTCAACAGCGGTCTGGGGCGGCTGTGTTATCTTCGGAGGAGGGGCGGTCCCCTCGTCCCCAGGAGGGGGTACACCAGGAGGTCTCCGTCCCACGGGTTCTGCTCAGAGCCAGCAGTTTCTGAAAACGTGGACCAGATAAGGACCCACCCACACCCCTGGTGTTCCTGGGGTGATGTGCCTGTCCCTTAGTGTCAATCCCCGGGAGCCTAAGGCAGGAAGGAAGGATCTCTAGATGAGATTGAGTGCTTGTGTGTGTATACGTGTGTTTATGTATGTGTGTGCTTGTGTTTGTGTATACATGTGCATGCTTGTGTATGTCTACGTATGTGTGTGTTTGTGTCTGTCGTGTGTGCTTATGTGTGTTTGTGTGTCTGTGTCTGTGTTATGTGTATGTGTGTGTGTGTGGGTCTGTGTATGGTTGTGTGTGTTTGTGTATGTGTGTGCTTGTGTTTGTGTATGCATGTGTGCTTATGTGTATTTGCATATGTGTGTGCTTGTGTATGTTGTGTGTGCTCATGTGTCTGTGTATGTGCTATGTACGTGTGTGTTTGTGTGTGTCTGTGTGTGTTTCAATTATCTGTACATTCTGTGTCTATGTTGATGATAGTCACTAGGGACTATTCCAACCCCTGACTCCGTGGGACAGTTTAAGGACAACATGCAGATTCCCCAGGGCTCACCATCTCCTCTGCCTTCTAGACTCTATGCTCTGCTATGCTAAGTCGCTTCAGTCGTGTCCGACTCTTAGCAACCCCATGGATTGCAGCCTACCAGGCTCCTCCATCCATGGGACTTTCCAGGCAAGAGTGCTGGAGTGGGGTGCCATGGCCTTCTCCAGTTTTACTCCAGAGTATTTCTCCTCTGTCCACGGGCTGTTAACATGCGGCTATTTGCGGTCTTCCCTTAGGTTTTTTCGATGTCAGTTTTCTTGTCGGAGGCATCCTTTGAGTCGGGAACTCCAGATTTGCATTTTGGAATATTGGTGAGTTACTTGCTTCTTGCGGTCCTTACTCTTCACGCCTGGCCCCTGTAGCTGGTTCTTCTCGGCCCTCACAGGTTGCCTCTTAGTCCCTGACAAGTGTCTGAATCTATAGTCATACGGTTACAAGGAAAATAAGCAAATGATGAAAAGAGGTGCTAAAGACATACCTGCTGGGCAAGAAGGGGAGAGTCTAGAGACTCGTTTCAGGAAGAGATTCCTCTAGATGTGCCTGTGTGATGAGACGGGCGGATGTTTTTCCTGTAAGTCTGGAATACCCTAGCACTTCAATAAAAGCTGGCTAATATTGTCTTCTTGTTTATTTGTACAGACTTTTCTGGGCTGACAATGTATTTTAAATATTCTGTAATAACCTATATGGGAAGAGAATCTGAGAAAGAATGGGCATATATATGTGTGTCTGATTCACTTTGCTACACACTCAAAACTAACACATTGTAAATCAACTATACCCCAATACAAATTCTTGCAAAAATTTAAAAGTGTATTTCAAAATACCCATCTAGAAATGGGTGAAAACTGTTACTATTAATATATATACACACACACCCACATAGATGTGTGGGTCGCTGAGTGTCTATGTGTGATTGCATTTCCTTATTTCTGTTTTTGAAAAAGTTTCCAAGTGTTCTGCAGTGGGTAGTTACAACAAATGTAATCAGGGGGGAAAAAAGCTATTTAAAAAAATCGGTCATTGGGCAGGATGTTCTAAAGGGCAGATGAATGTGGCTTCCAAGATGAAGTAACCGGATACCTGTCAACTCCGCGTAGCAGAGAAACAGGGGCCACGTGTGTCACCAGCGGGGCGGTGACGTGACTCCCCCTGGGCTTCTCTTCCTTTCTGCTTCGGCCCAATTTCTCAGGCTCGGAGGGAGATGATGGTGATCTTGGACCACCTCTGGTCCACCCTCTTTCCCTCTAAACCGGACACTTAATTGCTCTTGAAAAGTGAGCACTAATCCAAGATTTACACAAGCTGTCACCTCAGCATCTGCGCGCCCAAAACCCAAGTCATACTTTCCCCAAACTGTTTCCTTCCAACCCGAAAGCTTCTCTGTCTGCCCCCAGAACCACTATTTTTATCCAAGCTAGAAACTTCGCAGTCATTTTTGATTAATCCCTGTACGTCAGTCTCCAAGAGAGTCACCGAAAACAGCTTATTGTTCATGCCAAGTCTGCCGCTGTGTTCATCCTTCCCAACTTCCTGCTGCCCCGAAGAAGCTGTTTCCTTCAAGAGCTGTTTGAAATGCCACCTCCTCCAGGCAGATTTCCTGAATCACTCCTGTGGTTCCTGATAAACATCTAACTTGAATTCCACCAGGATGAACAGACTTGAGGGGCACCATCCACCCTGGATCCAGGTTTGAAGGAATAGACTTGGCTTTCCTTCTAGACTGCGTGGCCCAAGAGCGCGAGCCCGGCTGCTTAATAAGGTCAGATTGCATGAGCTCAGCATAATTTATTGATTAAACAAAAGGAAACCACTTCCTCTCTTGACAAACCACACTGGTATTTCACCCTCTTTCCTTTACAGGTATTTTCCCAAACATCTGACCTGAACACCTACTTTTTAACTGAAGCAAACTTTTCTCTCTTGCATTTTCATTTAGTATAATTTCTCACGCGTTCCTGTCTTTGAAGATATTGATTAAACTCCGTCTCTATATTTTAATTATTATCATAATAAATAGTCTCAAATTATTATTATTATTTTTTTAATTTAAAAGGCAGGACAGTCTATAATGTTGAAGTCTGAATTTTGGAGCCAGACTGCCTAAAACATGGTAGCCACTAGCCACATCTGATGGTTTATTTATATATATTTTAAGCATACTTATTTATTTATTTGACCATGCCAGGCCTTAGCTGCTGCATATATGGTCTTCAGTTTTCATAGAGGCAAGCAGGATCCTTGGTTGTGGTGTGAGAACTCTTTTAACTGCAGTATGTTAGACCCAGCTCCCTGACCAGGGATCGAACCTGGGCCCCCTGCAATGGGAGAGCAGAGTTGTAGCTATGGGACCACCAGGGAATCTAAACATAAATTTAAATATATTATGGTTTTAAAAAATGAAAGATTCAATTCCTCCATCATATTGAGGTTTTCAAGTCCTCAAATAGCAACATGTAGCAAGTGGCTACCTTACTGAAAAGTAGAGATACGAGACATGGCTGTCGTCACAGAAAATTCTGTTGGCTACCTCGGGCTGGATTCACATCCTGGCTCTGCCACTCACCATTTCTGTGAGTTTAAGCAAAATACTTGACTCTGGGGGCCAATCTCCTCCTAATAGCTACCTCTTTGAGTTGCTTGAGCTTTAAATGAGTTAATACACGTTAAGCACATGGAAGAATGTCTAGAGTATAGCAGCCGGTAGTTGCGGGATCAGGGCTTCCAGGGGGCGCTGGTGGTAAAGAACCCACCTGCCAACGCAGGAGACGAAAGAGATGCAGGTTTGATCCCCGGGTTGGGAAGATCCCCTGGAGGAGGACATGGCAACCCACTCAGGTATTCTTGCTGGAGAATCCCCATGGACAGAGGAGCCTGGCAGGCTACAGTTCATAGGGTCACAGAGTCAGACATGACTGAAGCGACTTAGCCCTCACGCACCCTCAGTTAGCCATTATGGTCTACACTGGTCTCCGGTTCCAACTCTTGACTCATCTCCATGACCCAATTTAATCTATGAGTCCATATCACATTTTTGGTAACAGCATTCTTACTAACTCCTGCCAAGAATTCTCTTTGATGCCCCTTAAAGGAGACAGCATTCTCTGGCCAGAAACAGCTCATAGAAGCCACCTTCTTGCTCATTGACATACAAAGTATCAACCATAAACAACCCTGGGAAGGAAGAATCTTTTATGTTGGACTTTCAAGGACTTTAAGCTGGTCACCACCAGGCCAGAGAAAGTCTTTTTCCTTCTTGGATCTGGGGCAGCAAGTGTGGGGAAAATCAAATGATGTTTAATCAGGCCAAGCATTCTTCACTGGTGACCTAATGAAGGGGCATGACTAAATGACCATCAGGCGGGATGTTTGTGTGAACTGCAATAGAGAAGTTCCTCTAAACTTTCTGAAGAGGAAGATAATATATCTAAATAACTTCCTGTCTCTTTGCTGCCAAGCAGCAGCAGAAGGAAAATAGCTTCTCCAGCAGGGAAATATTTAGCACGTTGGGTGCGCGCTGCTCCTCCCTGTTGGGACGAATGAATGGAAAGTGAGCAGGAAAGTGAGGGAGCCTTCCGGGCGCTCCCAGATGCCCTGACGTTTGGCATGTTGTTTCAGAGCTGTGGGTCTGGAAGAAAGGGAGGGCGGCTGGAGGGTAAGAAGGCATGAGAGACAGAGATGGGTTGTATTTGGGGGCTTCTGTCGATCACGGTGATTAGGGCCTGAACCGATCTCTGCCTGGGTTCACAGAAGCTCCAGTTCACATCTTAGCAGAAAAGGGAAGAGCTGATTTTTTCATGCTTGCCGGATGACTGCCTCTAAGCCGTTAGGTGCGAGATTCTGGAAGGTCTTTCCATGGCTGTGAAAAACGCATCTGGGAGCTTGACTTTAAGTGGAAACTGCTATTCACTGAAGCCAAACCACAATACGGAAGCCAGAAAAGCCCCTCTTCCATTTGCTGTGGCTTTAGGGCGAGCGAGGCAGAGCTCTCCCGGAAGTCCACAGTGAGTGCCCCTCCCTGGGGGCTCAGATGGTAAAGAAAGTGTCAGTCGCTTAGTTGGGTCCGTAGCCCACCAGGCTCCTCTGTCTATGGGATTCTCCAGGCCAGGTGGGTTTTTTATCACTGCTGCCAGCTGGTTATCCAGATGGTACAGAATCTGCCTGCAATGCGGGAGACCCGGGTTCGATCCCTGGGTCAGGAAGATCCCCTGGAGAAGGGAATGGCAACCCACTCCAGTATATTCTTGCCTGGAGAATCGCATGGACAGAGGAGCCTGGCGGGGTACAGTCCATGGGGTCGCAGAGTCAGACATCACTGAGTGAATGAGCACGCACGCACACCCGCCAAGGAAGCCTCAGTTTGACTTTTTTTTCTGCCGCTCCAACTCCCACTTGTCTTCACAGGCAGTGGGGTCAGTCAGAGAGGTCAGAGGAAGCCCAGGCCTGACTGCGTCCTAGGGATCAGCTCCTGCCGATCGACCCAGCGACCTGGGCCCAGCTCTGTTGGAGATGCCAAGTGTGAGATTCGGGCCCCTCCCTCAGCCCCTCTCCCTGGCAGCCTTTCTCCTTTTCTCTGAGGGACACACTCAGCCGCATCAGCGGCTCTTGTTGGGATCTAGACCTGAGGTCAGCAAACTTTTTCTTAAAGGGCCCGAATGTGACACCTCCCGGTTTTGCGGGTCAGGAGCAAAAGGAGGATCTTATGTAGGTCATTCTATGACCATTTAAAATTTAACTGAAGGTTAAACAAAAACAGCACCCTACTTAGCTTGCTGTTGTTCAGTCTCTAAGTCACGTCCTACCCTGCGGCCTCACGGACTGCAGCACGCCAGGCCCCTCTGTCCTCCGCTGTATCTTGGAGTTTGTTCAAATTCGTGTCCATTGAGTTGGTGATGCCATCCAACCGACTCATCCTCTGTCGCCCCCTTCACCTCCTGCCTTCAGTCTTTCCCAGCATCAGGGTCTTTTCCAGCTCTTCACATTAGGTGGCCAAAGTATTGGAGCTTCAGCTTCAGCATCAGTCCTTCAGTGAATATTCAGGGTTGATTTCCTTTAGGATGGACTGGTTGGATCTCCTTGCAGTTCAAGGGACTCTTAAGAGTCTTCTCCAACACCACAGTTCAAAAGCGTCAATTCATGCAGGTAATAGGCTGAAATTGCCCTCAAGGCTGTAGTTTGCTGACCCCTGATGCAGTATGCAAACTGTGATAAATAATTGCTGTTTCCTGCCTGACAAATACTTACAGAGACGGGATTGTGTGCCTGACACCATCCTAGATGGTTGGGGCACCACTGTCAAGCAAACAAAACAAAGTCAAACACAGATTGTGGTACTTCCCTGGTAGTCTAGTGGTTAAGACTTCACCTTCCAATGCAGGGGATATGAGTTTGAACCCTGGTCGAGGAACTAAGATCCCACATGCCTCTTGGCTAAAAAACCCAGAATACAAAAAAAAACCACAGAAGCATTATTGTAACAAATTCAATAAAGACTAAAAATGGTCCACATCAAAAAAGAAAAAAAGCCTAAAACCAGACTATGTCCTTAGGGATTCACTTTCCAGTGGGGATGATAGATTTATAAAAAGATCACTGGAAGAGAAGATCCTGGGTAAGTGCAGAGGAGCAGACGTTCACAGAGACAGTTGCAAATGGCATTCAGACCAGCTACGGGATGTCTGGAGGATGTGTGTGTGCGCGCGCGCATGCAAATGCAAAGGAGAGAGAGAGCGTGCCATATGTGACCATTTCAGCTTCAATTAATGAAATGCCAATTCATTTTCCATTTCAACCAATTAAAGTTACATGCAATTAAACAACAAAATTAGTTGATAATTAAAATTTAAAAATACAAATTCCATTGCTCATTTGTACTAGCCGCAGTTCCAAGACAATGAACGGCCACCTGCAGCTCGTGGCCGCCATATTGCAGAGAGGCGGAGGGAGAGGACAGGCAGGGGCAAGAGGGGAGAGGGGAAAACCTTCCAGTGCAGAGGACGGCCAGGCTGAGTCTGTAGGGCCTTATGGCTGAAGCTGACGCAGGGGAGCAGAGAGAGCAGGGTGAGGGGAAATGTGGGCAAGGACGTGGAGGCGGGGAAGAGCGTGGGTTCCAAGAGCAGCCATGCAAGCCAAGTAGAGCAGTCGCAGAGCGGGCCATGCCTTCTGGACTCCTGGTGGAAGGGCTCACCAAGGGGCCCACCCATGTGCCAGGGACTTGGGGTCCGGGACCAAACATGGCCTGAGGTGCACGCAGTGTGCGTGCATCATTACGGGAGAGTTCCGTGATGTCCAAGGCCACAGACAGAGAAGATGGGCCTCCGTTCAAATGGAAGCAGGTGTGTTCATGACCCCAAAGCATCCTGTTTGTCACTAATGACACGGAGCCACCCAGACGCCACGGCTGTCCCTCCAGTGGGTCTGCTGGGGCTATGTCAGGACCGGTGGTGCCCCAGGCCCTGAGCCACATGGGGCCATTTCAAGCTGCGGCGAATAATGTCCAGTGACATTTAACTTGCTACTCTCCTCTTTCACCTTCACAAAGAGGCTCTTTAGAATATTCACTGGAAGGACTGATACTGAAGATGAAGCTCCCACATTTTGGCCACCTGATGCAAAGACCCGACTCACTGGAAAAGACCCTGATACTGGGAAGAATTGAAGGCAGGAGGAGAAGGGGATGACAGAGGATGAGATGGTTGGATGGCATCACCGACTCAATGGACATGAGTTTGAGCAAACTCCAGGAGATTGTGAAGGACAGGGAAGCCTGGCGGGCTGCAGTCCACAGGGTTGCAGAGTCGGACACGACTGAGCGACTGAATGACAACAGCAGCAACATTTAACTTCCAGTTGCCCGATGTCACGAGCACCATTTCAAGTGCCTAAAGTCTCCACGTGATCCATGGCAAACCATGTTGGATGGCACAGATGTAGAACCACCCCTTTGTTGCAGAAAGTCCTACCGGGCCAGACTGACCTAGAGGACATGATCTCTGTTCCTAGCTTGGCTTGGGAAAGCATTTAGACCCCCCCCCCCCCAAAAAAAAAGAAAAAGAAATAAAGAAAACCCAGCTCTTCTTTACAAACAGGCCGTCCCTCGCAATGTGGGAATGTCAGGGCCTCTCGGTGAAGTGAGCAAGAGAGAAGAGAAACAAGATGCAGCTGAGGTGGGGACGCTGTGTTTTCTCCGATATTACTAAGCAACCGTGTCCTAAAATCTCCGGAGCCAGCGACAGAACTTTGTTTACCAGGAAGAAAGCACTTGAAAAGGAGAATATTTGGCGGAAATGCGCTTTGGGATTAGCAGGTTTTTTTCTTTTTTCTTTCTTTCTTTCTTTTTTTTTTTCTTTTAATGCTGTTTTGTTTCTCTTCTGGGTTGTTCAAGGTACTGACCTAGCACTCAGCGCTCTTTGCCAAGAAACTCTTTCCCTGCCTAATTAGCCTGCGGTATTGTTCGGGGGTTCTGGGAAGGGTGGGGAGGGGGCGAGGCGGCGGGAGGGAGGCAGGACCAATGAGGAGCTGCAGGGAGCCAGCGGGGAGGCGGGGAGGCCCGGCTGGTCATTAGATGCCAAGGTCTTGAAAATCCCTCTGTAATTAATTTTCTCCTGCATTAATTAGAGAAATGTTGGAACGGTCGGGAGAGGGAGGGATTTGTTGCCCCTGGGCTTCTTTTCAGGGAGACTTAAGGGAAAGATGGTAATCTGTTGGAGAGCTGGCCGTGTCCAGGGTTTTCAGGAGACTCTGTTGCCTGTGGGAGGAGAAACCACTTTAAATCAGGGGTTGCGGGGAGGCTCAGGCTTGATGTTAACTTGGGCTGGAGAATGGGACACACCTCTTCAGAAGCCGGGAGCCTGTGTGTGTACGCATACTCACGCCACTGCTTCTCAAACATTCGCCCACGGATTCTGAATGCTCGCAAACTCAGCAGAACTCTCCAGAAAGAACTGCATTGCCCCTCTCGCTCCCTCACCCCCAGCCTCACAACTGGTCCCACTCACGTAGGAATTAGAGCATCGGTGGCTTATTGTTGTCCTTCAGTCGCTCAGTCATACCCAAATCTTTTGTGACTCCATGGACCGTGCCCAGCAGGCTCCTCCGTCCAGGGGATTCTCCAGGCAAGAATACTGGAGTGGGCTGCCATGCCCTCCTCCAGGGGATCTTCCCGACCCAGGGATTGAACGTGAGTCTCCTGCATTGGCAGGCAGGTCCTTTACCACTGAGCCACCTGGGAAGCCCCTCCCTGGTTTGCAGCCCCTCAAATGATTCATTTTTGGCCTGAACATAAGACACGGGGCTGGGATAGGTGGGAGGGCCAAGAGGCAGGGGATATATGCTTTTGTGCCCCATTTACTTTGTTGTACAGCAGAAACTAACACGACATTGTAAAACAATCATACTCCAATTAAAAAATATAGAAAAAGGGAGGGGCTATATGTCTATGTGTGACTGATCCAATTTGCTGTACAGCAGAAACTAACGCAGCATTGTAAAGCAACTATACTCCCATGAAAATGAAGCTAAAAACCAACAGAAAAGGAAAACGGTCATTTTCCCTGTGCTTTTTCTCTATGTTTAAGCATCAAATGCCATGACTCTTGCTAGGCGAGTTTCTGGCCCCGCGGAAGAGAGAGCCTTGAGAAGGTTCTCATTACAGCCCCTGGAGTCTCGCGGTCCACAGCTCTGCTATCCCGAGTCCCGATGTGTTGAAAATGACATTCAGAGGCAGGAGGCCAGTGCGCTCCTAAAACGGGACGCCAACTCTCTGGTTTTGCGGGCAGCTTTTATGGAAATTTGAACGGAGCCCAGCTTCTTCTAGACTCTGGTCCCGTATGGATTTTATTAATTCAACCAATGGCTTAATAGCTCTGTTGGAGATTGTGGGTCACATCCAGCAAGGAGTAAGCCCGTGTCCTCAGGCGCGTCCCTGAGGCCAACACTTTTGGTTAATAATTCGATGGCCATCCCCCAAATAGGGAGGCCAGTGAGTTTCGGTCTGCTGCTATTTTCAAAGCGGTCGGATCAGTGAATCAAAGGTCAAGATTTAGGTTCTGGGCTCCAGTGAAGGAGCTTGCCTTGTTGTGTGTTAGTTGCTCAGTGGTGTCTGACTCTGTGACCCAGTGGACTGTAGCCCGTCAGACTTCTCTGTCCATGAGATTTTCCAGGCAAGAGTACTGGAGTGGGTAGCTCTTCCCTTCTCTGGGGGATTTTTCTGACCCAGGGATCGAACTTGCATCTCCTGCATTGGCAGGCAGATTCTTTACCATCTGAGCCACCAGGAACTCTCCCCCTTCAAAAACAAAACAACACAACAAAAACCTGATTGCTAAATAAACGTAGTAGGTCTCTGGTAGAGAGACGTGGTATGGGCTGAATGCGCCAACAAATGGAATAGAAGCTGCTGGCCCACCAGGAGGGTGGTTGGGCCAGTTGGTCTGTGACTCAGCTCCATGGGCTGGATCTAAGCGACTGGACCACGCCACCCAAACCTTCCATGTGCAACCATTATCGCCCACTGTATGCACTGCTTCCTTAGACCTTTCAGACTGGGAGTTTCTGTTAACACGAAACCTCTGAGAGCTCCCTTCCCAGCGCCATTCTATGGCCATCACCCCCAGTCTTCCAGCAGTGGGAAGTGTCCTCGCCCCTTTCTCCTCGAGCCGTGTGACTCATGGCTCTTGAGGCAGGGACTGGAGGACCGGAACAACAAGAGGAGTGAGCAGAGTGTGCGAGGTGGGGGGTGCTTCTTGGCAGGAAATGGGCTTGGGAATTCAGGCGGTCAGAGCTGGATGGAATCTCCCGGAAGCTGTCAGCACCCCTGGGAGGCGGCTGTGCCCTCTCTCTTCCCTGGCCCATCCCTACGCATTCTTCACAGCAGCTGTTTCAACTCTCCTCCCCGCTCAGGCCTCCAAGTCCACCCCCCATCATTCGTAGAAGATGACTTCACCTCCCGCTCTGCTGCGAGGACCAAGCCACTGGTCTACACTGACTCCAAGTGGCCTGGGAGCCTGGCTGCGCCATCAGGAATCACGCGTGTGTGTGTGTATGTGCATGCATCAGGAATCACGCGTGTGTGTGTGTGTGTGTGTGTATGTATGTGCATGCACACTCCGTCGTGTCCTATTCTTTGTGACCCTATGGACTGTAGCCCGCCAGGCTCCTCCATCCACGGCATTCTCCAGGCAAGAATACTGGAGTGGGTTGCCATTTCCTTCTCCAGGGGATCTTCCCGACTGAAAGGCAGAACCTACATCTCTTGCATCTCCTGCATTGGCAGGTGGGTTCTTCACCACTAATGCCATCCGGGAGGACCTGAGTTTAAATCTGAACTCTGCCACTATTATGGTGGATGGTGGGCCATTTACTGAACCCCTTTCTGGCTCTGTTACCTCCCGTGTAAAACGGGGTTGTCGCTGGAGTTACGTAAACAAAGTCAGGGAACTTCCGTGTTGACAGAAGAGTAATGATCATGACTAACAGTTGGGAATAATGAAACCAGCACAACAATTTCTACCACGACCGCCAACACCATCAGGGTCATTCCCTCTGTCCTCTTATCATCCACCCACATCAAGAGCTTCCTGTGGTCCAGCCCCACGACCGCCAACACCATCAGGGTCATTCCCTCTGTCCTCTTATCATCCACCCACATCAAGAGCTTCCTGTGGTCCAGCCCCACGACCGCCAACACCATCAGGGTCATTCCCTCTGTCCTCTTATCATCCACCCACATCAAGAGCTTCCTGTGGTCCAGCCCCACTTCCTTCCAGCCTCCGCAAAGGTGGGCAGTCCTGCCTCTGGTCTATGGCTGGCCCCTCCACTCACGTGCATGCCATCTGCTCCCGACTTATTCCAAACGATCACCCCTGGACTCTCCCAACTCCTTTCTCTCCAGCATCTTCTTCTTGATATTCACACGTGTTCAGGTTCCACTTAACTCCCCCACGTGCTTTCTTCTCTGGACTCTGCCCTCAAACCACAGTCTTTTCATGGACGGAACTGTCCCAAGACTCATCGACGCCTCCTGACCCCGCTTTCTGACTCGCCCCTCCCTCCCAGACCACTGCAATTTGTCTTCTGCCCCCAGTGCTCTGCTGAAGTGGAGCCTTCAGAAGTCTTCCTAATTGCCCTCCTCCATGCAACTCAGTCCTTCGGAAGCGTCTGGTGCTGTTGGTCCAAAGGTTCATCCTCCACTCCCTTCTTCCCGGGCATTCCTGAGTCTGCTCCTGCCCCAGTTCACATCTTTTGCTCCTGAGTCACGATCTTTAGGCCTCAGGGCCTCGTGTGCCCTCAGGGACGTCAGCTCTGCCCTCCCCCTGGGTGGTCTCACACACGCCCTCCGCAGCCAGGATTTTCCCCGGAGTCTGCCAAGTCCCCGTCTCCACCTCTGACCTCTCCTCAGCCCCAGATCCTCACATTCGGCCCCTGTTCTTCCTTTACCCCACCCATTTAGCATATCTAGTACTCAGATATCAGTCATTCTGTATGCCTTTTTTTAAAAAAAATATTGCTTCTTTATTTACATGTATTTTCTTTTCATTGGAGTATAATTACTTTACGATGTTGCTAGCTTCTGCTGTATAACAAAGTGAATCAGCCATATGTTCACATATACCCCCTCCCTCTAGGAGCTCCCTCACACCCTCCCATCCCACCACCTAGGTCATCTCAGAGCACCGAGCTGAGCTCCCCCTGCTAAACAGCGGCTTCCCACTAGCTGTTTATTTACACGTGACAGTGTGTCTATGTCAGTCCTAATCCCCCAGTTGATCCCACTCTCCTCTTCCCCCCTCCATCAGTTCTCTACGTCTGCATCTCTAGTCCTGCCCTGGAACTAGGCTCATCTTTATCGTTTTTCTGGATTCCACATATATGCATTAATATATGATATTTGTTTTTCTCTTTTGACTTACTTCACTCTGTATGATAGACTCTAGATCCACCCACATCTCTGCAGATGACCAATCCCCATCCTCTGTAGGGCTGAGTAGCACTCCATTGTGTATGTATGCAGCACACCTTCTTCATCCATTCATCTGTCTACGAACACTCAGGTTGCTTCCACGTTCTGGCTGTTGTAGATGACCCTGCATTGAACACTGGAGTGTCACCTCACACCAGTCAGAACGGCCATCATCAAAAACTCTACAATCAATCAATGCTGCAGAGAGTGTGGGGAAAACGGGGCCTTCATGCACTGCTGATGGGACTGTAAATTGCAACTGCCAGTATGGCCATCAGCACAGAGCTTCTTAGAAAGCTAAAATAGAGCTACCGTATGATCCAGAGACCCCATGCCTAGGGATATCCTTGGAGAATACCGAATTCTCCTTATTTCTCGTTCCTTCTCTGCTCCATCAAACCATGTCTTACTGAATCTGCCTTCAAAGTGAGTCTTTGATCCGTTTCTTTCTATCCATTCCCACAAGCTCTCTGTCTTCGGAAATTCTTATTAACTACTCAGATACTCGGAGTGGTGGCTTTTGAACTGGTCTGTCTGGGTCTAGCCTGTTTTTGTTCCACTTTCTGTCTCCCACTGACAGCAAGATGATAGAAACGTGGGGTGGCCATGTAATTTAGCGTCCAAACGGGAACACTCTAGGGCATGAAAAGGCGCTCTAGGAATAATTGCAGGACAGGACTGTCCCGGGCAGACTGAGACGCAGGGTCACGCTGTGAAGATGACTTTCTGAGGATGTCACTTCCCAGTTTCAGAATCTCAGGGCCGCCGATGGTAATCACAGGTACCCTTCTCATCGCAGCGGATGGCGGATCACCATGAGCCAGCCTCCTTGGTATTTTAGTCTTGACTTTGCTCTGGGTTCTTAGGCGCCTGAGTGTTGAGCCATCGGGAATGCTTCATTGTTTCCCAAGGAGTTCTGTCCCTTCCTGTCTGTTGCCTGAGCTCTAATGGTTCTCCCTCCCAGACGCCTCTCCTGCACCACCATCCTGTCCATAAGGTTCAAATGTCACATCCTCCCGGAAGCCCTCACTAACGCTAGTGGTTAGAAAGAATTTCCCCCTCTTCTCTGTTCCAACAGCATGTCGCGTGATCATTCACAGATGCCCAAGGCTGCAGTCATCTGTGTCCATAACCTGAAGACTGGGCACCTGGTGGGGGGCGGGCCAGGAAACCATATCCTTCCCTGCGTCCCCAGAGCTGGTAGCACCGTTTCTCGTCTAAAGAGTGAAGAGGGAATGAGGTGTCCTGAGCACCTGTGCTGTGCCAGGCGTTCCCATGTGGCCCCTTGTTCTGACTTTACACCTCTGTCGATGGATCCGATTATGGCTCCCACCCCCACCCTTTCTTTTCAGAGAGCTGGGAGTGGGGAGGAACGCTGACTGCACCTCGTGAGGACTGTGTGCATACAGGTGAGTGTTGGAGGGCTCTGATCCCAAGAGAGGAGGGGACTCTTCAAAGCTTCCAATCACCATTCTGCATTTACGTACGGGTGCCCAGCTCAGGGTCAGATTGGCCTCTCTGTAAAATTGAGCCCATTAAACAGCATCTCTTTGCCACCCATTGAGCATTGTCTGGGATACAGCAAACTCGGTGAATCTTCTGTCTCTCTCATCCTTGCAGCCACAAGGAGGGGAGAGGAATGGAATCTCAAACTCGTTTCCAGCTCCGTCAAGTCCCCAGTCCATTTCCTGCCATCGCTAGGACTTCTCACTTTCTTTACGCCCCACCCTAACCTCTGCTTGTCGTTCAGTTGCTTAGTCAGCCCCATGGACTGCGGCACAACAGGCTTCCCCGTCCTTCACTATCTCCCGGAGTTTGGTCAGACTCAAGTCCGTTGGGTCGGTGATGCCATTCAACCATCTCATGCTCTGTCGGCCCCTTCTCCTCCTGCCCTCTGCATGAAGGGCTAAAGTGAATGGTGCAGAAAGTCCAGCATGGGAGGGGACCAAGTGATGCAGAAGAGGGGTCGCCCGTCCGCAGTGGATAAACAGGCCCCTGAATTGTGACCCCTAGCTGAATGCTTCTGAATAAAAGTTTCAGGACCACTTGATCGGCTAATGTGGGATGGGGATGCAGAAACGCTTTCCCTGGTCCTCCAGGTGGCTCAGCTGTAAGGAATCCACCTGCAGCGCAGGAGCTGCAGGAGACTCGGGTTTGATCCCTGGATCAGGAAGATCTCCCGGAGGAGGAAATGGCAGCCCAGTCCAGTATTTTGGCCTGGGAAATCCCGTGGACAAAAAAGCCTGGCAGGCTACAGTCCATCAGGTTGGACAAGACTGAAGAGACTCAGCACGTGTACACCCTTCTAGAAGTCTCCCCAGCCACGTTTGCTTGAAACTATAGATTTTTGGAGTCCGGTAGAAAATTAGGCCATCTCATCTGTGGGTCATCACAGTAAGGCCAAGGACTAAAATGGACCCCGGCCTAATTTATAAATAAAGATTTACTGGAACACAGGCGTGCTCACTCATTGTCCTATGGTCTACGGCTGCTTCTGCTGTGCAAGGGCAGAGGTGAGTGTGTGCCAGCAGAGACTGTACGGCCCGTGAAGTGTATGTGTTCACTATCTGGCCCTTTTAAGGAGAACTCTGCAGCCCTTGACAGTTTATTGTTTGGATTCCAGACAATATGCCACGGCAGGCTGGGACCACGCTGAACTGAACTCCTTAGCAAACAAGTATGAGGCCATGAGAGTTCTTACCCAACTTTTTTTGATTGTAAAATTATAAAGAAGAAAATAAAAGGCACCCATAATTCTATCACCTTCTAATAAGAACTGTTAATATTTTGCTGTGTTTGCATCTGGTCTTTTTCTATTTACATACAAAAATATAAGTATATGTAATTTTGTCATTAAAAGCCCACTGTTTTTAGGTTTTCTATCCGGTTGTATGTACTTGCGTTTCCTGTTTTATGGTGACCACCTTGCTTGTCCTTGAATGGTTCTCATGAACATGACCTTGCTTAGCTTTTTAGTAGGTGTCTCAGCACCAATGAACTAACTTCTAGGCAGTTTCTAGTTGTTCATAAATCAAAATATTGTGCCCTGGAGCAAATTCCACTGAGCAGAAAGCTTTGTCTGGGTCTTGATGATTTCCTTGAGATAGATTCCCAGAAGTGGAATTGCTGGGTTAAAGGGTAAGGACAATTTTCAGGGTCTTGATAACATATTGCCAAATTGCTTTCCAGAAAGATTGTACCAATTTATGCTCCCACCAGCAAAGTACGAAATTGCCCCCTTACCCTCCTCTCACCAGCATTGAGTACTATCATTAAAAAGAGTTACCAAATTGATAGGCAAAAATTGCATTTTGTTGTTTTGATTTGGATCCCTTTGATTACTGGTGAGGTTAAACATTTTTTTCATATGTTAAACACTTCTTCATATGTTTATGGCCAAGGGGAATCTTAATAATGGTCTTCAAGTGTGCAAAGGGGTTATTTAGTAGATTGGGACCAGCTGTTCTAGGGAAGAAATGAGAAATGTTGAAACTTCAGCAGGAAAGCACTCGGTTGAAGGTCTTCAGATGGAGAATGATGCTAAGAGTGGTCAGAGGCCGCTCGGAGCCCCTTTCCTCAGGGTGCAAGGAGAGCAGGGCAGTGAGGGAGACAGGGACACAGAGAACAGACTCAGTGGACTCGGTGGGGGAAGGAGAGGGTGGCGCTAATGGAGAGAGGAGCATGGAAAAATATACATCGCCATACGTAAAATAAATAGCCAGTGGGGATTTGCTGTATGATGCGGGGAGCTCAAACCCTGTGCTCTGTGATAAACTAGAGGGGTGGGATGGGGAGGAAGGTGGGAGGGAGGTTCAAGGGGGACAGGACGTGTGTGTGTCTGTGGCTGATTTGTGTTGGTATATGGCAGAAACTAACACGATATTGTAAAGTAATTATATTCCCATTAAAAATTTTTTTAAAATTTAAAAAGGAAAATGGCTACAAGTTGTTGGGTGTTTATAAGTGCTGAAAACACTGCTGATGTTGGCAGATGTTTGCATTTAGATGTTCACAAAAGCTCTGTGAGAACCACGGGGCTTAAATGTAATTTACTATTAATTTTCCCAGTAGGATTGAAACCCTCACCCTAAAATCCTGGTTTCATACCCACTCTGCTACACCGCCTCTAAGAGAACAGAGTCAATGAATTTTTATGGCTTAAAGGGTTTTGCAAATTCTTCCTGAGCAAAATGAAGGCAGGGTGGACCTCAGCTCCTGGAATCCGTCAGTAAGACCTATTTTCTCTAGAACGAACCAGGCATAGTTTGCTGTCAAGAACCCATTCTCTACTCTGATGTTTGTGCTTTTTAATTCTTGCTGAATGCCTGAGCTTGCATAGATGGGCTTGTTTCCTTTTCCCCTCATTTTGGTCTTCTGTCTCCACCCTGCTCGGGAGGAACCACAGATATCAACTGCATGCCTCTCTCCAAATTGTCCTTCTCAGCAACACGTTGGCCAGGTAAGGCTAGGCTTTCTTCCCCCAGCGTCCTCCCCTGGCCTTGGGGATGATGACCGGGGTAATGGAAATCCTCTCCGCACTCTCGCTCTCCTTGCCCAGATCGCCTCTCCACCGCTCGGTCAATGGGAGCTTTGTCTCTGCAAAGAGCAAACCTGAAACCCGTGGGCCACAGCCATTGTTGTCCGCTGGCTCCCGAGCCATTTGGATTCTGACTCTGTTAGAGATCTTGTAATTTAAACTCCAACCTGCTTATTAGAAATTCAAGGAAATCATCCAATAATATTTAAAAGCGAAGGAAAAGCAGACAAAGCCTTCTGTCCCCCCACCTCCCCTTCTGCATCAGTCTCATACCTTCCCGCATTTTTAGATCTGAGTTCCAAACTCTGTATTGGGGATGTGCCCCTCTTAAAGAATACAAGGAGTTGTTCAGGTGAGCAATCTCCAGGGTTAGGAAGACAAGGTGGCTGGAGCTTTTTGTTTGTGAGGACGAAGCAAAGGCATCCACTTTAGTTCTCCTGTCCCTCAGCTTTTCAGTCGAGAATTTCAGCAGTCTCATCTTCTAGGTGCTTGATGGTCTTGATCCTGAATGGTCAAACACAAAGGATTGCTCTGACAAGCGTTGCTGTAAAAACCATGCTCTTTCATCCTGCCCACCTTTCCATTTTCTGCCCTCTGTCTCTCTGGGGTGCTGGCCCCTGTGAAGTCCTGGGCGTGTGTGTCCAGAGCTGGCGGACGAGATCAAATGTTGCTCTGTTCATTTCCTTTTGAGATAACAATTCAAATACTGTCACTCCCATGATGGGCTTGATTTTGCCCTTATCACCTCTGAACGGAGGGGTCTATGCTGTCTTGAACAAGAAAGACTAGATTTGCTATTATGGAAGATCCAGAAGGTTTGATGAAAGCAGTCAGTGCTAAAGGAAATCAACTCTGAATGTTCATCATAGGAAGGACTGATGCTAAAGCTGAAGCTCTGATATTTGGGCCACCTGATGGGAAGAGCTGACTCATTGGAAAAGACTCTGATGTTGGGAAAGATTGAAGGCAAAGGAGAAGGAGGTGGCAGAGGATGAGATGGTTAGATAGCATCAACCACTCAATGGCTTTGAGCTTGAGCAAACTCTGGGAGAGACTGTAGGACAGGGAAGCCTGGAGAGCTGCAGTCCTCGGGGCCGCCAAGAGTCGGACCCAGCTGAGTGACTGAATAACAGCAAGACCGCTCCAGCAGGGCCTGAATCCCCTCCAGCCACAGGAGGACAGAGGATGCCGTCCCCCAGCTTTTCCTGCAGGTGATGAAACCGAAGGGGACTCAGGTGTGTCCCTTGCTAACCTCTGAGACTGAGCGGAGGCTTGATCTCCTGATATGATCTCCTTGCAGACCAGGGGGACTCTCAGGCTGAGAGTCTCTAAATAAACCTAGGCTCTTTAATAGTATTTTTTTTTTTCTGGAAAAATGGGCTTCTCTCTGTTCTGGGATGTGGCAGCAGGATTATTTGGATTCAGGGAAATGGCTGCCTGTGAGTGAGAATGCAATTAAATCACCAGATGGAGGTTTTCAGTTGAGCCACACAATTAACCAGTAAGGGACAGTTAATAGTAATTATTATTCCTCTGACATGTATTATCTCAGAAACCACAAGGCATGGCTGAGTTGAAAGGAATTTAGGTGCAGAGAAAAGGCACAGTCTATGACCCCGGGGTCAGGCTCAGTGTGGAGGTGTTCCGACTGCTGTTTTCCGGCAGTCAAGGGAGAGGTGCTGGTCACGTTGCTTCCTTCATTCGCAGTGAAGCCTGACCCTTAATACGGTTATCAGATATTTGTCTGCAGCCATCTTAGTACTGAGCACTGCTAAAAACACAACAAAGAAAAAATGTCAGAGAAATTCTCATAAAGCTAAACGTAGTCTGACCCTGCATGCCTGCTAAGTTGCTTCAGTCCTATGCGACTATGGATTGTAGCCGGCCAGACGCCTCTGTCCATGCGATTAACCAGGCAGGAATACTGTAGTGGGTTGCCGTGCCCTCCTCCAGGAGATCTTCCTGACCCAGGGATCGAACCCAGGTCTCTTATATCTGCCTGCGTTAGCAGGTGGGTTCTTTAGCACTAGCACCAGCTGGGAAGCCCCCATCTTTCCCTGTAACCCAGCGGTCACATGCCTGGATATTGACCAAACTGATGTGAAAACTTCCGCCCTGCACATGAATGTTAATGGTAGCTTTAGTTATGATCCCCTCAAACTGAAAGCAGCTTTGATGGCCTTCAGAGGCGAATGGATCAGGAAAATTTGATGCTATAGACGATGGGAAATTGCATGGGTGTGCATATGCTCAATCCTTTGTGACTCCGTGGGCTGCAGCCCACCAGGCTCCTCTGTCCATGGCATTTCCCAGGCAAGAGTACTGGAGCGGGTTGCCATTTCCTTCTCTCGGGGATCTTCCTGACCCAGGGATTAGTCCCGAGTTTCCTGCTTTGGCAGGCAGGTGCTTTAGAACTGAGCCACCTGGGAAGCCCCAGAGTAGAATACCGCTAAGTCACTTCAGTCGTGTCCGACTCTGTGCGACCCCATAGACGGCAGCCCACCAGGCTCCCCCGTCCTTGGGATTCTCCAGGCAAGAACACTGGAGTGGGTTGCCATTTCCTTCTCCAATGCATGAAAGTGAAAAGTGAAAGTGAACTCGCTCAGTCGTATCCGACTCTTAGCGACCCCATGGACTGCAGCCTACTATGCTCCTCCATCCATGAGATTTTCCAGGCAGGAGTACTGGAGTGGGGTGCCATTGCCTTCTCCAGTGGGGTGCCATTGCCTTCTAGTATAGAGTGGAATACTATCCCATGACAAAAAGGGAATGAACTAGCGAGCTACATGAAGATGTAGATGAATCTTAAATGAAGTTTGCTGAGCAAAAGGGATTATTCTGGAAAACGAAAACTGCGTGATCTCATTTTATGATATTCTGGAAAAGGCAAAAATATGAGTGGCACAGAAGAATCAGAGGTTCTTCTCAGAAAGAGAGGAGAGTTGAATGTGTGAAGCCCAGGGAACGTCTGAGGGCGAGGAAAGGGTTGTGTCTGATACTGTAGTGGTGTAGACATGTGCCAGAAGCATAGAACTTTACAGCACAAAGGCAAACCTTCACGTAGGCACTTTTTAAAAAGCTATTTAGGAAACTGGGGGAATCCCAGGATGGAATGCAGGATGTGACCGAAGAATCTAACTGGATTACAAACATAGGAAACAACGTCCTGGAGGGCCCGGGAGGAAAAGGTGTGCCCCCGAGTAACTTGGAAACGAGTCTCTGAGACTAAACGCAGTGGGAAAGTAGACATAATTGTACTCCGTTTCCCGTGGGGGGATGGGTTAGCGGTCCTGATGCTTCAGGACTCGGCCACTGGAAATGAGCAGTTGAGTACATGGATGAGGGGGTGGTGGGGGGTGACTGGGTTCTCACTGTTGGAAGGACGTTTACAGATAAGCAATAGAATCGTCCATGGGGTAGTGGATTCGAGCTGGAAATAGTGGGAACTCATGTTCAGCTTAATCTGGATGTGAATGGCTACATATAGGAGCATTTATAAATGTGTGCACGTGTGTGTATCGGGGACTAGCACATGGGTACAGATTTCCTCGTCTGTCAGCTGAGCCGGCTTGGAAGGAAGCGCCCCAGTCCAACGTGCACGCCTGATGCCCAAGCCTCTGTGTCTCAGACTGCTACTGCTGCTGCTGCTGCTGCGTCGCTACAGTCGTGTCCGACTCTGTGCAACCCCATAGACGGCAGCCCACCAGGCTCTGCCATCCCTGGGGCTCTCCAGGCAAGAACACTGGAGTGGGTTGCCATTTCCTTCTCCAATGCATGAAAGTGAAACGTGAAAGTGAAGTCACCCAGTCGTGTCCGACTCTTAGCGACCTCATGAACTGCAGCCTACCAGGCTCCCCCGTCCCTGGGATTTTCCAGGCAAGAACACTGGAGTGGGGTGCCATTTCCTTCTCCAATGCATGAAAGTGAAACGTGAAAGTGAAGTCGCTCAGTCGTGTCTGACTCTTAGCGACCTCATGAACTGCAGCCTACCAGGCTCCCCCGTCCCTGGGATTTTCCAGGCAAGAACACTGGAGTGGGGTGCCATTTCCTTCTCCAATGCATGAAAGTGAAAAGTGAAAGTGAAGTCACCCAGTCGTGTCTGGGCTACAGTCCCATTTAATAGCAAGGTCTTGGTGCTGGTTCATAAATTGTGGCAAGTGTTCATGGGGGTGTAAGAAGCTCCCAAGAGGGGAAACTGGAGTGGGGTGTATGGGAACTCGTGATACCAATGTCACAACGTTTCTGTAAATTGAAAATTCTTTGAAAATAAAAAGTCATTAAAAGAGACTAGAGAAGATTCTCGCCCTTGAGATGAAAGTCAAGATCAAGGACGTTGATATGAAGTCATAATAAAATACCGAGATCAGATATGATATTGAACTGTCTGAATGAAAGAAAGTAATGAAATGAATACCACATATCTTATGTCCAAGTAAGTCCATCAGCTCATGTAAGCTCTGTTGGTTTGGCTGCTGTGTTCCCGGCGGGTGATGGGGATGGGGGTCCTGGGAGTGGTGAAGGAGCTGCCACATTAAATATAATTCCATATTTTCTCAGCCGTCTATCACAAGTGTCATATAGCAATGGAAACCCTTCTTTCCTCTTCTATTAAATGGGGTGGGCGGACAGGACCATCCATCATCCCTGTGAGGATAAAATGAGATGATCCATGTAGAGCCTTTGTATGTTACCTAAGACAAGGTGAGCAGTGAAAATCCAGGTTGGGGGAGGGTGTGTCCACAGGCCTGGATGCAGAATATGAGCCGAACCCAGTATCCTTCAAAACCACACAGTGGTTATTCCATGAACATCCTCCACGGGGCGTCAGGGAGGGCTCGGGCCCAAGGAAACCTATCAATTCCCAGAGACCTGTCATGGAGTAAAAGCTACTGATGTTGGTGTTAGCTCCCTGGGGCTATCACCACAAACCACCCACTGGGGGCTTAAAGCAGTGGTCCCCAAACCTTTTTGGCACTAGGGACTTGTTTCATGGAAGACCATTTTTCCTTGGACCTGGGGAAAGGGGATGATTCAAGCTCCTTACATTCATTGGGCACTTTGTTTCTGTTATTATGGCATCGGCTCCACCCAAGACCGTCAGGCAATGATCCCAGAGGTTGGGGACCCCGGTTTAAATAAGAGAAACGCACTGTCCCAGAGCTCCAGAGGCTGGAAACTGAAGCGGAGGTGCCCACGGGGTTGTCTCCTCCCGAGGCCAGCAGATCAGAACTCACCGCCCTTCTCTGCCAACCCAGCTCCTTGGGCTGAGACACTTGCTGAAGGTCCACAGGGAAGGCCAGTACTGCCCAGCCTCAAATCTGGCCCATCTGTGGCCAAGCACAGAGACCCGAGCAAAACAGCATTGCTGGCTGTCACCGTGGAAAGGAGACCCTTCCAGGAGAGAAACCTCGAGCGCAGAAACCAGAACCACGTGGATCTATACTCACCGCCGCCTTTGAACCTCACGCAGGGAACTCTGGCTTTTGGTTCGAGGCTGGTCCCGCGAACAGCTTTGCCTTTGAGTTATGTGCTCGCCACGTGCAGTGGCAGCATGCAAATAGTTTTGCATTGAGTGTTCGCATTTGGTTAAGTCTCTTCTTGGTCCAGATTAGTTCCCTTTTGCTCTCCTGGCTTGCCTCTAACCCGTATCACTTCCTGCTTTGGGACGCCTTGGCTGTGGTACCTCCTGGCTTCTGAATGACCGCTGTTATCTCATGCAAATAAGTGGGGGAGGGCTGGGGGAGGGGTAACCTGGTGACAGATGGTGACATCTCGGCAAACTTCCCCTCTTCTGGTCTCTGGGCTCAGCAGTTGGTATACAGATAGTGTGTTAGTCGCTCAGTCGTGTCTGACTCCTTGTGGCCCCATGGACTGTAGCCCACCACGTCCCTCTGTTCATGGGATTCTCCAGGCAAGAATACTAGAGTGGGCTGCCATTTCCTCCTCCAGGGGATCTTCCCGAATCAGGGATCAAACCCAGATCTCCCGCATTGCAGGCAGATTCTTTACCATCTGAACCACCAAGGAAGCCCACCATGCAGATTAAACATAAAAAAATAAAGACAGCCGGGTCCTGTCTATGAAGCTCTGGTTCCTGCTCCCACTTCCACCGCATCATCTTGACTTTTTATTTTCTCTTTTGCTTTATTGCTAAAGCACTCGCATAAGAGTTTTCTGAAACTCTGCAGCCAATATTTCAGAAAATCACCATAT
The DNA here is from genome assembly GCF_003369695.1 of Bos indicus x Bos taurus. NCBI lineage: Eukaryota > Metazoa > Chordata > Mammalia > Artiodactyla > Bovidae > Bos > Bos indicus x Bos taurus. The sequence goes on from NC_040094.1 coordinate 59,756,235, forward strand.
TGTATGTTTACATGATTTGGAACAGTTGTCTGAGATTTCATTGTATGTCGCTGTAAACTTCTCTTTTCCAGGGAAAGGCATCTCCAGTTCTTGCAATAAATGTCATCCAGGAAATAAGATTTGATGCTTAAAACTGCATAGAGGAAACTTTCCAGGAAAGGGTGATGCTTCAAGTGGAATATCCCTATGGTAGACTGGGAGTGGTTTGGATAGATGATGCTAGATTCTGATTTTATGATAGCATTTATTTATTCACTTATTCAATAAATATCTGTTGCATGCTTATTATATGCTAGGCATGGAACATTTAGCAGGGAACGAAAGAAACCTGAGATCTGCTTTTAGTGAGGGAGACGGATAATAAATGAATTTGTACTATTCAAGGCATACATGATACGTGCCATAGAAGAAAACTAAAGCAGGGAAGAGAGTAGGTGGAGAAGCCACAGGACTGTTTCAGGTAGAATGGCCAGAGGAGCCTCCCTGGAGGGTCACAGGAGAGCAAATAGAAAGAAATACAGGAGCAAGCCATTGACACGTCTGCAGGAAGAACCTTCCAGACAAAGGGAACAGAAAATGCCAGGTCTCTGAAGCAGAAACATGCTTAGCATGTTCAAGAAACATCGAGAAGGCCAATGTAGCTGGCGTAGAGTAAATGAGGCAAAAGCAATATGATGTGTTCAGAAAAATCGGTGGCTGTCAGATGATAGAAGGCCTTAACAGTCCAAAAAAGGAGGTTGATTTTTATTGTCATTAAAAAATATACCTTTTATCTGTTGTCCTTATGGACTCTGAATTTCTAGGATGAAGATAACACGGCTTCTTTGTTTTTGCATTTTGGGTATCTAGCATCATCTGGGGACAGAGTGGGTACTTGGAATATTATGTATTGAAGTATAATGTATATGCTTCATTGCTTCTTAGCAATGCTTTTGAACTGTGGCGCTAGAGAAGACTCTTGAGAGTCCCTTGGACAGTAAGGAGATCAAACCAGTCAGTCCTAAAGGAAAACAACCCTGAATACTCATTGGAAGGACTGATGCTGAAGCTGAAGCTCCAATACTTTGGCCACCTGATGTGAAGGGCCGACTCATTGGAAATGACCATGATGCTGGGAAAGATTGAGGGCAGAAGGAGAAGGGGATGATAGAGGATGAGATGGTTGGATGGCATCATTGACTCAATGGATGTGAGTTTGAGCAAACTCTGGGAGATAGTGAAGGACAGGGAAGCCGTCCATGGGGTTGCACAAAGTCAGACACGACTGAGTGACTGAACGACAAGCGCAACGTGGGAAGGACTCCTCTCCTCCATCTGCTCCTATTGGCCTGTGAGCTCTGAGGAAGGGTGGGGTGGCTGTTAACAGAAGAATCCAGAAAGTCTTCAGGGTGCGGTTTGTACAGCAGAATCCCATATCACAGATGCCACCCTTTCACTATCGTTTCCTTAGAACTCCAGCAATAAATGCAAACAGCTTCCTGAGTATCCTCAACATGCTCTGTTGCTCTGGGTGTGTGTCTGGGGACTCGGGGGAGGGAGTCTGGTTGATTCGAAGGGGAATTATAACAGTCCCATTTTGCATAGGTCAAAAGGTTTTAAAGGAACTCTCACCAACTCAGTGGATCCCAATGGCTAGTGTGTGTTTGTGTGTGCTTGTAAGGGGATGTTGTTGCTGTTGTTCAGTCCCTGAGTTGTGTCCAACTATTTGTGACCCCATGGACTGCAGCACACCAGGCTGCCCTGTCTTCCACCATCTCCCAGAGTTTGCTCAAACTCATGTCCGTTGAGTCAGTGATGCCATCCAACCATCTCATCCTCTGTCACCCCCTTCTCCTCCTGCCCTCAATCTTTCCCAGCATCAGGGTCTTTTCCAATGAGTCAGTTCTTCACATCAGGTGGTCACAGTACTGGAATTTCAACATCAGTCCTTCCAGTGAGTATTCAGGGTTGATTTCCTTTAGGATTGACTGGTTTGATCTCCTTGCAGCCCAAGGGACTCTGAAGAGTTGGACCATGAAGAAGTTGGACCATGAGTGCCAAAGAACTGATACTTTCAAGTTGCAGCAAGGGGATGAGCAGAATTGAAACACAGGAAAGAAACTTGCACGAAGACTGTAATGTGGAGGAACCCCACACCCCACCCCAGGGTGACGACTGAGAAACCACAGTCAGCGTAAAGCATTTGCTTCTTGATTCCTTGAAGGCCCTCTGAGCGCCGGGCGGATGGAGCATGGAGATGACCATTTCCCTGGCGGGGCAGGGTGGAGATGGAGGCTCAGGCCACAGACGGTGGATGTCTCTCCTGAGTGACTCCGAGAGCCAGCGAGTCTCAGCCTCTGACCAGAAACTGAGATTTATGTCTCGCTGGCTACAAGAGAGAACTGTTTCAAAATCTTCTTCCTCTGTTACAAAACGCCCCCTGGGATAGTGGTTGGCCGGAGCTGCCGCGATCTCGGTTTCTCTTTCTTGCATCTCGAGTTACATGTGGAAGATGAGGCTGTGGGCTCTGGAGGGGTGGGCTTGGGGTCCTGGCCGCCACCCCTGTAGCTGAGAGCTGGCTGCCTCTTCTGCTGGTGCCGGAAGCCCCTGCCTCCCTGTAGAGCATGCAGATAAATATTCATCTCAGCAGAGAAGCCAGAAAAAAAAAACAGACCTCTGGCAGAAGTGTGGGGTTTTGTTTGTTTGTTTGTTTTTATGTTTTTATTTTATTTTTGTTTTGTGTTGCATAACTTCCTTGATAGAATGCTCAATTTTTTTAACCACAAATAACTATATTGGAGTCCCAGGAAGTTAGAGAATCTTGGCTTGAAGCAGCCTCACCATCCCCTAGAGGGGTCATTGCCATCGCCTGCATGCTTTTTTGAGTTATACCCAATCTTCACATCCCTGTGTTAGGGTGATGTCTGGCACTGTTTATTGCTCTTTGATAGCTTGTATTATCATCTGAAAATATTATATGTTTTCTTGTTTTTTTTTTTTTTTTTTTTGGTGGGGGGACTGTTTTCCTTCCTATCCCTTTTTAGAACACATTTTCCATGAAGACAGAGATTACAACTCTTTTTTAATGTTTTATTTCTAGGAAAACCCCATGGACGGAGGAGCTTGGTGGGCTGCAGTCCATGGGGTCACTAAGAGTTGGACACGACTGAGTGACTTCACTTTCACTTTTCAGTTTCATGCATTGGAGAAGGAAATGGCAACCCACTCCAGTGTTCTTGCTTGGAGAATCCCAGGGACGGGGGAGCCTGGTGGGCTGCCGTCTATGGGGTCACACAGAGTCGGACACGACTGAAGCAACTTAGCAGCAGCAGCAGTACCTATAACAGGACCTGTCTAGAGCAAGTTCTTATCACGTTATTTTGTGAAAAGATGAACAAATGAGCATTAGCTAATATCCGGGCTGAGGGCCAGGTTTGGCTCCTGGGCTGTAGTTTACTAATCCCTATTTGAAACTACCCTAGCAATGGCACCCCACTCCATTACTCTTGCCTGGAAAATCCCACAGACGGAGGAGCCTGGTAAGCTGCAGTCCATGGGGTTGCTAAGAGTCGGGCACGACTGAGCGACTTCACTTTCACTTTTCACTTTCATGCATTGGAGAAGGAAATGGCAACCCACTCCAGTGTTCTTTCCTGGAGAATCCCAGGGACGGGGGAGCCTGGTGGGCTGCCATCTATGGGGTCGCACAGAGTCGGACACGACTGAAGCGACTTAGCAGCAGCAGCAGCAGCCTTCTAAAGCATGGACTCAGAATTTCCTGTTGTTGTAGGTTAGTGGCTAAGTCATGTCCAACTGTTTTGTGATTCCCGTGGACTGTAGCCTGCCAGGTTCCCCTGTCCATGGGATTTCCCAGGCTAGAATACCTGTGTGTGGTACCGTTTCCTTCTCCGGGGATATTCCCGACCTAGGGATCGAACCCATGTGTCCTGTGTTGGCAGATGGATTCTTTAGACCTGAAGCACCATGGTGGCCCCCAAATCTCTTGCAGGATGTTTTAAAATGCTAATTTCCTGGCCCCCATAGGAGGTCTTTTCCTAAATCCAGGCGAGCGCCCAGGAATTTGTTTTTTTCCCCAAGCATCCCAGAATGCGGGGCTATTCTGATGTTGGGAACCAGAGAGCCACACATTTAGGAACACCCAACAGTCACCTGGCTCATCCACCGAGACCGTAAGCCTTCCCCAGGAGCCCCAGCTCCAGAGATTTGCCAGACTGTCTGGTCCCTTTCGGAGAAGGCAATGGCAACCCACTCCAGTACTCTTGCCTGGAAAATCCCATGGACAGAGGAGCCTGGTGGGCTGCAGTCCATGGGGTCGCTAAGAGTAGGACACGACTGAGAGACTTCACTTTCACTTTTCACTTTCACGCATTGGAGAAGGAAATGGCAACCCACTCCAGTGTTCTTGTCTGAAGAATGCTAGGGACAGCGGAGCCTGGTGGGCTGCTGTCTATGGGGTCACACAGAGTCAGACACAACTGGTGCGACTTAGCAGCAGCAGCAGCAGCAGCAGCTGGTCCCTTTCATCTTCCTCTCTCAGCTCTTCCTATCCTCTCTCTCTCCTTTTTGGCCACACCACGTGGCATGTGGGATCTTAGTTCCCCAAGCAGGGATCGAACCTGTGCCCCCTGCAGTGGAAGCGCAGAGTCTTAACCATTGGACCGCCCGGGACATCTGTCCCTCTGTATTCTCTTATCGTCTCTTTAAATCCTTCTCAGACTTTAGTTACTAACTCACACCAGCTTGTGGGGAGTTGCTGGCAGGCCTTTTGGCCGAGAAGATGGGGAGGAGACGGAGCGGCCGGCAGGGCCTTCTTGGTGTCCTGGGGACCGTGGGGGCCTGCCTCTCCTGGAGACTGTTTGGGGAGCAATCTGTGCAGCTTCTGTGGCCCCGCTACCCACAGGCGGGGCTCCGGCTCCCGCGAAGCCCACGCTTTGCGCCTGCGTGCTTGCGGCATCCAGGCTTGTTTTCACAGGTGAGGCTCAGGGAGGCTCTTCCAGCTTCTGCATCACGACGAGATGTTTATCTCCTCGCTCTTCTCCCTGCTCCCGGGTGATGGCCCTGCAGAGGACCATCTTAATTAACAACATCTCTCTTCTTCTTAATTAAATTTGAGGTCAACTTGAGCGAGAGGGCTTGGGGAGTTCGGCGGGCTGTGGGCCAGGGGTCTGAGCCATCCCCGGGAATGGAGGCACCTCCCAGGGCCTGATCCCCGGGACACGTGTGCGGATTACAGAGAAATCCCTCTGCACGAGGCTGGGCTAACTCTTCACTCTTGAGTGTGGGGTTTCCAAAGTCCCCACTGGTCAGGTGCAGAGGGCCTGGCTTCGCTTGCTTGAGACGTGGAGCTCGGGGTTGCGTGGGGCCACGGGAATCAGCACGCCCTGGGCCTTAAGCTGTGATGCCCTAGGTCCTTGTGTCCTGAGGCACGATCCCCCATGACCCCGGTGGACAGTGACCCCCTAATCTTTACTGGAGGATTTTCCCCTAAAGCGACTCACAGTACGGATTTATCCAGAATAGAATGTTTGGGGCTTGAAGGGAGAGTACGGACTACGGAGGTGGGGTCGGTCCCTGACTTTCATGGTGTGCTGGGTTCAGTTGCTCAGCCATGTCCGACTCCCCGAGACGCCATGGACAGTAGCCTGGCAGGCTCCTCTGTCTGTGGAATTCTGCAGGCAAGAATACTGGAGTGGGTTGCCATGCCCTCCTCCAGGGGAATCTTCCCGACTGAGGGATCAAACCCTCACCCCCTGCATCTCCTGCATTGGCAGGCAGGCTCTCCACCACTGAGCAGCTGGGAAGCCTGAATTTTCATTCCTTATACCTGGTTTTTAAATTGAAAATACACATCATACTTTCCTTGCATACTGAAACGTTTCCCTTTTAATTCTTAACCATAAAACCTTAACCTCTGGGGCTTTCATGGAGAAGGGCACAAGGAAGGAGGCTGAACCAGATCACGGCCACGAGCGTGCAGCTCAGTTGGGCACATCTGTGTGTGTGTGCTTTTGGCCGCTCTGGGTCGTGGTTGCTGCGTGAGGGTTTTCTCTCCTTGCGGGGTGTCGGGGCCTCTCGCTGCAGTGCCTTGTCGCAGAGCACAGGCTCTGACGTGTGGGCGTCAATAGTTGTGGCTCACAGGTTAGTTGCTCCGGGGCATGTGGGATCTTACCCGAGCAGGGATTGAACCTGTGTCTCCTGTTTTGGCAGGTGGACCCTCAATCACAGGACCACCATCAGGCGCACACTTTTTAATATCTCCAAATACATGGCACAGCATAGATGCGAGGGAGCTGTTGCTATCTGTACACGCAGAGGGCTGCAGGAGCCACGCATATGCACAGTGGGTAGCGCCCAGCCTTCCTTACGCAGGCACATGTTTTACATACGTTGTCTAATCGTTAGATAACACGGACAGTCACCACTACCTCCCTGAAGAGGAGGAAACTGAGGCACAGGTCAAGTCATCCGCCCAAGGCTGTGCAGGTGGTAGGTGACGCAACAGGTAACAGAGCCCAGGTTGGCCTGATGCCGTGGGAGGTCAGAGTGTGTTAAAGGTGACAGGACGCTTACCCTTGTCGCCACTGGGAAATATCTCCAAGGCGCCCCAAGAGCAAAAGCAGCATTGCGCACTAGGCTCGGAGGAGGTTCAATCTGGCAGCAAGTTATCGGGGCAACTGAGGGCTTTGGAAGATGGAGTTAGCAGACCAGCCTCCAAATTCTGCAGAGTCGCATTATGCAGGGGTGAGGGGGCCAGCCTGCCCATCTTCCCTGAGGGCCACACGCAGCGGGAAAAAGCAGCATCTCCAAACACCGCAGTGACATGAATGTGGTGGAAGGGCTTCCCTGGTGGCTCAGACTGTAAAGAATCCACCTGCCGCGCAGCCACTGAGCCTGTGGTATTTATCACAGCAGCCCTAACAAACTAAAGTAATATGCATCCTAGCGTGAATCTGGTTACAGCAATTCCAGGAGCATTTGCGATTTCAAAGAGCAGGAAAAAGTCAAAGATGCATTATTTTAGAGGATAGCAGGCAAAAACACTCTGAAATGTGGGGAAGTGGCAGGTATTAGGGGGAGAGCAGCAGATTTCTGCAGGCCCCATACATGTACGCTCAGTCTTTCAGTCGTGTCTGACCCTTTGTGACCCCATGACCCCATGGACAGTAGCCCTCCAGGCTCCTCTGTTCATGGGATTCTCCAGGCAAGAACACTGGAGTGGGTTGTCATGTCTTCCTCCAGGGGATCTTCCCCACCCAGGGACTGAACCCCTGGCTCTTTCTTGGCAGGTGGATTCTTTACCACTGAGCCAATGTGCCCCAGGCATCACTTGATTTCTGCCACTCGCTGCAGGGGTTGGGGAAGCCAGTGTGGCAGCCTCACCGGGCTCAGCCCCCATCAGACACATTTTCCTCCACATTCTTCCCCTCTGAGACCTCGCTATGTGTTTAGCAGCTTTAGTTTCAGTATCCTGGAAACTGAGCAGTGCTCACACCACCACCCTGAGCAAGCTGAGACTTCTGGATACAGAATAGTCCTGGTTTCCAGAAGGGGTCACATTCTCCTGAGCAGCTTATGTATCGTGTCCAAGCTTCATTCTCCCTCATAGTGGGGCCTCCGGGGAGTGGGGCCTCCGGGGAGAGCTGCACCTTTAAATGGAGGGGAAGATTCAATCATTTGGGGAGACTTTTGCTTGTGTCTTTACCGCTTCTTCTCCTGGACAAGATTGATTCATCTGTTCAGCATTAATGTATTGAGTATCTGGGCTTCCCCAGGTGTCTCAGAGGTAAAGAATCTACCTGCGATGCAGGAGATGCACGTTCAATCCCTACATTGGGAAGATCCCCTGGAGGAGGAAATGGCAACCCACTCCAGTATTCTTGCCTGGAGAAGCCCATGGACCAAGGTCCCTGGCGGGCTACAGTCCATGGGGTCACAAATCTGATCTCTTTTCCTTTAATGAAAGAGTTGGACACTACTGAGCGACCAAACACCAACCACGATGTTGAGCATTTATCCTGGGCCAGGGGCTGGGGAGGCGGTCATGAACGAACCTGACGCAGAAGCTCACATGCAGGAGGGGGAAGCCACAGGGAAGCCGTGTTGTCGGGTCTGAAGACTCTCCCGAGAGGGGAGCGTCAGCTCCACGCCTCCTGCTCTTCGCCTGTTGTCTGTGGTTCTTCACCTGTCCTTCCCCATCAATCTTCAATTATAACCTGAGGCCACAGAGGTCCAGCTGGCAGACTTCTTCCCAGAGGCTTCTTCCTGCTCCAGGTACCAGGCAGGCAGTTCTTTTTGAAGGTTAGCATCCATGATGATCACCTGGAGAAGTTGTGAAAATGCACATTCCCCGGCCTTTTGTGTTGTTATTTAGTCTCTCAGTGGTGTCCGACTCTTTTGTGGCCTCCTGGACTGTAGCCCACCAGGCTCCTCTGTCCTTGGGATCCTCCAGTAAGAATGCTGGAGTGTGGGTTGCCCTGCCCTCCCCCAGGGGATCTTCTGACCCAGGGATTGAACCCATGTCTCCTGCATTGGCAGATAGATTCTTTACACTGAGCCACCTGGGAAGCCTGGCTTGACCCTTAGGGGTTCTGAGTTAGAGGGCCAGCGGTAGGGTTTAAAAATCTGCTTTTTAAACGAGAATGCCGGAGGAGTGTGGAAACGTGTGCACTGCGGTTTGAGAACACTCTCCTAGAGCCAGAGGCCTCTTGCTCTTTTCCCTGGTATTCCCACAAAATACAATAGGAAGCAGAAAATCATGAAAGCTGAAAATAGCAAACAGTGGGGAGAAAAAAATTCTTTTGGTGAAATTAGCAATTCAATTAAATGTTGGTTGAATGAAATTGGATTCTTGTTACTGTAGTTTTTTTTTTTTTAAGACTATTTTTTTGTGAGTAATTTTAGGTTCATAGCAAAACTGAGAGGAAGGTCCAGAGATTTCCCAAAGACCCCTTGCACCCCCACAGATGCACAGCTGCCCGCAGTATCCACATCTCCTGCCAGAGTGGTACTTTTGTTGAAACTGAAGGACCTACCCCATGTCCGAGGTCAGGGGCAGAAGCCGGGAGGACCCCATGCCTGAAGGGCAGCGGCCAAGAGGAGTTACCCTGCGTCCGAGGTCAGGGGAGGCGGCCTAGAGGAGATACCCCGCGTCTGAGGTCAGGGGCGGCGACGAGAGGAGTTACCCCATGTCCGAGGTCAGGGGCGGTGGTGGGGAGGAGATACCCCATGCCCGACCCCAGGGACGGTGGCCGGGAGGACCAACCCCACGCCTTGGCTGCACGGGCACAAGCAGGCCTAGAGGAGCTATCCCACGTTGAAGGTCAGGAAGGGTGGTGGTGAGGAGATACCCCTCGTCCAAGGTAAGGAGCATTGGCTGCACTTTGCTGGAGTAGCCGTGAAGAGATACCCCACGCCCAAGGTAAGATAAACCCAAGTAAGACGGTAGGTGTTGCAAGAGGGCATCAGAGGGCAGACACACTGAAACCATACTCACAGAAAACTAGTCAATCTAATCACACTAGCACCACAGCCTTGTCTAACTCAATGAAACTAAGCGATGCTCGTGGGGCGACCCAAGATGGGCGGATCATGGTGGACAGATCTGACAGAATGTGGTCCACTGGAGAACGGAATGGCAAACCACTTCAGTATTCTTGCCTTGAGAACCCCGTGAACAGTATGAAAAGGCAAAATGATAGGATACTGAAAGAGAAACTCCCCAGGTCAGTAGGTGCCCAATATGCTAGTGGAGATCAATGGAGAAATAACTCCAGAAAGAATTAAGGGATGGAGCCAAAGCAAAAACAATACCCAGCTGTGGATGTGACTGGTGAAAAAAGTAAGGTCCGATGCTGTAAAGAGCAATATTGCATAGGAACCTGGAATGTCAGGTCTGTGAATCAAGGCAAATTGGAAGTGGTCAAACAAGAGATGGCAAGAGTGAATGTCGACATTCTAGGAATCAGCGAAGTAAAATGGACTGGAATGGGTGAATTTAACTCAGATGACCATTACATCTACTACTGCAGGCAGGAATCCCTCAGAAGAAATGGAGTGGCCATCATGGTCAACAAAAGAGTCCGAAATGCAGTACTTGGATGCAATCTCAAAAAGGACAGAATGATCTCTGTTCGTTTCCAAGGCAAACCATTCAATATCACAGTAATCCAAGTCTATGCCCCAACCAGTAAGGCTGAAAAAGCTGAAGCTGAATGGTTCTACGAAGACCTACAAGACCTTTTAGAACTAACACCCAAAAAAGATGTCCTTTTCATTATAGGGGACTGGAATGCAAAAATAGGAAGTCAAGAAACACCTGAAGTAACAGGCAAATTTGGCCTTGGAATACAGAACGAAGCAGGGCAAAGACTAATAGAGTTTGCCAAGAAAGTGCACTGGTCATAGCAAACACCCTCTTCCAACAACACAAGAGAAGACTCTATACACGGACATCACCAGATGGTCAACACCGAAATCAGATTGATTATATTCTTTGCAGCCAAAGATGGAGAAGCTCTGTATAGTCAGCAAAAACAAGACCAGGAGCTGACTGTGGCTCAGACCATGAACTCCTTATTGCCAAATTCAGACTTAAATTGAAGAAAGTAGGGAAAACCACTAGACCATTCAGGTATGACCTAAATCAAATCCCTTATGATTATACAGTGGAAGTGAGAAATAGATTTAAGGGCCTAGATCTGATAGATAGAGTGCCTGATGAGCAATGGAATGAGGTTCGTGACATTGTACAGGAGACAGGGATCAAGACCGTCCCCATGGAAAAGAAATGCAAAAAAGCAAAATGGCTGTCTGGGGAGGCCTTACAAATAGCTGTGAAAAGAAGAGAAGCGGAAAGCAAAGGAGAAAAGGAAAGATATAAGCATCTGAATGCAGAGTTCCAAAGAATAGCAAGAAGAGATAAGAATCACTGATTCTTCAGTGATCAATGCAAAGAAATAGAGGAAAACAACAGGATGGGAAGACTAGAGATCTCTTCAAGAAAATCAGAGATACCAAAGGAACATTTCATGCAAAGATGGGCTCGATAAAGGACAGAAATGGTATGGACCTAACAGAAGCAGAAGATATTAAGAAGAGGTGACAAGAATACACAGAAGAACTGTACAAAAAGATCTTCACGACCCAGATAATCACGATGGTGTGATCATTGACCTAGAGCCAGACATCCTGGAATGTGAAGTCAAGTGGGCCTTAGAAAGCATCACTATGAACAAAGCTAGTGGAGGTGATGGAATTCCAGTTGAGCTATTCCAAATCCTGAAAGATGATGCTGTGAAAGTGCTACACTCAATATGCCAGCAAATTTGGAAAACTCATCAGTGGCCACAGGACTGGAAAAGGTCAGTTTTCATTCCAATCCCAAAGAAAGGCAATGCCAAAGAATGCTCAAACTACCGCACAATTGCACTCATCTCACACGCTAGTAAAGTAATGCTCAAAATTCTCCAAGCCAGGCTTCAGCAATATGTGAACTGTGAGCTTCCTGATGTTCAAGCTGGTTTTAGAAAAGGCAGAGGAACCAAAGATCAAATTGCCAACATCCGCTGAATCATGGAAAAAGCAAGAGAGTTCCAGAAAAACATCTATTTCTGCTGTATTGACTATGCCAAAGCCTTTGACTGTGTGGATCACAATAAACTGTGGGAAATTCTGAAAGAGATGGGAATACTAGACCACCTGATCTGCCTCTTGAGAAATTTGTATGCAGGTCAGGAAGCAACAGTTAGAACTGGACATGGAACAACAGACTGGTTCCAAATAGGAAAAGGAGTACGTCAAGGCTGTATATTGTCACCCTGTTTATTTAACTTATATGCAGAGTACATCATGAAAAATGCTGGACTGGAAGAAACACAAGCTGGAATCAAGATTGCCGGGAGAAATATCAATAACCTCAGATATGCAGATGACACCACCCTTATGGCAGAAAGTGAAAAGGAACTAAAAAGCCTCTTGATGAAGGTGAAAGTGGAGAGTGAAAAATTTGGCTTAAAGCTCAGCATTCAGAAAACGAAGATCATGGCATCCGGTCCCATGACTTCATGGGAAATAGACGGGGAAACAGTGGAAACAGTGTCAGACTTTATTTTGGGAGGCTCCAAAATCACTGCAGATGGTGACTGCAGCCATGAAATTAAAAGACGCTTACTCCTTGGAAGGAAAGTTATGACCAACCTAGATAGCATATTCAAAAGCAAAGACATTACTTTGCCAACAAAGGTTCATCTAGTCAAGGCTATGGTTTTTCCTGTGGTCATGTATGGATGTGAGAGTTGGACTGTAAAGAAGGCTGAGCGCTGAAGAATTGATGCTTTTGAACTGTGGTATTGGAGAAGACTCTTGAGAGTCCCTTGGACTGCAAGGAGATTTAACCAGTCCATTCTAAAGGAGATCAGCCCTGGGATTTCTTTGGAAGGAATGATGCTTAAGCTGAAACTCCAGTACTTTGGCCACCTCATGTGAAGAGTTGACTCATTGGAAAAGACTCTGATGCTGGGAGGGATTGGGGGCAAGAGGAGAAGGGGACAACAGAGGATGAGATGGCTGGATGGCATCACTGACTCGATGGACATGAGTCTCAGTGAACTCCGGGAGTTGGTGATGGACAGGGAGGCCTGGCGTGCTGCGATTCATGGGGTTGCAAAGAGTCGGACACGACTGAGCGACTGATCTGATCTGATGAACCTACATCGACACATAGTCATCACCTAAAGTTGTCGTTCACAACAGGGTTTGCTCTTGGTGACGTACATCGTATGCGTTCAGACAAATGTATAATGACGTGTATCTACCATTATAGTGTCATGCAGAACAATTTCAGTTCAGTTCAGTCGCTCAGTCGCGTCTGACTCTTTGTGACCCCAGGGACTGCAGCATGCTGGGCTTCTCTGTCCATCACCAACTCCTGGAGTTTGCTCAGACTCATGTCCATTGAGTTGGTGATGCCATCCGACCGTCTCATCCTCTGCCGTCCCCTCCTCCTCCTGCCTTCAGCCTTTCCGTGCCCTAAAAATCCTCTGAGCTCCGCCTATCCCTCCTTCCCCCTCCCTAACCCCTGGCCACCCCTGATCCTTTACTGTCTCTACTTGTGCCTTTTCCCGAACGCCGTACAGTTAGAACCCTACAGTGTGTAGCCTTTTCAGATTGGCTTCTTTCAATTAGTAACGGGTGTTGCTCCACATCTTTTCCATGGCTTGGCACTTCACTTCCGTTTAGCACAGAATAATGTTCTATCGCTTACATGGATCACAGATGGTTTTCCTATTGCTTGTTTTTAAAGACCTCGAGGTAGAAGGTACCGTGTTTACATCAGCTCTGGGTTCCATTTCCCTTTCAATAAAAAGTAGAAGATTCACATGTCTCATGCTATTTGATTGAAACACTGTCCATCACACTTGAATTTCTTAGGATTAACAGGTGCTGAGTCTCAGCTGGGACAAGACAACAGGCAGGTGGATGAGAAGGTCATAGGGTCCCCTGTGTCCAGCCTGTGACCGCCAGGTGAAGTGGTGGAGGTCTGCTCCGAGGGGAGTGTCCCCACTCGAGCTGGTCTTTGGGCTCACGTACCAGCGTTTCTGTGTTTGGCTTGGGGACCAAGCAAAGTCTTGCCGAAACTTAAGGAGCTGTGGGTCTTGGACAAACCCCATGCCCTCTCTGGGCCTTGGTTTGCTTATCCACAAATCAGTGGTTTCCAAGATCTCCTCTAACTCTGACGTGACGTGGTGTGGCCACATCAAAGCCAGCTTATTGCCGTAGCCTCCTTATCCCCATCCAGGCTGCCTTGGCTCCTTTGCTAGCCCCTCATGGAGACTGGCATGAGACACAGGGTAACCCTACTCGGTGCTTATCGGCAGACAGCTCCTTGGTTCTCAGGCTTGCCCGCTCTGCGTCTGGCACACTTCTGAAATATCTGAGTGGGCTGGAAGGAAGGCAACTGGAGACAATTTTTTTTTTCCCCGTGGGGATTCCCCCCTCCTCTTCCTGCGTCTTCATCCAGCTGCCGATGCTCAGGGCCCCTGACCCTGGGGCTAACTTCCCGCCCACTTCTCGTGACTCATACCTTTCATCACGTCTCAGAAGAGAGGCGCCTGTCACCTCCTTCTCCCTGAGGCTGGAAGGGCCTTGGGCAGAATCTGAGCTGGAACCCAGAGCAGCCGGCACCAGGAACCACCCTTGAGCAATTCATGAAGCTGGGCGCTCTGCTTCCAGCCGAGTCCTGGACCTTTCCTGCTTCCCAGCCCCGTTCCGCCCTTCCTGCTCGAAGCCTTCCAAAGAGGAAGGAAGCCTTTCTCGCTTCTTTTGCCTCTGTCCTCTTTGAGACATGATTCTGAAGGACGCTGAGGATTCTTTGCTTCGGAGGGAAGAGGTCTGTGTTTTTCGCTGGCAGTGTGCAGCACGAACGGGCAGGCTCAGCGCTGGCCTTGAAATGCAGACCACCGGCGTCTCGCCTCCCTCCGCGGGGGCTGACCCTTTTCCTGCGAGGCTTCCGGAGAGGGTCTTCGCTCAAAACCCAACCAGAGCCCTTGCCAATGTGCTTGGGGGAGGAAAGCTTACTTGACATCAGCCTTCCAGTGCATTCCTGTAATTACAGCTCAATGCTAAAGCGCTAAATGGTTATTATTATGAAGCCAGGGTGTTTGCTGCCAAGGCGATAGGAAAGACACCAACACGAGGTTTAGGGAAATCAAGGGTTTTTACTGGATTTGAGACTAAGGAGGGGAGGCGAGAACAAGAGATGGAGATCTTTAGTCATGTATGCAAAGGCGCCTTAGACTGGTGACAGCAGAGATGTAGAATGTACAAATACAGGTTCAGGTACCCATTTTCAAGGATTCTGGAATATATAGGCAGCTTCAATGTTGAAATGTATGCTTCCACAAACTCTTCGTGGAATTTTCACCCGAAGACGTCTAGTGAAATCTGGGGTCGCTCCTCCCCAAAAGGAGCTCTTGGCCTGGGGTCAGATCATTCTCGATTCCAGCCCACACTTTCCCTGTTGGCGCCTGCATCGCTGCCTGGCGTTTCCAACCCTGGGAATGTTGAACCCAGGACAAGGGCTAGCACACAGGAATGGGAGACGGGGGACAGCGTGGAGAACGGAGAAGGGGGCGTGGGAAGGATGGGGAAAGGACCGGGAGCTGAAATCAAGCTCGGAGGGAAGCTGAGGCCGAACCAGTTGAGGTTGTTTTTCCTAAGAGGGACCATCCGAGCAGCAGGAGGGAGATGTGTTCTAACCGCCGAGATGCCTGGAGTTTCTGTTTGTGCTGCTGCTCCCCTTAGCTTCCTGTGAGCGGATTCATCTCATGGTGGGGAGCAAGCAGGCGCTGATGAGCTAATGCTCCCAGGAACTCGGAAGGAGGGCCCGCCTTTCCTGCCAGGGCAGCGTCTGGATCTTTGGAGGACTGGTTTTGAAGAAGGGCCGGAGTCAGGTTTGATGCAGCATAGCCAGGCAACAAACACACTGCCCTGCTCAGAGGCCATGACGTGTCTCCATCCATCTCCGAGCATCTTCTCTCTCCTTCCTTCCCCGCTTGGCACCGTTCGTGTGTTTTTGGTGCTGACTGGAGGGAGCTGATGGTGACAGTCCAGGCATGTTGAGATTCTTCCCAGGAGCCCTTTGTTGCCATGGTCAAAGCAATGCTTCTGCCTGAGTGAGGGGCTAGGGTTGGGGGGCCCCGGGCTGGGTGGAAAGGGCCCTGGGTGAGGTCAAAGCAGAGGACGCCTGTTAACAAGGGTCGGAGGTCAAATACTGGGAGGTGGCATCCAGAGAGCCAGAGGTAGGACACTTCGGAAAGGTTCGGGATGCCGTAATGGTTGAGATGGCACCTTGTTTAGGACGAAGCCAAGGGTGCCTGGGGCAGCCGTGGGGGAAAGCTCACGGAGGCCGGGCTTTCCTTCACGATTGTATTTGCGGATGGGTGAAGGGGTCAGAGGGAAGGTGGGCAAGTCCTCGTCTCCCTTGTTTCCTTATAAAGGGAGGCAGAGGGCTAAATGACATGGCGCATGGGAAGTTCCCAATACAGTGCCTGATACATTATCAATATTCAATACATTAGCTTTCAGGGTTATGTTTTATTAATAAATAATTGCTACTAATAAAAACTAGTTGGCTGTTAGGCTCAGGTGTGCAAAATAATAGGTTCTCATTAGTTATCTCTTTTTTCTACATGGTGTCAGTACATAATATCAATAGTGTGTATATAGGCGCTTTCTTAAGATAGAAAACACCTGAGTAGGTTAACAGGCTACGAGGTGAAGTCAGTAGAGAGAGAGAGAAATAAAGAATGTGGGAAACATTGAGGGAGGTTATGGAAGAAATGTGCGTGAAGTTGTGGACTCACCTGCGATGGAAGGAAGGTCTGGTTTGTATTCGAGATGCGAGGAAGCAAGTAGCAGTACAGGTAGGTTAGGTTCTGAGTGAGGAAGTTAATAGCTGATTGTTAATTTTTTTTTTTCCAATGAAATAAGAAGCGGGGTCATCGCTTTTGGGAAAGATGGCAGCAGGGGCTGAAATGTTGACAGTGTTGCTAGGAGAACGAGGGATGGGACTGATCTGAAAATGAGGGATGGGCGAATTGCTGAGCACCGTGAAGGACTCAGCCAGGATGGGCTCTCGGCTTTGTCCTCCTGCCCACGTGCGGGGTCTGTGAGCAGTTCTCTGGCCTTGCCCAGCCGTCAGGAAGTGGGACCAAAGCAGACCTTTGGTTGGCCAGGTCCACGAGTGGGGTTGGAAGTGGAAAGACGAGCAGCGTTGCTTTTGTTACTGGCAGAGAGTGGCCATAGCCAAATGGGCTTAACGGGGAAGCAAATGACACCAGGAGGGAGGTGAAAAACTGGGAGAAGAGGGAGGTGCCCCGGCTTTGGAGAACATGATGAGGTGAGAGAGTGGGCAGAGAGCAAAGAGCTGGAAAGATAGGGCGTAGTGCCAGAGACCTCAGGCTTTAGAATGTCAGACAGATGGGGGACTGCTCTGGGCGATGGCAAGTCCAGGATGCGGCCAGAAGAGTGGGTTGGGTGGTGAAGAGCAAAGATAGTGAAAAGACACTGAAATGGAGCTCCAGGAGCCAGAAAGCTCTAGTGTCCACTGGGCAAGGACCCCCTCTGGGATGGCTGAAGGGTTTGTCCGAGAAAGACCTATAGGGCATGAGAGTGAAGGACCCGAGAACTCAAAGCAACCAACCTCATCTGAGCGAAGATAACACCCTGACTCTGAAGTCAGGGTTCTTGATAACACGGTCTCCTGGGCCAGCAGGGAGGGTCCTCATTCTGTTCCGTCTCCTTGCCCACTTCTGCCCGGCCACTGGCCGGGGGACCAGTGCTGGTTTTTAACAGCAAAGGGGCACAGCTGGCTATTTCCAGCGTACAGAGAAGTGGAAACTTCGACCAGAGCATCAAGGCTTTGCCCAAAATGACACCCCTGTGGTGCTGACCTCAGTCAGTCACTTCATCTCTCCCGTCCTCCCCACTTGGCTCCCACTTTTGCGTTTAACCTATTGCAGCAAAGCTGGGTCAACATGGGCCTCCTCCTCACACGCCCTCCGGAGATTTGGCATTTAGATTTGATACAGGGACCTAGAGGGAAATTTTCCACCTTGGCAGAGGGGTATAAAAATCAGGAGGGAGTGTTTTTCCTGCACAGCAACAAGAGGAATCAAATTGACTTCTTCTTTCTCTCGTCCAACTCTCTTGCTATTTATGTAGATGTAATGGTTCCATAAAAATACCTTTTGCTCAGAAAAAGCCATCTCTTAACCCAAAGCATCCCAAATCGCTATATTTTTAATTATAGTAATAGATATGCTTGGATCTCTTTCCACTTCCACTTAGAAAAAAGTGATCTATCAATGCATATATGTCCCACCTTCCTAGGTGTGACTCATTGGAAAAGATCCTGATGCTGGGAGAGACTGAGGGCAGGAGGAGAAGGGGGCAACGGAAAATGAGATAGTTGGATGGCATCACTGACTCACTGGACATGAATTCAAGCAAACTCCGGGAGATGGTGAAGGACAGGGAAGACTGTTGTGTAGCAGTCTATGGAGTCACAAAAAGTCGGATACAACTTAGTGATTGAGCAACAACAAAATTAAAAGTTAGTTTAAAAAAGAAAAAGGATCAGGTCCTGAGATCCCTGGGTTTCATGTTGGCTTTACCATTAGCTGTATGGCCTCAGGTAAATCTTCGAAACTCTGAATCCCAGTTTCTTTACATGAAAATAAAAGGAAATCATAACTCCTTTATTCAGTTGTCAGGAAGATTAGATTTGATTGCATGCAGCCAGGTAACTGAAATGTAGAAACACATCAATTAAGGGAAGATCCTCAATTCCCATGTGCGTAGACGTCCATCCACCCATCTTCTGCTCTCAGGGCATGTGCTTCTGAGATGTTGAACTAGTTAAGACATGCTTCCCAAAGCTGTGGATCAGCTTTTTTGCTCGGTACAAATTAATCTGGAATGGGTTTCATGACCAGGACCCATGCTCTGAAAACAGTGATTAGTTCAGATGCCCATGTGGGTTTTTGGAGAGAAGGTTTTCTATAGAGCGTAGTCCATCACGTCACTAGAAAACCATTTGGTTAAGAGCTTGACAAGAAGATCCTCTTTCCTGACAGTAGGGCAGGGGAGGCGGTGGCCAGGAGTCTCAAATATGAAGAAAAGAACCAGGACTGGAACTTACTTCAAGCACTCACCGTGTTCTAGGCACTGTGCTAGCTGCTTTCTAGTTTTAACATTTTAAAGGTATTTAATAACATTCCTTTAAGGAATTGGGGAAGTGGGAATCCTGGAGAAAAGGAATTCCAGATATTCAAGCTTTTAAACTACCTTTGAGTTTTAAAATATGAGTACAGATTGGTTTTTTCAGAGTTGTTTTCTGCAAACAGAATGAAAGGAACAGGGATCACCATAGGGGGGCGTGACCCAGGGCCATCTCTGGACCCACAATAGACCATAAGTCTGAAGAAATCAGGGATCTCCAACTGTTTGGCTCATCCTTGCACAGTGCTTAGCAGATGATTGGTGATCTATACGGGATTTGATGTCCAGAGCTGCAGCAGCCATTTGGTGACCATGAGGACAAGGGAAGAAAATTTCAAGGGAGGTGACCCAGAGCCCTAACACATCTGAACTGCCAAATTAACCCACTCAGTGACCATCTGTCTTCATCCCTCTTGCTTTATGCATAAATGTCTTCAGTTCACAGTCATCTTTCCCCTATGGCTGTTTTTCTAAACGCATGGCCAGAGAGATCCTAGTTGACCCAGTCTCTAAATGTGAGCTTGGAGAGGTCACCGTCTTGGCTGGGTGATCACAACCACACTCTTGATGGAACAGCACTTCATGAGAATAATGGCAGCCGCCTGTTTCTCAAGGCTATGCTGTGAAATCTGCCGGGACCCCTGGGCTGACCTCTCCCACTTTGAAACTCTCTCTTTGCATGTGAGAGCCGAGTTCCCCACAGTGCGGGTGGCAGAGAATGAGCCTGGCAGTTTTGTGTTTGGTTTGTCAGGGTGCCACGTGGCGCTGGGTGCCAGGGCCATGTTATGTGATCTGAGCCATCTAGCTGACCTGCCTGTTGCTATGGCTCATGAGTGAGGAGCATAGCTGACATTCTTCCCCTCCTGGAGAATTCTACGCAGAAAGACACCTGCCCCGGTCCTCTGGGCATTTCCTCGTTCCTTTTTCTGCTGGATCTGCCATCTCTGAAACCTAAGCTGGGCTTGGGGTAGGGGAGGGAGGGGGCGGTGGTGGTGCGGGCAGGAGAGCATCAGTGCGTTCTGAGGTTTTATTAGCCAATCATCAGACAAGACCGTGGATTTCCATAAGCATTCAGGTCAGAGTTGGGGGAGCATTTGTGACTTTGATGTGAGTACATCTGTGTTGCCTGGAGATCAAGAAGTTCAGTTCTGGGGCTTCCCTGGTGCTCCAGTAGCTGAGACTCTGAGCTTCCAATACAGGGGCCTGGGTTCCACTCCTGCTCAGGTCACTAGACCCGCAGGCTGTGGTGAAGATCAAAGACCCTGCATTCTGCACCGAAGACCCAGCACAGCCAAATAAGTGAATCCATAAAAATAAATATTTAAAAAAGGAGTTCAATTTCAATTCCTCAAACGTGTCACCCTCATATGGGGCTGGTTGTCTGGGAAGAACCATCTCTTTCCAGTAAGCACTGAATCTCCTCCAAGTCAATTCAGTTGTATCCGACTCTTTGCGACCCCATGGACTGTAGCCTGCCAGGCTCCTCTGTCCATGGGATTCTCCAGGCAGGAGTACTGGAGCAGGTTGCTGTGCCCTCCTCCGGGGGGATCTTCCCGACCCAGGGGTTGAATCTGCGTCTCCTGCGTTGGCAGGTGGATTCTTTGCCAGTGCAGCACCTGGGAAGCCCTCCCTATCCCGTAGTGACTCTTTTTCCCCTGTGTGGTGAATAAACATGTTTTCTCATGTAGGAAGGCACTTTGAGACTCAGCAACTATTCATTCCATTTCCCACCACACTTTGGAATTATTTATGTAGGTCAGGTGGACTCATGGGTTCTCATTTTTCCTAGTCATGAGCTGTTCTGTCATGGGCTTCCCAGGTGGCACCTGGGAAGATCCCCTGGAGGGGGATGATCGGGGAGATCCCCTGGAGGAGGGCATGGCAACCCACTCCAGTATTCTTGCTGGAGAATCCCAAGGACAGAGGAGCCTGACGGGCTACATCCATGGGGTTGCAAAGAGTCGGACATGACTGAATCGACTTAGCACCCACAGCTCATTCCGTCATTAATTTTTGTCTCTCAAATGATCTCAGATTTGGCAAGTGGGACCGCCTTCAAGCTGACTTGAGGCCCTTTGGAGATGTCCTCCTTATGTTTTGAGTACTTTCTTTATTTATGGCAGAACAGAGTGGTCCACGCTCGCCTCCTACTTTCCCTGCCCAGCTCTGAAATCGGTGATTCCTTCAAGGATCCTGGGTCCCTTTATTGGAAAATAGTGTGCGGGTCTGGGAATGTCCTCGTCACTTCTAGGGTGTTGCTTCTCCCAGACCATCTCAGTGGGAGATGTGTGCACACACACACGTGCAAGAGTTCACAGCACTCGTGAGAGTATGTACTCAAATCTACATCCCTCTTTATTTCTGCATCCCTCTCCATCTAGTGAAAACCACACGTTTCATCATCTCCACTTTCAGTCCAACACCACAGGGTTCATTCTTGTTTTCTCCCATTCTGCACTTGTAGCTCTCTTTGCCAACAGGGAGAAATTTGGCTTCTGTTGTCTTGATGACAGTTAACCATTTGATCAATCCCTTCATGTACAACCCAGATCTTATCGCGACTGCCACTCGTCCTCCTCCTAATGCTTCTTGATCTTGCTTCAGCTCCAAGGCCCCCACGATGAGATGAGTTTCTCCTCTTGTGTCAGTTCAGTCGCTCAGTTGTGTCCAATTCTTTGTGACCCCATGGACTGCAGCACACCAGGCCTCCCTATCACCAACTCCCAGAGCCTACTCACCCTTGAGCCCATCAAGTCGGTGATGCCATCCAAACATCTCACTCTCTGCCGTCCCCTTCTCCTCCTGCCTTCAATCTTTCCCAGCATCAGGGTCATTTCCAATGAGTTGGTTCTTGGCATCAGGTGGCCAAAGTATTGGAGCTTCAGATTCAGCATCAGTCCTTCCAATGAATATTCAGGGTTGATTTCCTTTGGGATGGACTGGTTGGATCTCCTTGAAGTCCAAGTGACTCTCAAGAGTCTTCTCCAATACCACAGTTCAAAAGCATCAATTCTTCAGCATTCAGCTTTCTTTATAGTCCAGCTCTCACATCCATTCATGACTATTGGATAAACCATAGCCTTGACTAAATGGACCTTTGTTGGCAAAGTAATGTCTCTGCTTTTTAATATGCTGCCTATGTTGGTCATAGCTTTTCTTCCAAGGAGCAAGCGTCTTTTAATTTCATGGCTGCAGTCACCATCTGCAGTGATTTTGGAGCCCCCCAAAATAAAGTCTTTCACTGTTTCCCTTGTTTCTGCATCTGTTTGCCATGAATTGATGGGACTGGATGCCATGATCTAAGTTTTCTGAATGTTAAACTTTAAGCCAATTTTTTCACTCTCCTCTTTCACTTTCATCAAGAAGTTCTTTAGTTCTTCTTTGCTTTCTGCCATAAGGGTGGTGCCATCTGCATATCTGAGGTTATTGATATTTCTCCCAGCAATCTTGATTCCAGCTTGTGTTTCATCCAGCCCAGCATTTCTCATGATGTACTCTGCATATAAGTTAAATAAGCAGGGTGACAATATACAGCCTTGACATAGTCCTTTTCCTATTTGGAACCAGTCTGTTGTTCCATGTCCAGTTCTAACTGTTGCTTCCTGGCCTGCATACAGATTTCTCAGGAGGCAGTTCAGGTGGTCTAATATTCCCATCTCTTTAAGAGTTTTCCATAGTTTGTTGTGATCCACACAGTCAAAGGCTTTGGCATAGTCAATAAAGCAGAAATAGATGTTTTTCTGGAACTCTCTTGCTTTTTTGATGATCCAGCAGATGTTGGCAATTTGATCTCTGGTTCCTCTGCCTTTTCTAAATCCAGCTTGAACATCTGGAAGTTCACGGCTCATGTACTGTTGAAGCCTGGCTTGGAGAATTTTGAGCATTACTTTGCTAGAGTGTGAGATGAGTGCAATTGTGCACTAGTTTGAACATTCTTTAGCATTGCCTTTCTTAGGGGTTGGAATGAAAACTGACCTTTTCCAGTCCTGTGGCCACTGCTGAGTTTTCCAAATTTGTGGCACATTGAGTGCAGCACCTTCACAGCATCATCTTTTAGGATTTGAAATAGCTCAACTGGAATTCTATCATGTCCACTAGCTTTGTTTGTAGTGATGCTTCCTAAGGTCCACTTAACTTCACACTCTAGGATGTCTGGCTCTAAGTGAGGGGTCACACCATCCTGGTTATCTGGGTCATGAATATCTTTTTGGTACAGTTCTTCTGTGTAGTCTTTCCACCTCTTCTTAATATCTTCTGCTTCTGTTAAGGCCATACCATTTCTGTCCTTTATTGTGCTCGCCTTTGCATGAAATATTCCCTTGGTGTCTCTAATTTTCTTGATGAGATCTCTAGTCTTTCCCATTCTGTTGTTTTCTTCTACTTCTTTGCACTGATTGCTGAGGAAGGTTTTCTCATCTCCCCTTGCTATTCTTTGGAACTTTGTGTTCAAATGGGTATATCTTTCCTTTTCTGCTTTGCTTTTCGCTTCTCTTTTTTCTCAGCTATTTGTAAGGTCTTGTCAGACAACCATTTTGCCTTTTTGCCTTTCTTTTTCTTGGGGATGGTCTTGATCCCTGCCTCCCGTACAATGTCACGATGTCCTCCTGTATAGACACCCTCAACCTCTCTCAGGCCCTGGGTCATCACGGCTCACCCCTGTCCTCTTAGTGTGGACAACTCCCCCAACGGCTTGTGCGATTCAGGATGAGAACTGGAAGAAGGAAAGGAAAACGTCGGGAAAGTCGTAACCAGCCTTGGCAGGGGCGATCTCAGCGGTCAGGGTGGATACAACTCTGTCAGCAGTTTGAGCTATTCAGTCTGTCTCAGGAGGGTTATCTGTGGGGGTGTGGTTACATCCCGCTAAGATCACACGTGTCTTTTCTCTCTCTCATCTCTGCCTTGATGACACTGTGGATGCTCAGGGGCCGTGATCCAGACTTCCCAGGTCTGGGACTTCAGAGCCTCCTTCGGTGACATGAAGGGCACACACCTCCTGGGGAGCAGTGCCTTCTGCCCGCCCCTGCTTGATCTTTCCGCTCCCTGCCACCACCCTCGCAGGCTGAGTGCCCAGCTGTTCGCCCATCCCTCCCCCCGCAGAGGCCCCTCCAGCTGCTGTGACAAATGCCTGGGAGTCATGGGGCACAGGATCAGTGATGGGGGAGCCAAGGCCGGTCCCGTCCCCGGCTGGCTGGTCTCATGCCAGGGGGCCACATGTCCTTTATAGTCCCTGGGGCCAGCGTCATCCTGCAGAGGTCTGGCAGGAGTGGGGTCCCCTGTTCGGCACACTGAGGACGGGCCCTCTCCTGACGCTGGTGGATTTGGGATTAGCCTGTGTGAGCAAAGGCCCCTGTTCGGCACACTGAGGACGGCCCTCTCCTGACTCTGGTGGATTTGGGATTAGCCTGTGTGAGCAAAGGTCTTGTGACCCTGCCACCACTGCTCTTTCTGCTTTGTGACAGCTCAGGTCGCAGTGGCCCCCGTCGCTCTGAGACACCCCCTTCACCCCTCTTCCCTGCATCCAGGCCCATGGCTTCTGCTTCTGTCTGGGGCATTTAGGGGAGGGGACGGAGAGGTGCACACTCGGGCTGATGAGCAGGCAGGGGGACACAGAGGAGGAGCCAGTGCTGAACAAAACCCAGTTCTCTCTTCCCCAGCACACATGGGCACAGAGGGCAGCTTTGCACACCAAGGCTGGGCTTTCTGTGCCTCCCCAGGCCCTGTTGGGTTGGAACGTGACCTGGAGGATGGGGAGAGCTAGCTCTCTTCTCTGAGTCATGAGACAGAAGAACACGACTCCTTGGGGGCTTCTAAAGGCCAGAGCCGGACCCCTGAAAGATACGCCACAGAGAAGCACAGCATGGTGATGTTCCCACCTCACTCGCCATCCCATCCCTTCTGGGCTCCGAGATTCTTGAACGATGTGAATCCTTCCCCAGAGAACACAGCGGCATGGTCATAACTTGTTAAATACCATAATTAAAATAGTTCTCTTATTAACTTTGTGATAACGCTTTTTTCCTCCCTCCCTCCTCCTCCAAATTACACGTTAGCATTTTGTTAATTAAATTTCCAGTCCCAACAGAACTGCTTGCTGCTGCTATGAGTTGTACAGGGGGCCGTCTTCCTGGTGGGTGGGAGGGTGGACCAGCAGGTCGGACAGGTTTCCGTCTCTCTGACTGGAAGGCTTCGAGGAGGAAACAGGAGGCAGCATCAAGAGTCGATGCCTACATAAGGTGCAAAGAAAAATAAGGGGCGCTCAGTTCAGTTCCTTGGACTGCAAGGAGACCAAACCAGTCCATCCTAAAGGAAATCAGTCCTGAATATTCACTGGAAGGACTGATGCTGAAGCTGAAACTGCAATACTTTGGCCACCTGATGAGAAGGGCTGACTCATTGGAAAAGGCCTTGATACTAGGAATGATTGCGGGGAGGAGGAGGAGACGACAGAGGATGAGATGGTTGGATGGCGTCACGGACTCAATGGACATGAGTTTGAGCAAGCTCCAGGGGACGGTGAAGGACAGGGAAGCCTGGTGTGCTGCAGTCCATGGGGTCGCAAAGAGTTGGACACGACTGAGTGACTGAACAACAACAGCTAAGTTGGAATTTCAGATGTATGATCAATAATTTTTTCGTGTGAAAGTGAAAAAAAGTGAAAGTGAAGTCGTTCAGTCGTGTCCGACTCTTAGTGACCCCATGGACTACAGCCCACCAGGCCCTCCGTCCATGGGATTTTCCAGGCAAGAGTACTGGAGTGGGGTGCCATTGCCTTCTCCGTTAACAGCGGCTACATGTGAGTATATCCCAAACATTGCATGGGACATACTGATGCCCAAACTTCATTTGTTATTCCCGTGGATTTCAAACGTGGTGGGGCACCCTGTACTTACTCTGGCCATCTTACACCTACGTCGGCTCCCGGCTCCAGAGAAGGGAGGTCATCTCTTCTTTCAACCTATCTTGGCTCTTTAATTACTGAATTCACAATGGAGGTTGTTTTTATTGTTTTGGTCAGTTCCTTAATGCATGCACTAAAAACCTTACAGTGATGTGTTGTATGAATACTCTTTTGATGTCTATCATCAATCCATTGATCTATTAATCATTCAAAGAGTGTCTAAGATGCACCAGATGCTATGTGAGGTGCTAGACACAAGAGTCAAGGAGACATGGGCTTTGACCTCAAGGAGTTCACTGCTCAGAGCAGGGGTCCTAGGCATGGCCAAATCCAGCCTGCCGTCTTGTTTTAGAAATAAAACTTTATTGGAACACAGACATACCACCATCTCCTATTATAAATAAAACTTTATTGGAACACAGCCACACCACCATCTTGTTTATGAATAAAACTTTTCTGGAATACAGACTCACCCAATGACTTTACTATTGTTAGTGGCTGCTTTCACCTACCATGGCTCACTGAGTGGTGGTAATAGACTACATTCCAAAATAAAATATTTACTTTTAACTTTTACAAGGAAAAGTATGCTGACTCTTGACCTACAGGAAGAGCTAATCAATGATGCATTAAGCAAGATGTAAGTCAAGTGCATGGGGATCGAAACGCAGGGAGCCCCAATGCGACTTCTGAGTACCAGTTGCAGGGAGCCTCCGTGAGAGCTGGGCTTTAAAGGGGATGTGGAAGGGGCAGGGTGAAGGTGGGAAAAGATGGCCTCTTGAGGGTCTCAGAACACCAAGCATTGACAGGGTTTTACTGATGTAACCCGCTGTAGGTACCCATCGCTCCTAACAAACCACGGGCAGGCTCCCGGAGGGCAGGGGGCATGTTTTATTCTAGAGCAGTGGTTCACAAAGGGGATGAGGTTGCCCTCAGGGACCTTTGGCCGTGTCCAGAGGCAATTTTGGTTGTCACAACTTTGGGGAAAGTTGCTACCAGCAACTAGTGGGTAAAAGCTAAGGATGGAGCTAACCATCCTCTAACGCACGAGCTAGGCCCCACGACAAAGACGTGTGTCCCCCGAACATCAACAGTGCTACCTTTGAGAACCCTGCCCTGTACCCCTGTGCCCAACATGGGGCTTGGCAAATAAAAGGGATATTTGGTAAAGTTGGTCGACTGGGAAAAAAAATGGATGTATTTCGGGAACAGTGAGAAGTTTGGCGTCATCAGTGAGTAGGCTGTGAGACGGCAGATGGAGCGAGAATGGAATGTTGGATTGGGGTTGCAACAGGCAGGGGCTGACACGAAGGGGTTTTAATTTATTCTAAAGGCAGGATGAGTACCAGGGAGGCCCTTGGCCCAGGACAGGGGCGCGATGAGGAGGGCACCTCGCAGAGTTACACGGACGGCAGCACTGGGAAGAGATTGGCGCAAGAAGACCTGCCAGGTGACCTCAATTGCGGCAGTGCCAGTGGGAAGAGGGAGGGGGAAGTGATTTGGGGCAAGCCTAGAAGGTAGACGCAGCAGGATTTGGGTGCATGGAGCAAGAGGGAGGGTCATGAAGGCACTTGTTTGAGCAATTACAACACGGTCTGAGGTCAGGGCTGCGGGAGGGTAGACCAGATGCATGCATGGTGGGGGGACGGTTGGATTAGCTCATTTCAGGGTAAATCCATAAAACAGCTTTAAAAATCACTATATTCTAGATGCCAAAGTCAATCACATTTTTTTTTTAATTCATCCTTTACCACTATTTATTTCCTCTTCGGTCTGGCAACAGGATAAGCCCAGAGAAGGGGGCAGAAGTAGAAATGAAAGTCGCTCAGTCATGTCTGACTCTTTGTGACCCCGTGGACTATACAGTCCATGGAATTCTCCAGGCCAGAATACTGGAGTGTGTAGCCTTTCCCTTCTCCTGGGGGTCTTCCCAACCCTGGGATCGAACCTAGGTCTTCCGCATTGCAGGCGGATTCTTCACCAGCTGAGCCACAGGGGAAGCCCAAGAATACTGGAGTGGGTAGCCTATCTGTTCCCCAGCAGATCTTCCGACCCAGGAATTGAACTGGGCTGTCCTGCTTGTAGGCAGATTCTTTACCAACTGAGCTATCAGGGAAGCCCAGAAGTAGAAGTTGGTTTAAACCAACAAATATTTATGTGCTGAGCACCAGAGTCACTTTTCGCTGGGGATTCTGGACAAGTGACAGCTGTGTCCATCTTAGCCTTGATGCCTAAATAAGACAGCTCATGGTGCCCTGGTAATGGCACGTCCCCGGGGGTCTAGGTGTGTGCTGTGCTCAGCCCCAGGGAGCTCCTGAAGCCAGAGTTGAATCCAGTCCTCTCCTTGACTTTTGAGAGGACCCAGCACAGGATGCAGAGCTCTGCAGATACCTCAGCGCCCTGCGGAGCCACACCGAGCAAAGAGGCTCCCCTCTAAGCCTGTAGGCTCCTCGCTGTCTGACCCCAACCATCTACCCTCGATTCAAATTACAAGTAGGATTGGAAGCCAAGAGCCAGCCAAATGCATCATGGTTCCCGCTAAGGAGATAAACCAAGCTGCCAGCCAGCAGGGCTTGGCTACAAAAGCCCATGAAGCTGCAAACTTATCCCGAGAAGGTGATTTGGGGTGTTTGTTTCTACATGCAGCCTCTCTCCCTGCAGATGCTACGTGTTTCTTCAAGTGCTTTTATACGCGTAGATGAGCGCTGTTGTTGGCGATGTCTTCTGCGAAGCTGTAAGTTGCATGCAACTGGCTAATCTCACTGGCTTCATTTAAGATAAGGGCACCACCATTGGTTTGGTCTTCATTAAGTTTAACTAGCCTGGTTCTCTCCTGGAGCCACAGAAGGCACTGGTTAGTTGAGATAATACTTTTATTTATGTATTTATTTTTTAAAACTTTTTATTTGGATTTGGGGTGTGTGTGCGCATGCTCAGTCACTCAGTCATGTCCAACTCTTTGCAACCCCATGGATTGTAGCCCAGCAGGTTCTTCCATCCATGGGATTCTCTAGGCAAGAACACTGGAGTGGGTTGCCATGCTCTTCTCCAGGGGATCTTCTTGACCCAGGGATCGAACCCAGGTCACCTGCATTGTAGGCAGATTCTTTACCATCTGTCATACATACACTAGTATCCATTCTCCCCCAAGCTCCCCTCCCATCCAGGCTGCTATGTAACACTGAGTGGAGTTCCCTGGGCTATACAGCAGGTCCTTCTTTGTTATCCATTTTAAATACAGCTGTGTGCGCATGTCCATCCCAAACTCCCTACTATCCCTTCCCCCTTGTTCGTCCCCTAAGTCTGTGAGTCTCTTCTGTTTTGTGAGTTCATTTGTATCATGTCTTTAGATTTCACATATAAAGGATGTCATATTTAATACAATATTTCTCCTTCTTTTTCTGAGTTTCTTCACCCAGTATGACAGTCTTTAGGTGAGATGCTACTTTTATAAATGAATAGCCTTGGTCCAAAATGGTCCTGCGAGGCAGGATGGGTAAGGATCACCGGCTCGTCTACTCCCAGCTGTGCGGACAGCTGCCCTCTTCATCACCGTCTGGCCTCAGCCCTCAGCACACACTCGGGGCGGCAGCTGCTTGATGTTCCTGTGACAGGCATGGGGGCGACTTGTGGAGGGGAGCGCTGGCACCTCTTCTCAGCAGAGGAAGCTATGTCTGGGGTCCTGGGAGCAGCTGGGCTCTGGGTTGTGAGCTGCGCACTTAGAGATGCAGGAGTTCTTGCTGTTGGCTATTTTGTAGATGTGAGTAGACACTGAAATCCAGAAACCTTGGGAAGAGTTGCCTATTTTCTGCACCAGTTGCAAAGTATTATATAATATAGGATGGATAAACAACAAGGTCCTACTGGAGAGCACGGGGAACTATATCCAAAGACCTGTGATAAACCATAATGTAAAAGAACATGAAAAATGGTATATGTGTGTATATATGTGTAACTGAATCACTTTACTGTACAGTAGAAATCAACACAACCTTGTAAATCAACTATACGTCAATAAAATAAAAATTTTTTTAAATAAACATTCTTTAAAAAAAGAAGAAAGCTTGTGATTATAGAGGAATTATGAAGCAATCCATGAACCTTCATTTTTTTAGACAAAGTATAATTATAGGGCTTCATTTCCCAGAAGATTCAGATGGACATCAAGGGCTCAATTCAGAATACATTTTGCCATACTCTTTTTTTTTTCTTCATGAATTACATCTTCCTATGTTTTCTGAAACACAGAATATAAAAACACAAGCTCTTTTTCATATTTATTTAAAAATCTATTATATCATTTTGAAATGAAATACGGATAGGCTTTGTATTCATATCAAGTGTTGTGCAATATATTTTTGCTTCTACATGAAGTCATAAAATATGGGTAATAAAAAGTAAAGGGGCTTCCTTGGTGGCTCAGGAGTCAAGAATCCACCTGCCAGTACAGGAGACTTGGGTTCAATTCCTGGGTCAGGAAGATTGCCTGGAGAAGGAAATGACAACCCACTCCAGTGTTCTTGTCTGGGAAATCCTATGGACAGAAGAGCCTGGCAGGCCACAGTCCATGGGGTCACAAAGAGTTGGACATGGCTTAGTGACTAAACCACAGCAATGAAAGACGAAAGAAAAGCTCATAAAGAAAAGAGTTTCCCATTCTCTATCTTATCTTACAGTCACTCATCGATTCATCTGTATTCTCTATATTCCCTGTCTTATTAATGCATCCATATTCTCCATCTTACAGTCACTCATCAATTCATCTGTATTCTCTATATTCCCTGTCTTATTAATGCATCCATATTCTCCATCTTACAGTCACTCATTGATTCATCAAACGTCTGTTGTCCTTCCCTGTGTGGGGGGCAGGCTCCATGCTTCCTCCATGAAGTATGTTGGCTTCCTGGGCGATCCTGGGTGAGGTCACTGTCATTTCGGTAGCAAAGCTCTGGATGGGAGTCAGGAGACAATATCTGCCTTCTCCAGGTGACCATGAGCGTCTCTTCCATCCTAAGAAGGTACGTTTCTCCCCCGAGCGTCCTGGCATCTCCGATGCCCCCTTTCTGTTCTAATGGCGGGGAGGACTGGATTCATGTGTCTGGACAAACCTAGTCTTCCTGTCTCCCCATCAAGGGTGAGGAACAGACGAAAGGGGGATGAGGGACACCAAGAGAAAAACAGACAAAATGCAGAAAGCTCGTGACTTCCTGCAGGGAGCTGAGCCGCCAGGTTTGAACTTGAGCGCTGCAGTGTCCGTGCTCCCTGGCCGCCACCCGATGGTGCAGTCTGGACGGGTGTTCTCTGTCAAGTCAGCGACTGTGGCTCAGAGCGAAGACCGACTCACATACACATCGCCTTAGCAACGTTTGGGTAAACCCGCTCAGAGGCCAGAATATACGGGACAGCTTCCTTCCTTTTTTCTTTCCTCTCTTAACACTAGCCTAAGGTAAAGAGCGGTTGAGCTGGATTAACTCCCTCCTTTTGAAAAAGATCTCTTACCTAGGGATATATTTGGCTCTGAAATTGCCGGTGAAAATTCATCTAAGACGTCAGCCCAAGGCATTCTGGGGTCTTCAACTTTTACTGATAACTGGAGGGTGGAGCTGATGACTCGGTTGGATCCGGGGACACCTAAGTGGCCTTTCGACGATGTAGCCAGCATCTGAGCCATTGCCTACCTAGGGCCCCAGGATCCCACACCACCAGGACGCTGGAACCTCAAAATGGGCTTCCTCCAGAGGGGCCCAGAGCTGATGCAGGAAGCAATCTCACACCCCCATCCCCTCCAGAGGTTGACACTAGAAACTCCAAGAACTTATTTATAAAGCATCGAGTCTCTTGGACTCCCCTGGCTGTTTTATTTTCTTGCTTTTCTGACTTGGACCTTGAGGTTGCATGCTTGAAGCATCAAGCTTACCTGCGGGCCAAAAAATTCATCCAGTAAATACAGAGATAAGGGTGTCCCAGGTGTTCTGCCTGCCAATGTGGGAGATGCAACACAGGTTCGACCCCTGTGTTGGGAAGATCCCCTGGAGAAGGAAAGGGCAACTCGCTCCAATATTCTGGCCTGGAAAAGCCCATGGACAGAGGATCCTGGCGGGTTACAGTCCATGGGGTCGCAAAGAGCTTGACACGAGCGAGTGAGTGAACATGCATATACACACACAAACACAGCTTAGGGCTTTCTGGAGCTCAGCTTCTAAAGATGGGTGGGCAGTCTCTACACAATGTGAGAAGCTCATTTTCTCGATTCCCTGAGCACTACAGTTTCCATGTGGTGAGGGGTCCACAGCTGCAGTTGGAACTGGTGGGGCAAAGGCTTCACTCTGCACTTCCTCCCAATGTATGGGTAATAGAATTTAAACTCTTTCACTGATTGGGACAACTATAGGATATTCTTTTCCAAAGATAAAACATCTGAAAAACTACAGCCTCTGTGGATATGAGCCTTACCTTTCCAACAGACAGGTACCTAGACATCATAGTGTGTAGGTGTGGAACACTTCCAGTGGGACGTTTTTAAAGACATTCAAGGAGCTCATGGGAGGAAATCCTTGGTGATTCCTCTCTAAAGTTCATTACTTCTTTTCTTCTTTCTGTTACCCAGATTTCTCTGCCTTGGGTTATCTTAGAATACTGTGTCCTATAGCTTAGAACAGGCATCCCAGGTCAGTGGTAAAGAATCTGCCTGCAAATGCAGGAGATGAAGGAGATGAGGTTCAATCCCTGGGTCAGGAAGATCTCCTGGAGGAGGAATGGAAACCCACCCCAGTATTCTTGCCTGTACAATTCCATGGACAGAGGAATCTGGTGGGCTACAGTTCACAGAGTTACAAAGAGTCGAACATGACTGAGCAACTGAACACGCACAGCTTAGACAAACAAAAAGTGGGCTTAGTCTGGGTAAAATTCAGAACTCAAAGGTCTTTGGCACCTCCATACCTCTCCTTTTGAGATCTGCTTAGCATTTTGGGGATGTGCGGACATCCTTTGTTTTGGACTCTAAAGTTACTTAAGTCATTTCTTCTTTATGAATCAAATGCCCTTGTCAGATTTTTTTTTCCTGTATTTTAGAAGGTTCTATAGCACAGAGCACAGTATACTCAAAGCTAGGGTTTTTCCAGTAGTAAAGTATGGATGTGAGAGTTGGACCATAAAGAAGGCTGAGCACTGAAGAATTGATGCTTTTGTACTGTGGTGTAGGAGAAGACTCTTAAGAGACCCTTGGACTGCAAGGAGATCAAACCAGTCAATTCTAAAGGAAATCAATCCTGAATATTCACTGGACTGAGGTTGAAGCTGAATTGCCAATACTTTGGCCACCTGATGCAAAGAGCCAACTCATTATAAGAGACACTCTTGAGAAATCTGTATGTAGGTCAGGAAGCAACAGTTAGAACTGGACATGGAACAACAGACTGCTTCCAAATAGGAAAAGGAGTTCGTCAAGGCTGTATATTGTCACCCTGCTTATTTAACTTATATGCAGAGTACATCATGAGAACCGCTGGACTGGAAGAAGCACAAGCTGGAATCAAGATTGCCAGGAGAAATATCAATCACCTCAGATATGCAGATGACACCACCCTTATGGCAGAAAGTGAAGAAGAACTAAAGAGCCTCTTGATGAAAGTGAAAGAGGAGAGTGAAAAAGTTGGCTTAAAAATCAACATTCAGAAAACTAAGATCATGGCATCTGGTCCCATCACTTCATGGCAAATAGATGGGGAAACAGTGGAAACAGTGTCAGACTTTATTTTTTGGGGCTCCAAAATCACTGCAGATGGTGACTGTAGCCATGAAATTAAAAGATGCTTACTCCTTGGAAGGAAAGTTATGACGAACCTAGATAGCATATTCAAAAGCAGAGACATTACTTTGTCACCAAAGGTCCATCTAGTCAAGGCTATGGTTTTTCCAGTGGTCACATGTGGATGTGAGAGTTGGACTATAAAGAAAGCTGAGCACTGAAGAATTGATGCTTTTGAACTGTGGTGTTGGAGAAGACTCTTGAGAGTCCCTTGGACTGCAAGGAGATCCAACCAGTCCATTCTAAAGGAGATCAGTCCTGGGTGTTCTTCGGAAGGACTGATGCTAAAGCTGAAACTCCAATACTTTGGCCACCTCATGCAAAGAGTTGACTCATTGGAAAAGACCCTGATGCTGGGAAAGATTGAAGGCAGGAGGAGAAGGGGACAACAGAGGATGAGATGGTTGGATGGCATCACCGACTCAATGGAGATGAGTTTGAGTGAACTCTGGGAGTTGGTGATGGACAGGAAGGCCTGGTGTGCTGCTCTCCATGGGGTCACAAAGAGTCAGACACAACTGAGAGACTGAACTGAACTGAACTGATGCTGGGAAAGACTGAAGACAGGACGGGAAGGGGATGTCAGAGGACAAGATTGTTGAATGGCATCACCGACTCAATGGGCATGAGTTTGAGCAAGCTCCGAGAGATGGTGAAGGACAGGGAAGCCTGGCGTGCTGCAGTCCATGGGGTCACAAAGAATTGGACACAACTGAGCGACTGAATTGATACAAGAGGAGAAACTCATCGTGGGGCCTTGGAGCTCAAGCAAGATCAAGAAGCATTAGGAGGAGGACGAGTGGCAGATCCCCTGAAGGAGGGCATGACAACCCACTCCAGTGTTCTGGCCTGGAGAACCCTATGGATAGAGGAGCCTGGTGTGCTGCAGTCTGTGGGGTTGCAAAGAGTCAGACACAACTGAGAGACTGAACAACAAGTAGCACAGAGACTCCTAAGAACCCAAGATTTTCTATAACCACTTTTAACATATGTTGACCCCTACTTGTTTGAGACATTCAATTTTTTTTTTCATTTTTTTGGCCATCTCTGATAACAAACCCCCTTTGACTACTCAGTCTTTAGTCAGCAACTTTCCAGGAAGAAGTAACCGAGGCCAACAGTGGGAGACCTTGAGGAGAATGGGCAGGGAGGGCGTAAACCCACTGCAGTCTGGAGAGCATCTTCCATCTCCAGGTCTGTGTCAGTGTGGAACCTCCAGGGCCCTCCTAGCTTGGAGAACTAGTGCTATCTCTCCCTGGCCTTGCCTGGGCTCCAACCAGTTTTCACAGAACTCTGATCTTGGCAGCGTAGGCTTGGAAGCCAAAAGTAGACTCTTTATACTTTGATCCTTAAAGAAACTGGAACAAATCTCGTTGTTTATTAAAAAAAAAAAAAAAGGCAAGGGTGAGTTTCCCTGGGGTGTGGGGAGGATTGTGCTGGGAAAGAAGGCACATGGTCCAAGCAAAGGCTGCTGAGAAAAGTCTTCCAGTTGGATGGGGTTCCTACGTTTCTCCGGGCAAAGGGGAGATCTACTCGCAGATAAAAATCAGCTCATCACCCTCCGAGCAGCAGCTGGGCGGGCAACCAGGTTGCAATGATTTCCTCACTTTTAAATTTGATTATTATTTCAGAGTTATTGGAAGCCTGTGATGCATTTGGCTCAGCAGCCAACACGCAGAAGGAGGAGGCGGCCTAGTGGGATTCATGCTTTCCTCTTCGCTTTTTCCATTTTTCATCAACATCAGCATCTCACTAGTTAAAAGACGCTGAGAAAATCTCATGGGATCGCCATAGAGCCACCAAAATGGTACCCCCCTCGCTCTCCTCCCAGCCCCCAGGTCAAGTCGGCCTGCTCCTTGCTCTCACGCCCACCCCACCTCTTTCTGCATCTGTATCAACGAGATGAAGTGTCTATTTCATTTAAAATGACTCTAGGATGGATGGTTTTCTATTACTGCCTGGAAACAAACCATCCCGGTGATTACCATGGCATTTTAACTTGAAAGAGAAGAGAAAAGGTTTGGGATGGCAGACATTCTCTTTTCCTATTTGCTTTTAATATTTATTGAGCGCTACTGTCTGTCGGACTCAATGTGCTATGAATTATCTAGCTCACTCCTCGAACCTCCTTACGAGACAGGCCCCTGTTATTGGCCCCATTTGACGAATGTGGAAAGAGGCTGGGAAAACTACAGGGGCTCCCTGAGCCGGGAAGTCCACGTTCATCTCTCATCAAGTCCCCGGATGAACCACTCGGCGTCCTGCGTCCTGTGCTTCTGAACTTTGGTCCGAGCCTGACGTTCTAAAATATCAAAAATCGATGGACGAGTTTTCGGGAACTGAATTAAAACTCTGGTTTGCAGAAATGTTTATAATTAGTGGCTGACACGTCAAGCATCTTGAAGTTGAAAGCATCCATTTAAGGATGCACGCTTATGTTCTATTTTTGCTTCTGAGACCAAACTGGAGCTCTCTTATCTTCACGTTGGAAAAGACCATTGGAAAACCAAGTTGTCTTGGGATAACCTCAGCGCCGTGCATCCAGGGATGGAGTAGCTGGTTGGCTTGTTGAGCAAGCTATCCGAAGGTGGGATAATCTCACCCAGTGGATCCAAGATGGCACACGTGTTGGTGACCCTCCGGGAGATTACTAGTCCTGGTACTCCCTGCGGGTGGCTCTGATGAGGAATTGTTTCACCCCCACCCCCTCCGTTTGCCCATTAGAGAAGCTCAGGATGAAACAATCTGGATATGAGTAAGTGCTATAGGGGTTTGCAAATGAAGCCAAGATTTTTGCAATTGGTTGCTGTTTTTTTCTTTGGGGCTAACAGTGGATTGTGGTTTATGGCCAGGTGCAGAGTTGTTTATAGACTGTTAGTGGAAGGAGAAGCCAGAGTAGAGGGAGCCGATGGCAAATACCATATCCTCCAGGGCCAGGAACCCCAACCTCTGGGATCTAACGCCTGATCATCTGAGGGGGAACTGATGTAATAATAATAGAAATAAAGAGCATGAGCAATGTGATCATCCCCAAACCATCCCCCACCTGTGGTCCATGGAAAAATTGTCTTCCATGGAACCAGTCCTTGGGGTCCAAAAAGTTGGGGGCATTTCATGGATGGCTCATGGATGCCCCTGAGAAAGTTGAAGTAGAATATTTAAGTCAAGTTTCCATATAAATCACTCTGGATCTAGAAGAGATTTATCGTCAGGAGATGAGTCAGTCACATTGCTAGGTCCTGAGTTAGCACTGGGTAGCGCTGAAGCTGAAGCTCTAATACTTTGGCCACCTGATGTGAAGAGCTGACTCATTGGAAAAGGCCCTGATGCTGGGAAAGATTGAGGGCAGAAGGAGAAGGGGGCGGTAGAGGATGAGATGGTGAGATAGTATCACCGACTCAGTGAACATGAATTTGAGCAAGTTCTGGGAGGTAGCAGAGGACAGAGGGGATTGGAGGGCTGCGGACCAAGGGAATGCAAAGAGTCAGACACGACTTGGTGACTGAACAACAGCAACGACACTATTCAGTGGGATTTTAACAGAGGAACAAGTCAGATAGTAGGGAGCGGGGATGATTTCTTGTTTTCCAAAGGAGTAATAGATAATCATGACCTGGCAGGAGTTGTGGTGCCCATGGGGTCGATTCTAGGAGACCATTTCTGAAATAGCCCTTCGAAGCAAAAAGGTGTGTGCGTCACTGGGCTGAACTCAGGAGTCTAAGCGAGGCAGACCCTCAGGTTGATGACTGCACCCTGGCACGTCTGGAAGGTCCTTTGTCAGTTGACAGTGTCTGACAAAGGCACCCGTGACTCATCAGCTGTTGAGCGTCACTCTCGAAGCCTCCCCACCTCCCACTCAGCGTCCTTTCCAGGCCCTCATCAAGGGGACCAAAGACACAGATGCGTACAGCAGATGATCTGGTCTAGGATGCAGACTGCACAGTAGTGCAAAGAAGCCACTCCAAGGGTGACCAAGTCTGGCTTCCTCAGCACCTCATCCCCTTGTCTGAGGGACCCAGTATGGAAGGAACGGTCCAGGGACCCAGGGAGTGCAGAGCTGCTCGCCGCCTACCGGAGTCATTCACAAGAATGTAGGTTTACTTCCAGAAGCTCCAGGAAGTTGGCTCAAATCCCTTCCTGCACTTCTTGAGAGCCAGGCCCTAGAAAATACGGGTGCACGTGTTTGAGAAGATATCAGGCATTTGCCCAGTTTTTTGTGCATTTTCATTTTCCTTCCACAGATGCTTTTCTTGAATTTATTTATTTTTGGCTGTGCTGGGTCTTCATTGCTGAGAAGGCTTTTCTCTATTGCAGAGCTCGGGTTTCTCCCTGCAGTGGCTTCTCTTGGTGCGGAGCACAGGCCCCAGCTGCACAGGCTTCAGTGTTTGTGGCCTGTGGGCTAAGTGGTTGCAGTTCCTGGGCTCCAGAGCACAGGCTCAGTAGTTGTGGAGCAAGGGCTTAGTGGCTCTAAGGCATGTGGGATCTTCCCGGACTAGGAATCGAACTTGTGTCTCCTGCATTGGCAGGTGGATTCTTAACCACGGAGCCACCAGGCAAGTCCTTGATGGATGCTTTGATGCCCAAAGTGTCATTGAGTTGGTTAATACAATAAGCTATTGCAATTATTGAGGGAATGAATGGAATAAATGAGAGCACTAAGGGAGCAGAGGACAGAGCTTATAAAAGCAACTGAGGGACTTGCCTTGCAGTCCATTGGTTAGGACTTCACCTTCCAATGGTGAAGTGGGGGGGGGGGTCTGTGGGTTCCGTCCCTGGCTGGGGAGTCAAGATCCCACAAGCCTCACAGCCAAACACACACACACACACACACACACACAAAATATAAAACAGAAGCAATATTGTAACAAATCCAATAAAGACTTTTAAAAATTGTCCACATCAAAAAAAAACTTAAAAAAAATAAAAGCAATTGAATCATTTCTCCTCACTCTTTCAGAGCACAGTTTAAGGTCAGGGCCAAGAGAAGACATTTTCTGGGAAATTGGTAATGCTTGGAATATTGCTGGGAAAATGAAAAGTTTAATAGCTATCATTTTGAGAGTGTGATATGTACCAGGCATTGTACTAAGAGATTGGCTTTGTTTATAAATGCATTTATATCTTGCATGAATCAGAAAAAGAATGGCTTCTCCCATCAAGAAGTACTATTTTTCCAACCCTTGAAACTGGGTGTGGCTTTGCGTCTTGGGTTAATGTGTTTTGTTTTGTTTTTTAATTGGAGTACAGATGGTTTGCAAGCTGTGTTAGTTTCTGCTGCGCAGGAAAGTGAATCAGCTCCACGGGAAACTTCTTGAGTTGCATGAAGTGTGTCAAGTACCCTTTGGAGTTTCAAGAGGGAACATGGGATTTCTCTCGAGACGCTGCAGTGGAAAAGGGTCTCATCTCACGTTAAGGGGAGAATCTCCTGGTTTTTCTCGAGTTGCGGCGGGAAGCTTGGGGTTCCTCTCGAGTTTCGACGGGGACCTCGGGGATTTTTGTATTTCTTTTCCATTTAGGTCACCACAGAGCACTGCAATGTCTGTTCTCAAATGTTGTCTTTAATGTTTAACATGCCCTATCCCATTTCATCGTTACTACTTCGAGGTTGGTAGAATTACCCCGATTTCACAGATGAGGAAGTTGAGGATCCATCCATGAGAAAATTTACACTTCCTCCCGATTTGCATTTCTAGTAAGTAGCAGTGTTCAGGTGGGAAGGCAAGTCTGTCCTCAGACCTTAGGACTTGGGCGGATTATTTAAACCTCAGCCTTGGATGCCTGGCGTCTGTGGTCTGTTAATCTGACCTGTGGGCACAGTTTGGAGGCTGCAGTAACATCCCACCGCACCGATAACCTCACCACCCAAGGCATCTCTCTCCCTACATGATCCCTTCTCACCCCGTCCCCCCTCTTTTGAGGTTTCTTTCTCGCCAGCTTCCTCTTCTCCACGTTGTGAAATGGTTTTGTCTCTGTTGCTGCCTGTCCCAGCCCTTAGGCGAGAGGCGCTGAAGTCAATTCCCTAGGTTTGCCCTGACCTGTCTGTCGCATCTCACACCGCACCGGGGAGGCTTCTCCTCTCGGCTTTATTAATCACTTCAATTTGGCATTGTGTGTGTTTTATGGTCTTTACTTCCGCCCTCAGTGTGCCCCCGTTCAATTATGTTTACCTTTGAAAGCAACACTGGAAGGGAAAAATCTCTGCCTTCTGCCAGATGTTAAACAAGAAAAGCGCTCCTTAGACACACACATTTGCACATTTCTGCCTCCAATTTTTCTCTTTATTTTATTTAAGATTTTTTTTTTTGGTGTGGACCATTTTGAAAGTCTTTATTGAATATGTTACAATATCGCTTCTGTTTTAGGTTCTGGTTTTTTGGCCCCAAGGCATGTGGAATCTTAACTCCCTGACCGGGGTTTGAACTCGCACCCCCTGCCTGCATTGGTGGGGGGAGTCTTAACCACTGGACCTCTAGGGAAGTCCCTTCTTCTTTAACACACACGGATAAATAGAGAGCAAAGACCAGTTACTTGTTTTTAACAATGAGCAGAAGGCATGTTGTTCTGGGGTATGCGTGCGTATGCGTGCTCAGTCGTGTACAACTCTGCGATCCCATCGACTGCAGCCCACCAGGCTCCTCTGTCCCTGGGATTTTCCTGGCAAGAATGCTGGAGTGGGTTGCCATTTCCTCCTCGACCCAGGGGCCAAACCCATGTCTCCTGCATCTCCTGCATTACAGTGGGATTCCTTACCCCTGAGCCACCTGAAAAGCCCTTGTCTTGGGGTATGAAGTCCCTAAATCAATGCATCTCACACTTGAATGCACATAGAAACCACTGGGGCTCACAGAAGATACCAATTCTGATTCAGTAGGTCTTGAGTCTGAGATTCCACATTTCATGCCAGGAAGTCACGAGATGATGCTTTACCTAAGGATCTAAGTTTTCCCTGCCCTCTTCCTTCTGCGCCTCCCTCTCTGGCCCTGAGGTTTCTCGCTTTCCATCTTTCAAGGAGTGCCCTTGCCTAGGAAGCTCTTCTGGGCTTCCTGGTCATGCAGGATCTCCCACGAATGCTGTGCCCATCTCAGCGGGATCACCTTTAATGGCCAAGAGCCTTTTATGGTTTAGGCTGGAGTCTCCCCACTAAGCCCTTCCCAGGATAACAGTTAGTTGTCCCTGGCTGGTAGACAAAAGAAGTGCATTTTGCTGGAGCCAGTTTTCCCCAAAACGTTAAAGGCACCTTTATCTCCGGGTAATTAAAGCTCTGACTGATGAATGCATAATTACGCATAAGCCGGACTCAAATGATCACCTTGGTCTTTCATCTCTGAGCTTACTTCACGCAGAGAGGTAACCATCCCGGGCGTGCTTTAGAGAATAGCTATTTGGAGGTGTCTGAGTTGGGTGGAGCCCTTCCAGGGGCCGGCCGGCCCCACGATGACTGTGATCTGCGAAGGTCAGAGTTGTGTCTGTCTCCATGGAGTCGTGGCTTTGGTGGCTGCGGGGGCCTTGGGGAAGGTGTAACACTGCTCAGGATTTGCCAGGCTGTTTGGACATTCAAACTCTGGCCCACAGATCTGGCCCTGCTCTGCTTGTATATGAAAGGGCAGATGGGGCTCTGCTCGCTCTGGCGCCTGGGTCGCTGACCTCCCCCGACCCCCTCGCTGCTTGAGGACAGGCTCGGATTTTGTCTGGCCGTCCTTGGCCCTAGTTAGGCTGGTATCACTGCTGGCCTGTGACTGTCTCACCGGGATCTGGGTCACCTGACTTCTCATCTCCTGGGAAGATGTTCGTGGAAGCAGAGGGAGTGCTGGGTAGATTTCCAGGTCTCAGAACACCTGAACCAAAAGAGACCCATCGAGTGAGGGTGGAATTCCCCGGTTTCAGACACCAAATGAGCTCTACCCACCCCCCACCATGAGCTCTGCAGCAGGGGCGTGCTCAGTCACCAAGTCATACCTGACTCTTTGGGACCCCGTGGACTGTAGCCTGCCAGGCTCCTCCGTCCATGGAATTTCCCAGACAAGAATACTGGAGTGGGGTGCCACTTCCTCCTCCAGGGCATCCTCCCGACCCAGGGATTGAACCCACATCTCTTGCATTGGCAGGAGGACTCTTTACCACTGGATTACCTGGGAAGCCACAGATCACCTCTGCAGCAGATGACTACAGGCTCAACTCCTCTGAGTCCCGGTTTCTCAGGTGTGAGACGGACACTGAGGCATCAACGTCAAGGGATGGATTTGGTGAGCGGAAGTCTGCTTTGGCTTAGCACATGGTCTGGCTATGCTTTGGCATTCCTATACCTGTGCATAGTGGAGCGATATAGAGATAGTGCGGGACAGGGAGGGGCTTCCCAGGTGGTACTAGAGACAAGGAACCGGCCTGACGACGCAGGAGACCCAGGTTCAGTACCTGGGTTGGAAAGATCGCCTGGAGGAGACCATGGCAACCCACTCCAGTTTTCTTGCCTGGAGAATGCCACGGACAGAGGAGCCTGGTGGGCTACAGTTCATGGAATCACAAAGAGTCGGAAATGACTGAGCGTCGGAACAACAACAACAAATACTTTTGTTTGCTCCTTGGCTGCTGTGGACCGACAGGAATTGTTTGAGTCACCGCTTTGAGGGTTCCTTCCTCCCTAACAGATCCTCAAAAGCTGTTGAACCCCACGGGACAGGGGCAGCGGAGTGCTTCTTTAAATGGTTGGAAAGGGGGTTACAGCAAACTCTCGTCTGATCTCCACACGTGCAGGGTCTCATGTAGGGGCCAATTAGTTGGGTCTAAACATACATGATAAAATAAAGGAAATCATCCGAAGGCATTCAGGGGTAAGTAGACCTTTGATGGGTAACTGCTACCTGCCATGCTCCGCACTGTGTATTTTTCACAGATGTTAATTTCTCCTCTTCTTTCACTGGCCTACTTTCAAGGCTTAGAGAGGCAACTCCTCCCAGTTTGTATTACAGTTAACTCACCCACACAGGGAGCCTGCTCCCAATAAAGAGCTTTGACACCACTGTTCTTTTAAGCCTGATGTCTTGGCTATTTTTTTTCTTTTTTCAATTCATAGACAAGTTTCTCAAATGTGCCTCCCTTCCCGTATAAGACGTTCACCCTTCAATTCCCCTGAAATGAGGCTTCTGCTCCCAGCTGTCTGCTGACCATCACTGAAAGGTCAATAACACCTCTCTGTTGTCCCATTCCATCATCTTTTCTCCTTGGGTCATCTTTCTTTTCTACATTCCATTGTCGATGGAAGCATTTTCCCTCGACTCTAAGGCAGTCTTTCCAGTTCATCTCCTCCCCCTTGCCTCACCCCATCTCTCTCTGCTGCCTTTTTCCATCCTCATACTTAGGATTTTGGTCCCATTTCCATGTCACATTCCTTGAAGAACTTTATCTGCGGTCACAGTTTCAGCTCTATCTTTTATGCCAACCGTTGTCTAAACTTGCATCTTCAGACTTTTCCTCTAATGAGCTACAGGCATGGACAGCTGAACCCCTTGAGATGTCTTGGCAGGACCCCCACAAGCCTAAGATACACTCTCTGTCCCTCTGTGACTCTCCCTTCACTTTCTGGTGTCTCTGCTTTTGCCAAGGTACCACAGGCCCTCCCCACCGCCCATACCAAGGAGAGATCCGTTACCTTTGACCACTCCGTAGTCTGACCCTCATGTTCAGCTTTGTACCCTAGACCTACAGCCCCGGTTCCTGACCACACAGCCCATCCCTCTGTGAGGCCCTGAACGCCTCACATCTGGCTTACTGGCACGATTTCCCAAATGCTTTAAATTCTTTCATCCACTCTCCAGACTGGGGCACTCTATGCCACCCAGCCAAAGTATTTCTTCTTCTGGAAATGCCTACTTTATTATATTTGTCTGCCTGGAAAGCCTACAGAACCAGTGCCACAAGCCTTGACTTGACTTGAGAAGTTCTCCGTGATCTCTATTTCTTTCCAAACTGCTCCGCCACTGATCACCCACAGAAACACTTGGCTCAAGTCAAATTAGACTGCGTTCTAATTAGAACCAAGTTCCATTGCCAGTAACAGGATAGCCCCAAATAACAGAGATGTAAACTACTTAGAGGCTTGCTTCTCTCTTATTTCAAAGACCTGGTCTGGGCAGCCCGGGACAGGGATGGTGTTCTTCGTCCAGGTGCCCGGAGACCCAGCCTGCCTCTGTCCTGTTTCTTCCTTGTGTGACCTCCAGTGCCACGGTCACCCTAGATAACG
This sequence comes from Bos indicus x Bos taurus, assembly GCF_003369695.1. Lineage (NCBI taxonomy): Eukaryota > Metazoa > Chordata > Mammalia > Artiodactyla > Bovidae > Bos > Bos indicus x Bos taurus. Next base: position 59,799,960 of record NC_040094.1, read on the forward strand.
ATTAGCCATTCCACATCAAACTCTCCAACCTGCAGTCCAGCCAGAAAGGAGGAAGGAGCAAAGGATACAGGTTTTTCCTTTGAGGACATTATTTGAATATTGGACGGATAGTTTCCACTTAAATCTCACGGGCCACAGTTAAGTTATGTGACCACATGCAGGCGCAAAGGAGACTGGGAAATGTGTATTTACCACTGGGAGGAGGGCAGGTTCTTGTTCGTGCCAGGCTTAAGATTCAGAGTTTTCATACGAAAGCAAGAAGTAGGAATAGCCAGTCATCCTTGCTGTTCTTGTTCAGTCACTCAGTCGTGTCCAACTCTTTGGGACCCCACGGACTGCAGCATGCCAGGCTTCCCTGTCCTTCACTATCTCCTGGAATTTGCTCAAATTCATGTCCATTGAGTCAGTGATGCCATCCAACCATCCACCCATCTGTCTCCTTCTCCTCTGGCCTTCAATCTTTCCCAACATCAGGGTCTTTTCCAATAAGTTGGCTCTTCGAATCAGGTGGCCAAAGTATTGGAGCTTCAGCTTCAGCATCAGTCCTTCCAATGAATATTCAAGACTGATCTTTTTTAGGATGGACTGGTTGGATCTCCTTGCCGTCCAAGGGACTCTCAAGAGTCTTCTCCAACACCACAGTTCAAAAGCATCAATTATTTGGCGCTTAGCTTTCTTTATAGTCCAACTCTCACATCCATACATGACCACTGGAAAAACCATAGCCTTGACTAGACGAACCTTTGTTGGCAAAGTAACGTCTCTGCTTTTGAATATGCTATCTAGGTTGGTCATAACTTTCCTTCCAAGGAGTAAGCGTCTTTTAATTTCATGGCTGCAATCACCATCTGCAGTGATTTTGAAGCCCCCAAAAATAAAGTCTGACACTGTTTCCACTGTTTCCCCATCTATTTGCCATGAAGTGATGGGACCAGATGCCATGATGTTAGTTTTCTGTCTGTCTGTAGGGAAGTCCAAATTAACCAATTTTGATGTCGATCTTGTCTCCTTAGAGAATTATATTACTAAGATACAGCATGTATTCTGAACCTCTGGGGCAGCTTGATGAATTAGAATTCACTGTCTTTCCTTCTTGGACACTGCAGGGGGTTAAGATGGCCTCCCAAAGGTAGTCAGAGAGAGTTAATCTCCTTCAGCTCTTTTTCCCTTGGGGTGGCTATTGTCCCATCTATTTTGCAGAAGGTAGGAAGGACAATCTTAGAGGCAAAATCACTCCCTAGTTCATCTTTGTAAATATGAAATGATAAAGCTCTATGTAACATATTGGGTCATAAAGGACCTTTACTTTATGCAAAACTTGCAAGGTAGGTATTGCTATTCCATTTAAAAAATGAGCTCACCAAGAGCCAAAGAGGGTTACACCAGATCACACAGCTCCCAAGGGGTAAAGGCAAGATTTGAATCAGATTTCTTTAAGCCTCCCAATTTTTTTCTTTTTTGACTCCACTATGGAAGCCTCTCCATTAAAATTTCATTAATCAAGAAGAGCTTCCAAAAAATACAAAAATCCGCAGACTTGGTGTCGTAGGTCTGCAAGCAGGAAGTGAACATGCAGTCATGTAATTTCTTCAGTAATACTCAATATTATTGAAGAAATTGCAATATCTTCAATATCTAGCTGTTTTCTCATCCCATTTTTCTCTTGTCCACAACTTCCAGAAAATAAACTAATATCAAGGAAGGTCATGTTGCTTGTTCTTTGTCCAGGCTCTGGAGCTCGAGAATTAATACAGTTTTTTTCCTTTTAGTTTTAAAAAGTTATTTCTGGGACTTCCCTGGTGGTCCCGTGGCCAAAACTCCAAGCTCCCAGTGCAGGGGGCCTGGGTTCGATCGCTGGTCAGGGAACTAGACCCCACATGGCTTAACTGAGAGTGTAAACATTGCAACTAGAAAGATGCCGCATGATGTGGCCAAGACCTGGCACCTGGCGCAGCCAAATATATAAAAAAAGAAAATGCTGAGGACATAAAGAAACCGAAAAAAAGTTTTTAAATAGTTATTTCTACTTCTTGAAGTGACTTCTCAGAAACTCTCTGCTTGGGATGCTCATTGCATTTAGGGTGCAGCTTGCCTAAGAGAAAGCAAATTCTCACTGAGTCAGAGGCCTTTGCACTCTCTCTTCTCTGTCTGACACATACGATACATATTTTATAGCCAGTAATGTGCGTGTACACCTATGACACACACACACGTCATAAACGGAACAGATAAAGTGCATTATTATGCCCCGTCTAGGTCACCAAATAACGTGGTGCTGGCGGAACAAAGGCTCCCGGTGGAAAGATCGCAGAGCGTGTTGGCTTTTGTCTCACTCCCTCATGGCCTCGCGCTCCACCCAACCCCCTCCCCTGGCATCGGCCGGCGCTCCATGTTGGGCTGCAGAGCATTGCATTCCTCCGAGGTTTAATCTCTGCAGCGTTCTGGCATGCGAGTTATTAAGAGGAGATTGTGAGGGCTCTGATGATGGCTCGATGGAGACTTTTCCTGGATAAAAGGCCCTTGCCCGGGATTAGCCTGACTTCATTTGCGGTAATCCCACCGCCCTCTTGCCTGGTTTTGCTTCCTTGGGGCCGGGGTTGGGGAGCAGGGGAGGCAGGTGCCGGGCGAGGACTCTGCAGGGATCAGCAGGGGCTCCAAAGGGGTGACATGAAGGTGCTGTTGTTGCTCAGTCGCTCGGTTGTGTCTGACTCTTGCAGCCCCATGGACTGTAGCCCACCAGGCTCCCCTGTCCGTGGGATTCTCTAGGCAAGAATACTGGAGTGGGTTGCCATTTCCTCCTCCAGGGGATCTTCTCGACCCAGGGATGGAACCCGAGTCTCCTGTATCGGCAGGCGGGTTCTTTACCAATGCTGCTGCTGCTGCTGCTGCTAAGTCGCTTCAGTCGTGTCCGACTCCGTGCGACCGCATAGACGGCAACCCACCAGGCTCCCCTGTCCCTGGGATTCTCCAGGCAAGAACACTGGAGTGGGTTGCCATTTCCTTCTCCAACTCATGAAAGTGAAAAATGAAAGTGAAGTCGCTCAGTCGTGCCGACTCTTAGCGACCCCAAGGACCACGGAGCCACCACAACACTTACTGGAGCAAACTGAAGAGGGGTTTGAGGACTTGACTCCATGGCCGGGGGGCTTGAGACAACTGCCCGCTCGAACAGCTTGGGTTAGGGGGCCAGCCTTTTAAGGCTTTTCTATACAATGTCAAACAAGGCCAGGCTACTTGCTTGACATTGAGGTTGACACTGACTCCAGGTCCCAGTACAGAGTGTGCAGTACCCATGTCCTAACAGGCAGTTACTTATTTGGGGGAAAAAAAAAACCCAGAACACATAACAGAAACGATATTGTAACAAAGTCAATGAAGACTTAAAAACGACAACAACAAATGGAGTACCCAGGAGAACGGAAAGGGGTAGGGAATCAGAGCAGTGATTTTACTGATGGATACAGGGAGACCGGGAGGGGGACAGAGTTTGAGGGAAGACAGTCTGGGTGTATTAATATGAAGGAAGGTTTAGAGACTAATGCAAATACCCAACAGGAATCTAGGGTACAGGGAGGCATGAGCTTGGATAGAAGTTCAGAACTTGACTTCTAAACATGAAAGCCATCTGTTCTTGGGTCATCATTAACGCTCTAAGAATGAATGAGCTCTCCCAGGGCTGGAGAGAAGAAAAATCACATCCCTGGACTGAGACTCAGTACTTGAGTCATAAGCAATTAAAAGAAATGGAGGGAAAGGAAATGAAACCAAACAAGAAGAGCCCTTTTTGTGAATTCACACAGTGAATCCACCGGGTCCTCAGTGTGTAAGGACAAAGGCAGTGTCTCCCGAAGCCTAGTTCTGGGAGGTACCAGGCGACCTTGACTGTGGTCCCCGCAGGCCTGCTTCCTCTTGATGCAGAGACCGGTTTTGAGTGTCTAACATCCTCCTCGCTGAAGGACATCTGGCTTCTCAGATTTCTTCCTTGATGTCTTTCCTGGAAATATGCAATCCTAATTTCTGCCTCCCCTCCAAAAATCACAGGGTTTGAAACCCTCTCACTGAGTGTATTTGCAGATGCCTTCAGCTCACAGCACTTGTCTGTAGAACCATGTTCCTCTTCTAACTGAAGACACATAGGTGTTCTGTATCTAGAGACCAGTCATTCAATTTCTCTTCATCCCTGTTTCCTCGTCTAGGTATAAAAGAGATTAGATTAGATTTTTTTTAGTCGATCACTTTCTCTTTTGACAGTGTTGTATTTATTATGTGTTTCTTCACATATTATTTATCTTTTCATCACCCATACCCATTATCCATACTGACTACTCAACAGAGCTTGTTTAGTGAATAACTGGGTCATTGAATTACAAAAGTCAGAGTAAAGTAGAATATGGTTTACTCCTGAGCCCCAACTATACCTCTTCCCTTCTCTTTTTCCTCAGGGTTTCCCCAAATCTGTTTAATTAAACAGTGGTAGATTATGGTTGCTGGGTGGGGAAAAGGTTAGGGGGAAGTGATGATTAGAGAGTTTGGGATGGACATGTACACACTGCTATGTTTAAAATGGATAACCAGCAAGGTCCTACTGTGTAGCACAGGGAACTCTGCTCAATGTTATGGGGCAGCCTGGATGGGAGGGGAGTTTGGGGGAGAATGAACACATATTTGTGCATGGCTGAGTCGCCTCACTGTCCACCTGAAACCATCACAAGACTGTTAATTGGCTGTATTCCAATATGAAATAGAAGTTTTTTTTGTTTTTTTTTTTAAGTGCTAGAATGTGTGTTTGTGTGTGTGTGTGTGTGTGTAATTTCCTGTAGGGAGAGACTGTATTGTAGTTACTTTGGGAAATTCTGTGTTCAAAACAGTGATGGGCAAGGCTCCCTTCCTGCAGGACTTCTCAGTGACTTTATTGCATTAATGTATATTGTGAATTGCACCGTTTGAGTAGGGCAGTGTATTGAATAGGCAGCGTTTATGTGGGAGACTATCTTGGACTACAGAAACCACTCCCCATCCTTTTGCAAAGACTATTTTGAGGAACTATTTCCTGTCTATTCCACTTTGGAAACCACTCACTGGTTTCCATGATATAGAGTCATAAGAAAAAAAATATGCATACTAGATTTGAGATATAACAACTTGAGTTGTTACATTAGTTAAAATCTTTCAGGACCCCCAATTTCAGATGTTTTCTTTTCCCCAAAGTAAAATCTAAGAGAAGAAACTCTGAAACGGGCCTTTCGTGGTGCAGAGAATCAGAGTATTTCAACCAAAGCCTGACAATATTCCTATGGGTGGTTGAAGTATGTTTCATTCCATTCAAAATAGTGTTTGTCCTGCAAGTCTGAGGCTCTCGTAAAGAGAAGTCAAACCCCGGCACACCCTGAGCGCTATAAAATTACTCATGAGAAACTTGTTGTCAATTACCAGAGTAAAATAATAGGGTGTTTTTTTTCTCTCTTGATTGAAAATACCACTTCTCAGCCAAGAAATCATGAGAGTGCCGTCAAGGGCCGGATGTGTTGCTTCCCAGCAGGGTTGGACCCGTGGCAGAGACTCACCCGATGGGTGGATTTATAGCTTACCAGGCGTTCCGGGCGGGCCACACGAGACGGTCTCACAAGGAGCTGCAGGACAGCACTTTTGCTCATGACTGGTTCCATTTTCCTTTCTGAGGTGGTCCCCACTTCTAGACCCCACAGAGCTTGCCTGCAGCCCCGAAGTGTTCTGTATGTCCTTGATAGGCTTTCTGTGAGCATGCTGGCATGCCTTCCCCTGGCTGCCCAGTGCCCCGTCCTCACAGCCGAGCTGAAAGTTCCCACGGCCCTTGAGTAGCTGGATCTCTGGGGGAAGAACTCCCTTTCTGTACCCTCAGGATGAATGAGAAGAAAAAAAATGGCTTGGCAATTGCACTGGGGTTGGTTTTTTCACGGCTCAGTCCGTAAGAGATGTGAATTCCATCCTTGGGTCGGGTAATCCCCCAGAGGAGGGCATAGGCAACCCGCTCCAGTACTCATGCCTGGAAAATCCCCTGGACAAAGGAGCCTGGCTCCTGCAGCCTATGGCTACAGCCCGTAGTGTTGCAAAGAGTTGGTCGGACACGACTGAAGTGACTTAGCACAATCTAGATGGCAAAAGGAAGCTTCTCAAAAAATCGCCACACCATAATATTTATAAACCCCCTTGCATCATTGGTTCTCAACTAACAAGAAGCATTAGCTAAGTTATGGTCTTGGCTATTTTATTAACTAGCCATTTGAGCATTAGTGGATTTACCTCTGAGGCTTCCCAGGTGGCTCAGTGGTAAAGAATCTGCCTGCTAATGCAAGGAGATATGGGTTCGATCCCTGAGTCAGAAAGATCCCCTGGAGGAGGAATGGCAACCCACTCCAGTGTTCTTGCCTGGAGAATCCCATGGACAGAGGAGCCTGGTGGGCTACAGTCCAGGGGGTCGCAAAGAGTCAGACATGACTGAGTGTCAGAGCACACACCCTAATTTACCTCTTGGTTCTTGATGCTCTGAGATGAATGATGCCAACACTTAAATAACGTCTGGCCCTGAGCGCTTTTTACTCATGTTCTCTAAGTATGATGCTGACAACAGAATTGTGTGATGAGTATGAACATTTGTGCCATACACAACGGAAACACTGGGCTCAGAGAGAATTCCAGGGATTCACCCAGAGTCATACGGTGAGTGAGAGATTCAGGAACGAAACCTAAGTCTCTGACTCCAAATTGTGTACTCTTCTTGATCATCAACTTGAACTTGACGATAAGCAGGTCTTTTTGGCTTTTCACATCACCTTGCTGTAGGATTGAGGGCCTCCTGGGAGGCTGTCTCCTACACGTGGCACCTGGAATGTAGAATTCAAGAGAGCCCCAACGGGGGTCAGCTCAGCCTCTCATCCAGGTAGTAAATGGAGTTCCCTCTTCTGATGCTCTCCTGGACTATTTGGCCTCTTGTAAAAGCAGACTCATTATTGATAAGGCACCTTTTCTTTATTCTTTCCTGCCACAGCTTAAGACAATTTTTAATTTTTTAAATTACTCCCCCCACTTCCATAATGGTGCTTGTTTATACAGATCATCACCTTAGGAAATGCTACTGACTTTTCATCAAGGACTGGATGCATAGACGAAAGGGGTAACAGAGGATGAGAGGGTTGGATGGCATCATTGGCACAATGGACATGAGTTTGAGCAAACTCCGTGAGGTGGTGAAGGACAGGGGAGCTTGGTGCGCTACAAAGGACATGGGGTCACAAAGAGTCAGACACGACTAAACAGCAGCAATAACAACATTGATTCTTCCATCTTTGATAAGACTTATTTTTCTCATAGATAGATATTTATCTTATAATTATTATAGTAATATTATATTATTAATAATTATTATATTATTATATACTTATATTTTTATCTCTTTCTCATTTTTCTCATAGATATTTATCTTATTATTATCCTAATATTATGTTATTAATTAATAATTATATTATTATTATATACTTATATTTTTATCTCTTTCTTATTTTTCTCATAGATAGATACTTTCTGTCTGTGTCTTTGAGTCCCATGTCCCCTCCCCTGTGGAAGGCTGCAGATCCACCCAGGTCAAGCGCTGACATGGCAACCCCGTCGGCCTGTGTGCTCAGCTGCATCCAGTCTCTTGGGGTCTGTACTTGCCCACACTCTGCCTCTCCCCTCGAGCTTCTCTGAGCTGTCCGTCAGCTTTTAATCTCCCCTTCTGCCTCTGCCACTTTCTCTCTTCCTGTCTTGGTGTCAGTTCTCAAACCTACGTGCTGAGAAGAGAAGTGAAAAAGTGGAGTTTGAAATCTGATGCCCAGCCAACCTGTCGAGTCCTGTTCCCTGGTACAGCCGGGGCTGAGATGCCTGCCCCACCGAGCAGTAACCACAGGACATGACAAGGGAAGCAGGGGAGGGCGCCCACTCCATTTCATTCATTCATTCTGATACGTGCCCGTCGACACTTCACAAGGGTGCCTCAAGGTCAAGAGGACAAAGCAATTCTAGATGACCACGTCCCTTAGTCTAGCTTAAAAACGGCCCTTGCTCTCCTCGGACATGGGGCAGCCCAAATGGTGGGAGCTAACCAGAGCTCTGTATTTGGGAAGGAGAGGAAGAAGTCAAGTTTCAGCAACATGGATTACAACCCTGGAGGTAGCTCCCACTAGATCATGTGACCCTGAAACAGTCACTTACCCTCGCTGTCTATTTTATCTCTTGAAACCTACAGGTAGTAATGTCTTCACGGTAAGCTTCATAGACTGTGACGCTGAGAAACTAGAGATGTGGAAAGGCTTTGAAATAATACAGACATCACATGAATACATAGAGGAGGGATTTGTCTTGCAGGCATCGCCTCTGTCCGTGGAGTTCTTCAAAGGGAAGTATCAAGTTCCCATGGGCTTTCCCCGTATTCTTTCATGGTTGGTTGAAAAAGTTCAACCGATTTTGATCTATTTTGCCTATTTCGTGTCATCTCTTCATATCTGTTTGTAGTTGGGAGAGTGATCTGTCACCCGCTGATCACAGGGGGTGTTTGAATGATCTGGCTAAGTAGCACCCCGTTTTTTAGAAATGCACATCTCTGACGTCAGCCGAGAAGAGCATTCTTCCTCCACCGAGAAGGCCAATTTTCCCGTCAAGTTCTGTGACTCGAGGCACTCCCCTGTTAAAACCCATTCCGCTTGCTTGCGGTCACTTTGCAGCAATGTAATACATATCACACAAGAGGGGAAGCTTCCTGGGCTCTTTCCGTCATTAGCTTTACTTATGTTTCATCTCATCATGAGAAGGAGCTCCAGGCAAGCTTTGTTCACAGGAAGAAGACTCCGCAAAACCACCTCTGACTGATCAGTTTGCAGTGAGATAAATCAAGGAAAGATGACGTCACCAGCGCTCTCCAGGTAACTGTCACCATCCACCTGGAGGCGTAAATTTCATCTACTCGTAATGTTCTCTAATTATATAAGCAAATCTCTGGAATCGAATACATCTTAGTACAACAATTCCAGAATTACTACTTTCAAAAGAAACTGAATTTAAGCTGTACTATTAGGAGGGAGGTGCATTCTTCATGCAAGTCTAGATGGGGGGCTTACCTGATGGTCCAGTGGTTAAAATCTCGCCTTCCAGTACAGGTGATGTAGGTCAATCCTTAGTCAGGGAACTAAGATCTCACATGCTTCGGGGCCAAAAAACAAAGCAAAACAAAACATAAAATGGAAGCAATGTTGTAACAAATTAAATAAAGCCTTAAAAAAAAGACTAGATGGGCCAAGTCTGCTGCTGCTGCTGCTGCTGCTAAGCCGCTTCAGTCGTGTCCGACTCTGTGCGACCCCATAGACAGCAGCCCACCAGGCTCCCCCGTCCCTGGGATTCTCCAGGCAAGAATTCTGGAGTGGGTTGCCATTTCCTCCTTCAATGCATGAAAGTGAAAAGTGAAGGTGAAGTCGCTCAGTCGTGTCCAACTTGTAGCAACCCCATGGACTGCAGCCCACCAGGCTCCTCCATCCCTGGGACTTTCCAGGCAAGAGTACTGGAGTGGGGTGCCATTGGGGTCAAGTCTAAGAAGGTAATAATGAGGCTGGTCGTGTGAAGGAGGGCATGCTCCATAGGAAGCTTGTAAGCGTATCGGCTTCAGCTTTCTATAGAAGCTGTGATGTGGACTTGAATGCCCACCTTCTTCTCAACTCTTGGGGCTCATTTTCTTCCGTTTCCAAACACATGCAGACAAGATAGATCCTCTACTAGCATGAAGTGGAATTCCAAATATGCAGGGTGTGAGTATGGAGTAAGGAGAAGCATGGATTTCTTGAGGAAAACAAGAAGATGTACAGGTGAGGAGAAGGGAGCATTCGAGTGGGACCCCTGCTTTCCTGGGCTCTAGGATGCCTCCTGGTCTTGGTGGAGTGCATGTGTGCATGCTAAGTCACCTCAGTTGTGTCTGATTCTTTGCTATCCTGTGGACTGTAGCTCTCCAGGCTCCTCTGTCCATGAGATCCTCTGGTTTCCTCCAGGCAAGTAAACTGGAGTGGGTTGCCATGCCCTCCTCCAGGGGATCTTCCCAACCGAGGGATCAAACCCACATGTCTCTTATGCCTCCTGCATTGGTAGGAAGGTTCTTTATGACTAGCACCACCAGGGAAGCCCCTTGTTGTGGTAAAAGGAAAAAGTAAGGTGGAGTTCCCCCCGTGTTACTTTCTGAGATCTTCCTGACCCTTCCGTGAAAAGATGTAGATGTTCATGTGATGGTTGGGAGAAGACCAGAAAGGCAGAAGGAGGAAGTCAAGTTTCCGTGATGTGGATGACAGTCCCAGGCTTACCCTCAGTTAGGTCCCTGGAGCAAGAAGGGATGCCTGCTTCCCATCAGCTCAAGGATTGCTCCAACACATCTGGGGCTGAGGGATCAGCCACGGGCATCCTGTGGACCCCCAGCCACGTCACCTCAGTGAAGCAGCCGTTGTGCAGGGACCTGTGGACCAGCAGTGGATGAGACAATTCCCTGGACATGAAAGTGAAAGTTAGTCACACAGTCGTGTCCGACTCTTTGGGATTCCATGGACTACAGCCTGTCCTGCTCCTCTGTCCATGGGATTCTCCAGGCAAGAGTACCAGAGTGGGTTGCCATTTCCTTCTGAGGACATAGGAGACAGTAAAACAAATTCCAGGGTCACTTCCTCCTTTTGCTGGTCAGCAAAGAAAACACCGGTGAAAAAGAACCAAGGGCCATCTGTTTTGCAGGCTACTCGTGCATGCGATTCCAAGTTGTATCCTTCACATTCAGCCTACGTTCTCCTCTCATCACCTCTTCCCCGCCCCACCCCATTGCACAGGTGGTATGTGATCAAGAGCTGCACAGGGACATACTTGTGAGCCAAAGCGACTCTAAGCTGGTAGGGAATTGATTGCAACATAAAGCATATTTAGTTCATCTCAACATTAAACACAAGTACCTCTTCACACAGGGCTTTCCTGGGGGCAAAAAAAAATCTGCCTGCCAAAGTAGGAGGTGCGTGTTCCATCTCTGGTCTGGGAAGATCCCTTAAGAAGGAAATGGCAACCCACTCCAGTATTCCTGCCTGGGGAATCCCATGGACACAGGGGCCTGGTGGGCTATAGTCCATGGTGTCACAGTCCATGATTAGGAACCAAACAACAATAACAACCTCTTTACACACTCTGTGCTCAGGAATTCTGTTCAGGTAGAAGATCAAGAGTATCCTTTAGATCTCTACTTATAAAAATGAGGTGTCTCCCTTGGTCTTTGGTTTCTACGTGGTTCAACCAAAATGTGCTCAGAAATGAGAGGTGGTTGTGACTGACACCCTTTCCCTTCTCCCGTGTCTCTGGGTTTCTCCAAGGGTTCTTTTGTCTTAGGAGACGGGACAGGTTGAGCTGGTTGTCTCCAGCTTCTTGAAAGAATTCCCAGATCAGAGTGAATGTCCCTGCCAGGTGGTTGGAACAGGAAGAATTTCTAGAGCAGCCTTCATGTTGGGTCTAGTTCCCACCATTAATTAAAATTTGTAGGTAATGGGTTACTAATTTGTTGGTTCCTTTTATCATGTTATTGCCTTCTCAGGACTCAGAGGATGTGTGTGTGTGTGTGTGTGTGTGTGTGTGTGTTGCTCAGTCGTGTCTGACTCTTTGCGACCCCATGGACCGTAGCCCGACAGGCTTCTCTGTCCATGAGATTCTCTAGACAAGTATACTGCAGTGGATTGCCATTTCCTCCTCCAGGGGATCTTCCTGACCCAGCAATCAAACCTGGATCTCCTGCAATGCAAGCAGATTTTTACTGTCTAAGCCACCAGGGATGCCGATGTTATTGTATAAATAAAAAGTAAGTAAATGTCGCTCAGTCGTTTCCGACTCTTTGCGACCCCATGGACTGTAGCCTACCAGGTTCCTCCGTCCATGGGATTTTCCAGGCAAGAATACTGGAGTGGGTTGTCATTTCCTTCTCCAGGAGATCTTCCCAACCCAGGGATCAAACCCAGGTCTCCCGCGTTGTAGGCAGACGCTTTACCATCTGAGCCACCAGGGAAGTCAGCTCTGGTCTAACTGGGGAGTAGGAGTCTAGCAATGATCTTCAGAACCATCTACCTTGGTTCTCTTTCTCTGATCCAGTGTCCTGGGTGGCAGAGTTCAAAAGGGCCTTTCATCTTGGGTCCCTAGACAGTGGAAATCTGAGCTAAACTGAACTGAGCTATCCTTAAATTTAAGTGGAAGATAGCAACACTTCCCTTCCCACAGGGAAATTCATAATTCAATGCCATCGACCCTCTTGCTTGTCTGCTTTGCAGGAAGTGGGACCAGTGGGAGAAAAACGCCAACTTTTTTTTTTTTTTAAGAACACGCTGGGTAAAGATTTCACCTGCAACGCAGGGGACATGGGTTCTATCCCTGGAAGATCCCCTGGAGGAGGAAATGACAACCCACTCCAGTATTCTGCCCTGGGAAATCCCATGGACAGAGGAGCTTGGCGGGCTTCAGTTCGTGGAGTCCCAAAGAGTCAAGAGTCAGACGTGACTTAGCGACTAAAACAACAGCAAGGTGTCAGTGTGATTATGGCAGATTCGTGTTGTTGTGTGGCAGAAACCAACACGACACTGTAAAAATTAAAGAACAAAGCAAAAAGAGCAGGCTAGGGACTTCCCTGGCGGTCCAGGCCTTCCAGCGCAGGGGCTGTGGGTTCAATCCCTGGTCAGGAAGCTAAGATCCCACATGCCTCCTGGGCCACAAAACCAAGACGGGAAGCAGAAACAGCATTGTAACAACTTCAATAAAGACTTAAAACACATTGCTGGGGTGGAAAGTCTGAGCCCTGGGCTTGGTGTCCGCAGATTTGGCTTTGCACGGGGTCCCTGCCATGTGAATCTGGGGAAGTCATGTGAACTTTTCCGAAAGGCGATTTCTTTATCTGTAAAGTCGGAGTCCTAAAATATCCACTGTTGTCAGCTTCGGAAGGCCTGTTGGAGGAAGCAAAGTTAAAATGAGATATAGCTTGTGAATGGGCGAGAGAATGACGAAGAGAGAAACACCTCAGGATGTGAAAATTGCCCTAGGGACAAGAGACGTCATAACTCAGAAATGGAATCCAAATAAAAGATTCACCACCCTATGTGCTCCCTAATATTAATAAATCCTCTCTTCTGAAGCAACCCTGTGAGAACTTTTGCTAGGAATGTGAAGAACTGAGTCCCAAGAATAACAGATTTATTCTTTTTTTTTTAAACTGTTTATTTTATCTTGGAGTATAGCTGATTAACAATGTTGTGACAGTTTCAGGTGGATAGCCAAAGGGACTCAGCCATCCATATACACGCATCCATTCTCCCCCAGACTCCTCTCTCATCCAGGCTGCCATATAACTTTGAGCAGAGTTCCCTGTGCTATACAATAGGTCCTTGTCAGTTATCCACTTTAAATACAGCAGTGTGTTCACCCCAAACGCCCTAAATATCCCTTCCCTCCATTCTTCCCCAGCCCTGTCAACCATGAGTTTATTCTCTGAGTCTCTGAGAACGTTTCTGTTTCGTAAATGATTCATTTGTATCACCTCCTTTTACACTTCGGATGTAAGGGATGTCATACCCCATTTCTCCTTCTCTGTCTGAGTTACTTCACTCAGCATGACAATCTCTAGGTTCCTCCATGTTGCTGCGCAAGGCATTATTTCATTCTTTTTAATGGCTGAGTTAAGAACTGACTCATTGGAAAGGACCCCGATGCTGGGAAAGATTGAAGGCGGGAGAAGGGGACGACAGAGGATGAGATGGTTGGATGGCATCACCGACTCAATGGACATGAGTTTGAGGAAACTCTGGGAGTTTGTGATGGACAGGGAGGCCTGGCGTGCTGCAGTCCATGGGGTCGTAGAGAGTCGGACACGACTGAGCGACTGAACTGAACTGAATGGCTGAGTAAAATTCCACTGTATACACGCACCACATCTTCTTTATTTAACACTTCTGCCCCTATTTGCCCTCCAAAGACAGCTCTGTCCTCTTTGTGGACAACCTCCTGGGGGCTTTTGGGGTGACTTTATAACATCTTGGAAGCTTCTAGAGTGTGACAGTCTCACTCTGTCAATTCTTCACTTTAGGGGCTTTGAATGCCAGTGTCACTGCAGAAGCGGCTTCAGCGGGCAAATATTCAAGAAGTTTGTGGCCCCGGTACCATCTGCAGTGGAAATCCAGGCAGATTTCAACAGGCTGATGAGCAGGCAGGTCGGGCACCAGCCACAGGGAAGGCGTTCAGGCCAGCTGCCAAGTTTCAGCCAGGAAGGAACATCTCTCATGGAGTTTACAACCCTGCCAAGGAGGCAGTCGGTAATGAACCCCAGCACCACACCCTGGATACCACCACATTAGCTGTGAACACCGTGGTGTTAATTCATAGCGGTTAATCCCACAGTTACTTCATCTTGCTCGCCTTTCTCTCAGGCAGCAGCACTGAGACAGTGGACGGGGAACCGAAGAGGGTGGCCTTACCTTCACAAAGTTCTTGATGTCTTGCTGAGATTGACGCTCCAGCCATCTGATGGGTGTCTCATCCAGAGCAAAGGGATCCTTAATTCTGCTGTCCTCGCTTTTGCACCAAATGGGCGCATATTAGGGTATATGACTGTGACTTCTCTGGAAAGTTCAAGTTGGAACCTGCTGGTTCTTGAACACTCTGGCAAGTGCTTATTTTATATAAACAAGTCTTCAATCGTCTGTGAGCCTCCCTGCTTCCTTTCCGGGCCTCCGGAATGACCGGGTGGCTCTCACCTGGTGTTGACATGGCCCACAGCTAAGAAGGTCTGACTCAATGAGTATTTTCTAGCTTTCTGCCCAAACTTGGTCTTTCCCATAGAGACAGATCCCCACTGGATGCTTGAATGGGACACGATGTATAATAGTCTTCTTGCATTGTTTAATCCCCCCAAACCCCACGTGTATTGAAGACTTCTTCGTGTCAGATACAAGGGAGACATAAACAGAAAAGGACCCTAGGCTTCAGCAGCTCATTGCCAAGTAAAGCAGATAGACAGGTAGCAAGTTCAACCCGAATGGTAGGTTACACACAATGAAGGCAGCGGTGCAGGGTGCTATGGTAACCCACGGGGAAAGCCGTCTTTGTGGGGGGTAAAAGATGAAATGAAAATCAAGTTTTGAAGGCTGAATAGGAGTTTTCCAGGGAGAGAAGTCTTGTCGTCTCAGAGAGAGAGAACCTCCAACCGCAAAGACCTCAAGGTAGCGGAGAACAAACACGTTCTGTAGAGGGAGAGCAAGCCCATGGGAGGTGCTTGTAGGGTGGTTGCTCTTCTCATGAACTTGCCTAGTTCTCTGTAGGACAGCGGTCCCCAGCCTCTTTGGCAGCAGGGACCGGTTTCATGGATGACAACTCTTCCACGGACCGGAGGTGGGTGGGGGATGGTTTCAGGATGATTCAAGCACTTCACATGTATCATGCCCTTTATTTCTGTTATTATGACATCAGCTCCACGTTAGATCATCAGTTAGATCTCGGAGGAGGGGAACCCTGCTGTGGAATCTATCCTGGATTTGCTTTGTATACATTTTTGCACAGGCTGGTGTGTTTATGCCAATGCGCTGTGCATGCTGAAACATTCTTGTGTCACACTGCAACCATGCTGAGTTTCTTTTATGCTTTGCTTTCTCCCTTCCCTCACCTCCAAATGTGGGGTGCACTCATCCCATATCTATTGCCCTTAACAGCAGTGCGTTCAAATCTCTTTCAAAATGTACCCCAGCTCCCCCTTGTGAACTGATGTCTGGAGGCTGGGTGACAGGAGGGGAGGAAAAGAGGCCCCGCTGCGTTTCCTCCGGCCCCAGTTCACCCCTCCCCCCCTCCTTTATGAGACGTGTGTGTGGCTCATCTGGTGTGTGTTTCTCCTGCGTCGTGGCTCCCTAGTGACAACTGCAGCCTCACGTCTCACCTCCAGGCCCCCTGGGCAATGTGAGTGTCGTCAGTGAGGCCAATGTGACAAGCATAAGGGTGGGGAGAGTTCCTGGCACAAGCCCTTGGGACTCCAAAGTTCCATGAAGTGTTCCTGATTCATTCACTCACTCATACATTCCTCTGCTCACCTGTTGGGAACCAAGCAACCTGCTAGGTGCCAGGATCACCTCACTGGACAGAGCAAACAGCACCTGCCTCCGTGAACCTTACCTTCATAACACCCTGATTTGGAGCACTGGTCAGGCTCAGATTTGGGAATCTGGGCTCCCTAGAACCCAGCCACCTTCCAAGAACGGCTCTACCTGTAGCAAAACCACGTTTCCCTTTGAGGAGGTGGGGTTAAGATGCCCCACTGAGCACAGCTTCCAGCAAGGAGTCTGAACTGGCTCAGAGATGCTGCGGAGCAGGGCTGCTGTGGAGAAGATGCCCGGGGCGAGGGAGGGGGTGATCCAGGCTGGATCCATGGCTTTATTTGTTTATGATATTTTTAATTGGAGTATAGTCGCTTTACAACGTTGTATTCCTTTCTGCTGAACAACAAGGTGAACCAGCTCTAAGAACAGACATCGCCCCTCCCTGTGGAGCCTCTGCCCACTTTCTCAGCCCACCCCTCTAGGTCGTCACAGAGCCCTGAGCTCAGCCCACCCCTCTAGGTCGTCACAGAGCCCCGAGCTCGCTATTCCTTACAGCAGCTTCCCACCAGCTGCCTATTCACGTACATTAATGTCTGTATGTCCATCCTAGGCTCCCAATTCATCTCACCCTCCTCTTCCCCCACTGTGTCCGCGTGTCCATTCTCTACACCCGCATCTGTATTCCAGCCCTGCAAGGAGGCTCATCTGTACCATTTTTCTAGATTCCAAATATATGTGTTAATAAATGAGATTGGTTTTCTGTCTGACTGAGCTTCACTCTGTGTGACAGACTCCAGGTTCACCCGCACCACTACAAATTACTCAGATTCATTCTTTTTTGTGGCTGAGTAATATTCCGTCACACACATGGACCACATCTTCTTGATCATTCATCTGTCACTGGACATTCAGGTGTGCTCTCAAGTCTGGGCTATGAATTTGCGGCTGTAGACCAAATCTTTCATTTAGGTCAGAGATCTGGAGCTCCAAGAAGCATCTGATTCCTCCATGGAGATGACGCACGTCTCATGTCTAAACTCAGACCCCTTTGCCCACTGGCCTTGAAGCTGCAGATGTCTGAGCCCAGAGAGTGGATTTCAGAAAGGGAGGCATGAAATGCACAGACTACTCTCTAGCAGGCTGGTCGCTCCAGACACAGCATGGGGGCTCCGCGGGTGGGCATCGGCCTCCAGCTTCTGCCCCAAGCTTCTCTGGGCCACCCTCCACTCCTCTCGGGAGGGTGTTTCTGTGGCTCACTGCCGCACCTCCAGAGCCTAGAACAGCGCCTGCGACATCCAGCTCTCAATAAATGTCTGGAGGATGAGTGTCTGGATATACATTTTGACCCAGACACAACCACCCAGCTTCCAACCACCTTGTGAAAGGGAAGGCGAGGTGCTTGTTCTCCTCTGGCCTAATAACAGTCTACAGGACTGTTGTCTTTTATGCGCCGGCTGAGCTCATTGTGAAGGCCCTGTAAATATTAATTGATAGACGGGAAGCTCTAGGGTTTGGCTCCAGACAGATCCAAATCCTATTTTTTGAGGAAGTTTATAAGGGCAGGAGAATGTGGGGCGTTACTCGGAGAGTCTGGAGGCTCTCAGGAACCCCCTTCCACCTTCTCCCAAACCCAAAGCCTGGGAGAAGTGGGTGGGGACAGAAAGGAAGCGCCTAATTACACTCACCGGTTATATAATTACAATGTCACGTTCCCACTGGTGGCGGGTTTTAAAGAAGCTTTGAGTAATTTCGTTTTTGAAAGGTCTTGTTTTCCTAGGCTTTGTTTTCCTCACCCTTTCTTCTTCTTTTTTTTTTTTTTAACTTTTAATTTTTTGCTGCTGCTGCTGCTGCTAAGTCGCTTCAGTCGTGTCCGACTCTGTGCCACCCCATAGACAGCAGCCCACCAGGCTCCCCCATCCCTGGGATTCTCCAGGCAAGAACACTGGAGTGGGTTGCCATTGCCTTCTCCAATGCATGAAAGTGAAAAGTGAAAGTGAAGTCGCTCAGTCGTGCCCGACTCTTAGCGACCCCATGGACTGCAGCCTACCAGGCTCCTCCATCCATGGGATTTTCCAGGCAAGAGTACTGGAGTGGGGTGCCATTGCCTGGTGGAATATAGGCAATTAACAACCAGTGTTGTGATGGTTTAGGTGGACAGTGAATACACATACATGTATCCGTTCTCCCCCAAACTCTCCTCCCATCCAGGCTGCCACATAACACGGAGCAGGGCACCCTGTGCTGGACAGTAGGTTCTTGCTGGTTATCCATGATGAATACAGCAGTGTTTACATGTCCATCCCAAACTCCCTAACTGTCTGTTTCCCCCATCCTTCCCCTGATGACAACCATAAGTTCATTCTCCAAGTCTGCCCTCGCCCACCCTTCATCTCCTTGATCTTTGCCTGGTGCCTTCCAGGAAAAACCAGCTGACTTGAGGTTACCCAGCTAAGCCCCTCAAGAGACCCGGTGTCTACACACAGGCAGACAGGTGGTTGGAGCAGCTGTCTGTCTTGCCCACGTTTTAGCAACAGGACTCAAGGGCTCAGACCACAGCAGCTCCTCTGTCTCTTCATATACCCTTCCTGGGAGGACTTCACAATCCACTGAAATAGTGGTTCTCACAGTCCTGTGCCCAGGCCAGCAGCCTCAGCAACACCTGGGAACCTTCTAGAAATTCATGGGTCCCACCCCAGAACTCCCAGAAACTCCAGGGAGGAGCCCAGCGACCTGTGTTTTAACAAGCCCTCCAGGGCATTCTGATGCATGTCCACATTTGGAAATCCCTAGATTCTGGAATCTAACCCAGTGGTTCCCAGACAAGAGTCTGTGGACAACATTTAGTGAAGCAGCTCCTCTGTCCATGGGATTCTCCAGGCAAGGATACTGGAGTGGGTTGCCATTCCCTCCTCCAGGGGATCTTCCTGACCCAGGGCTCCAAGCCGAATCTCCCGCATTGCAGGCAGATTCTTTGCCATTTGAGCCATGAACTCCCTTTGGCAAGGCGGGGGGCTGGGGCGGGGGGGGGGCGGTTATCACATTCCACGCTGCAGCAGAGACTTACTGCATCTGGGGAAAGATCCATTCTGCTGAGCCCTCAGCAGCGGGCCCCCTCGGAAGGCAGTCCATCCACGTTAATAAATGTCTCACCTCCCAGACAACTTCAATAAGGTGAACTGTCAAGGGGAGGTCATGCTTGTCCGTTTCGTTTTGCTGAGACATGGAGGTCCCGTCTGACAAGGCTCTGGAATGTAGCTGTTGTCCTGAAGGGAAGACAGGCTGGCAGGGTCTTCCCGGAGACCTGTCCTCCCCCCGCCCCTCCTCCCAGACAGGCTTTCCTTCTGTCTCCCCTTTTGGAGGCTAGAGACGCTGGAGTCACATAGCCCACACATAGCCCAGTGTGTGTGTGTGTGTGTGTGTGTGTGTTATTATGTATAACATATTTGTGTAGAGCTTTTCCATTTAGAAAAAAAATGGATGAGACTATTTGCAAAGCAGAAATAGAGGCAAAGATGGAGAGAACAAATGTATGGACACCAAGGCAGGACAGCGAGGTGGGATGAACTGGGAGATTGGAGTTGGCGCAGAAACGCTATGAACACTCTGCATAAACTAAGTAGCTAAGGAGAACCTCCTGTTCAGCACAAGGAACTCTGCTCAGCACTCTTTGGTGACCTGAGTGGGAATGGAGCCTAAAAAAGAGGGCTTATATATATATGTGTGGCTGATTCACTTTGCTTTACAGTAGAAAGTGACACAGATCTTTAAAGCAAATATATTACAACAAAAAACAAACAAACAAACAAACTTCCCAAGCAGTCATCTCTTTCGTTTTCCCGATAGGTAAACTGTATCGGGCTTACTTCGCCCATTTTATAGGTGGGGATGATGGAGTCTCAGCATTACCTGGTTCCCCCCTCACTCCTTAGGATTACGATGGCCAGTCTTCCGACAGCCTATGTTCTCCTATTGGACATAGCGTCTCTCTGCATCATCTTCAAAGAAAATCTTAGTGGCCAGGGATCCTTCGGTTCTCTTAGACCTTCAAAATTTCACTAAAGGAAGAAAACAGGAAAATGTCCCAAGCTTGGGCATTCCCAATACCCTATGAGAGGGAAAAGGAAAGAAAAACAGAACCGGTCAAGCCAGAGTTTGGACAATGAGGGAGACCGTATGAATTGTTCCATTCAGGTCCTTCATTTGACAGGTGAAAAAACCAAGGTGTGTAATGGAAAGTAAGTGACCCGAACACGGCAGGGGGCAGTGGGCAGCGGGAGGGGAGTTTGGGAGAATTGGGAGATTAGGATTGACATGGGCTTCCCTGGCAGCTCAGCTGGCAAAGAATCCACCTGCAATGCTGGAGACCCCGGTTCAATTCCTGGGTCAGGAAGACATAGATACGCTACTGTGCTGCACTAAGTCACTCAGTCGTGTCCGACTCTTTGTGATCTCCTGGGCTGTAATCTGCCAGGCTCCTCTGTCCGTGGGATTCTCAAGGCAAGAAGACCAGAGTGGATTGCCATGCCCTTCTCCAGGGGATCTTTCCAGCTCAGAGATCAAACCCAGGTCTCCCACTTTGCAGTAGGATTCTTTACCATCTGAGTCACCAGGGAAGCCCAAGAATACTGGAGTGGGTTGCCATGCCCTTCTCCAGGGGATCTTTCCAGCTCAGAAATCAAACCCAGGCCTCCCACTTTGCAGTAGGATTCTTTACCATCTGAGTCACCAGGGAAGCCCAAGAATGCAAGAGTGGGTAGCCTATCCCTTCTCTAGGGGATCTTCTTGACCCAGGAATTGAACTGGCGTCTCTTGCATTGCAGGTGGATTCTTTACCAGCTGAGCTGCCAGGGAAGCTCCATAGGTACACTGCTACTGCTAAGTCGCTTCAGTCGTGTCCAACTCTGTGCGACCCCATGGACTGCAGCCTGCCAGGCTTCTCCGTCCATGGGATTCTCCAGGCAAGAGCACTGGAGTGGGTTGCCATTTCCTTCTCCAATGAAGGTACACCACCATGTATAAAACAGATAGGTCTTGGGACACTGCCGTGTAGCACAGGGAGCTCAGCCTGGTGTTCTGTGGTGACCTGGGGGGTGGACGGGGGGCTGAGTGGGAGGGAGGTCCAAGAGAGAGGGGATATATACACGCACATGTGGCGGATTCCCTGCGCTGTACAGTGGAAACCAGCACACTATAAAGCAATTGTACGCCAATAAAAAAACAGTTAGTGACCAGCGTCAGGCAGGCCAGACCGAACCATGGCCCCGAATCCCGCCGTCGCGTTTCTGCAGGCTGACAGCCCTGAAGGGCCTAAGTCCCGTGTGCTCTGAGCGGCTGGCGGCCCCTGTCTATGTCCCTGCTTCCTCTGTGGAGGTCTCCCCTTATCTCAGATACGCCAGAGTTCCTGGGCCTGCTTCACGGTCAGCCTCACGCTTGCTGCAGACCCTGACCACCTGGCCCATCGTCCCTTCCTGCCCTGGCTGTCCCTCTCCGCTCGCCGCCCCCTGCCCCAGGTCCCCAGATGGCTCAACTGCCTCCCTAGGTCTCTCCTCTTCTCCCCCAGCCTCGCCTTCCGTCTCTCACTTTGTCAGGCTGTGAGTAATGCGCTCTCTCCTTCAAAGCAGAAGCAAGATTGATGACAGGGAAAAAGGCCAGTGAGGGTTTTGCCCTGTTCCTCCAGCTCCAGCAGCAAACGCGCGTGTTCCTTGTGGATTTATGATGCAGCCCCGTCTCCCCCATCCAGATAAAGCCCTGCTGAGACTCGCCCACCCATGATCCTGTCTCCTCTTGCAGATGAGCCCAGAGAAAGATGCTCCAGGGCGGGTGTGCGGGTAAGACCACCCGTGGGCAGCAGAGGAGAAATCTAGAGCATCACTCAGACAGGCTCTGCTCTTTCAGTCGAGCCTGATTAAGTGAGATTAAGGAGAGGTCTGCTTTTTTTGATTACAGGTCAAATCCTGCTCTAAGAAAATGGCATATTTCTGCATCAGGCGAACATCTGTTCCCTCTCGGGTTTTCCCCAATGCGATTACTTCTACCTGAAGACCATATTGCCAGAAAAATATGGGAGGTCCAGGTAAATTTGAATTCCAGATCAACCACCAGTAACTTTTTAGTATCTATATGTCGGGAATACTACACAAGACACACTAATATAAAAAAAGGTGTTCTTGGTCGTCTCTGTTAATAAATCTGACAGCCCCACCTGAAGAGCCATTCTGCTGGTATCTTGTTGGTCTTTGTCCTAACGATGAGCTTAAAAATGCTTTGGGGGCATAAACTCCCCAAGAAGGGACCGGGCATCCTTTGTTTTCTTCCCTTTCTGTGTCTCTGCCCCCCACCCGCCCCTCCTGCCTGTCTAGGAAGGCCAGCAGAGTCAGCTTGATGGCAGGGATCAGACGGGGTGAAAGGAAGAAGGGTGTGGGGCAGTGGTTCTGAGCCGGGGAGGATCCTGAGCCCGGGGGACATTGGCAGACTCTGTGTGGTTGT
Organism: Bos indicus x Bos taurus; assembly: GCF_003369695.1. NCBI lineage: Eukaryota > Metazoa > Chordata > Mammalia > Artiodactyla > Bovidae > Bos > Bos indicus x Bos taurus. The sequence goes on from NC_040094.1 coordinate 59,822,576, forward strand.
CCCAACTGTTCGGGGGACGCTGTTCGTGTCTCATGGGTGAGAGCCAAGGGTGCTGCCAGACACCTTGCAAACGCGCACACACACGCACACACACACACGCACACACGCACACACACACGCACACGCGCACACACACGCACACACGCACACACATGCGCGCACACACGCGCACACACACGCACACACGCACACGCACGCACACGCACACACGCACATACACACACACGCACACACGCACGCGCACACACGCACGCACACGCACACACACGCACACACACGCACGCACACACACGCACACACGCACACACGCACACACACACACACACACACACACACGCACACACACGCAGGCAAGAAGTGTCCATCCACAAATGCAAACAGCGGGTCTTCCCAGATGGTGCAGCAGTAGAGAACCCACCTGCCAGTGCAGGAGACGCAGAAGATGCGGGTTCGATCCCTGGATCAGGAAGATCCCCTGGAGAAGGACACGGCAGCCCACTCCAGTCTTCTTGCCTGGGAAATCCCATGGACAGAGGAGCCTGGCGGGCTACAGTCCACGGGGTCACAAAGAGTTGGACATGGGTGAGTCCTTGAGCACGCACACAAACGTAAAGAGCGCTGCAACTGGGAAACTCAAGAGGAAAGGAGGAGCCAAACTCGTTTTAATGTACAGGCTTGAGATTCAAATACAAACCCTTGGGCCTGCAGCAGGACCGTCGAGGACTGGCCGGCAGCCTGGTCTGATCCCCCAGCTCCTTCAGTCAGCAGCCCAAGAACCTGCCTCCGCTCTGCCTCCCAGGCTGCCCCAGCTTCACTCTGACTGTCTCTCATGCACAGGCCGGTGTTGGGGGTGGGCCGTCTACACCGTGCGGGGCGGGGCTCTCAGCTCCAGGTCCCTGCCCTTCCGGCCAGCAGCCCTGCCCCACGGGACCCGTCCACTCCTCTCCAGGAGGCAGCTGTTCTTTCCGCCCAGGTGGAGGCCGAAGGAGAGAGGTCTCCTTGCAGCCACCTGATAGGAAAGGTGAAAGCCTGAAGGGGCAGCGATGGCAGGGCTGCCCTCCTCTGGAGCCCACCTCTCTCCTCCCCGGCAGGGATGGCAGGGCTGCCCTCCTCTGGAGCCCACCTCTCTCCTCCCCGGCAGGGATGGCAGGGCTGCCCTCCTCTGGAGTCCACCTCTCTCCTCCCCGGCAGGGATGGCAGGGATGGCAGGGCTGCCCTCCTCTGGAGTCCACCTCTCTCCTCCCCGGCAGCGATGGCAGGGCTGCCCTCCTCTGGAGCCCACCTCTCTCCTCCCCGGCAGGGATGGCAGGGCTGCCCTCCTCTGGAGCCCACCTCTCACCTCCCCGGCAGGGATGGCAGGGCTGCCCTCCTCTGGAGCCCACCTCTCACCTCCCCGGCAGGGATGGCAGGGCTGCCCTCCTCTGGAGCCCACCTCTCTCCTCCCACAGCAGAGGCCCCAGGCGGTAGACCGTCTTTATAAATCTTAGGTTCTTAGGACAGGAGAACATGGGTGGAAAGTCACCCAAGCAAAGGAATAACCTTGTCTTCAGCAAACTGAGTGAGTCAGTTCTCAGTAGCTCCTAGTGCAGAGGGGTTTTCAAGGTCTGCTTTGTGCTTGCCTGTCCATCTTTATTTTTACGGACAGCTCAGCAGAGATGCCAAAGAGCTGAGCCCTCACACTCGGCGGCCTACCTGCCTGCCGAGGATGGGGTCACTGCAGATGCCCCCATCAGCTTATTTCAGCAACCCCCCCCCCCCACTCCATGGATGTGGCTAAGCTGAATCCAGTGCTCTGTTTAAAGTGGGGAAACCACCCCCCCCACCAACAAACAGACAAATAAAAATAAAAACAAAGATAAAAATAACCAACCATAAAAAGCAGGGGTCTTGGCTGCAGCAAGATCATAGGATAAATCACTTGGAACTTGCTTTTTGAGCAAAAAGAGTTCAGAAGTATTTTATGAATGAGATACTCTTTCCCACAGCCTCCTACTTCTCCGCCTATCACTGGAGAAGCGAAAGACTTCATGTTCTGTGACATGTGGCTTTCCCCACCACCGAAGAGCCTGTGGGCTTCAGCGTAGAAACTCTCCTAGCAGCCCCTCCTCTCTCTCCTGACCCTTCTTCTGTCTGTCTCTCACTCTGGTTCCCCCCTCCCCACTCCACCCTGGGCCTAAAGATTTATAGAGCCGAGTGGCTTGAGAACAAATGGGCAGACTTTAGGCTGCTGTGTCCTGCATACTAATGACAAGATACTGCTTCTGTACCTAGGGGCAAAGCCAGGTCAGGCCAGTTTAACCATAAACTTTATTTATGGGCTTATAACTTTGCAGCTGCAGTAGCTTGGTCCAATCTTGGGGCTGAGATCTGTCTTTCTCTATAGATTCATACGTATTTATTTAAACCCATTTGGGGGGTAGGGAGAGACTGCTGGTAGCTCTTTCTTTATGATCTCCTGAGCAGCTTTCCAAGGAGAAATGGATGCCGAAGGGAAAAGCAAGTCAGAGAAGGAAGTAGTAGCAGCAGTGGTAGAAGTCATAACGCCCCCAGCAGCAACAGAAATAATGATAACGCTTCCTGTCTCAGATTTCCTAGAGCAGGAATCTGTATCTGTGATGTCTGAGTGTTTCACAAGTTGATGTCTAGAGATTACAGTCTTGAGTTGGAGAGTGAAACGCCTGCTCTGAAATGGCTCAAGGTCCTTCCTGCCTGTGCGGAATCGTCTAAACTTGACCATCTTTAACACACCTGTAGGCTGGTCCTCTCTGGTCCCAGTGGAGTGATGCTTTGAGCTCCACAGCTGCTCAGCTTCCCTCCTAGCCACACCCCTCCTGCACCCCAATTCGCTGTTGCAACCAAGCTGGTCCAAGTTGTTTGTGAAGCATGAAAAAGGGGCCGGGGATCCGAGGTTCAGATGGTGTAGAGATGGTGGAGAACAAGAGACAAGAGTCCTCTGCCCACAGGGAGCAGAGCACAGGTAGGATGCATTTCAGAGCCTCTGCTGGTCTGGTTCTGGGCCTTGGGCTCTTATTTGTCAAGCATCTTATTTGAATTACAAGATGAGCACATGGATGGTTGATTGGACATCAGCCTTAGTATCCCGGGGGTTGGATCGTAATCCCTGCTCATCCACAGGACAGTTAATCCACTGAGCCATTGTGCACTGCAGCCTGTGCTTCAGAAAGGATCAGAGACATTGGCGGAGTTGCTGCTGAAGGAAAGTAGTGCAGGAATTGCCATTTATTCTTTCAGGGAGCCCACCCCCCATTTCCATCTCCCTCTCTCTTGCTTAATCGCTGGAAGTAGGTCTCTCTTTCAGAGAAGGCAATGGCACCCCACTCCAGTACTCTTGCCTGGAAAATCCCATGGATGGAGGAGCCTGGTGGGCTGCAGTCCATGGGGTCACAAAGAGTCGGACACGACTGAGCAACTTCCCTTTCACTTTTCACTTTCATGCATTGGAGAAGGAAATGGCAACCCACTCCAGTGTTCTTGCCTGGAGAATCCCAGGGACGGCGGAGCCTGGTGGGCTGCCATCTATAGGGTTGCACAGAGTCAGAAAGGACTGAAGCGACTTAGCAGCAACAGCAGCAGCAGGTCTCTCTTTGACTGGAAGACACTGGAAGCTCACGGGGTGTGGTAAGACAATGTAGAGCTGGGAATGGGTGGCAGGTTTGAGAGAGGTCATGAGGGAATGGGTTGGGGTCACAGACCTTTAGAATTCAAGCAGATCCACTGGCCTTGAGCTGAGAGGCCCGTGGCTGTGCTGGGAAGGCTTCTGTGGTGCCTACCTGCTGTCCACGCTGGAGAAAACACACCAGCTGGGCTGGCACGGCTGGACTCTGCTGCTGCTCCAAACTGGAAGGCAGGCTGAATCAGCGCTGGTCCTTGGAAACGGCAATATCTCATCTCACCGGACATGTACATGTTCAGTCGCATCCAAATCTTTGTGACCCCATGGACTGCAGCATGCTGGGCTTCCCTGTCCTTGACTGTCTCCCGGAATTTGCTCAAACTCATATCCAGAAGATGAGATGGCTGAATGGCATCACCGACTCGATGGACATGAGTTTGGGTAAACTCCGGGAGTTGGTGATGGACAGGGAGGCCTGGGGTGCTGCAATTCATGGGGTGGCAAAGAGTCAGACATGACTGAGCGACTGAACTGAACTGATGTCCATTAAGTTGGCGATGCCATCAAAATGGTCTAGGTCATCAAAAATGAAAAAAGTCAGCTGAGGAATTATCGTAGCCAATAGGGGTCTAAGGAAACGTGATGACTAAAGGTAACGTGAACTCCTGGATGGGACACTGAAACAGAAAAGGGAATTAGGGCAAAACTGAGGAAATACGAAGTCTAGCCTTTAATTAATAATTAATCGGTAATTTAATTAATAAGAATTTATCGATATTTATTCATTAGTTGTGACAAGTGTATACCACGCTAACAAAAGCTGTTAACGAAAGGAGAAACCGTGTGGCCGAGTCCCTTTGGTGCTCACCTGAAACTATCAACATTGCTAACTGGCTACACCCCAGTACACACTAAAAGCTTAAAAGAAAAAAATTAGGGGAAACCGGGTGTAGGATATTTGGGGAATTTCTGAGCTGGAGTGTCAATAACTTTGAAAATTTAAAATTGTTTTAAAATAATTTTTTTTTTAAATTAAGAAATCAGGCTGGGTTTGGCCCATGGGCGGTAGTTTGCCGACTTCTGCTCTAGACAAATGTCTTCAAACCTGGCAACTCATTAGAATCACTTAAGTTTTAAAGAACTTTATTCTTGAAAAGAGGTGATTTACTTGTCAAGACACTCCAAAAAGTCACCAGTCCATCCATATCCCAGACATTCTGTCACCCACTGTCCCCAGAGTCATCACTTTTATGATTTTCTTGTGCAGGACTTCCCTGGAGGTCCAGGGGCTAACATCCCCTGCTGGCAACGCAGGGGCCACGGGTTCGATTCCTGGGCTGGGAACTAAGGTCCCACATGCTGCGCAACATGACCAAACATTTAAAAACTTACTATTTTCTTATACACTTTCCCAGTGTTTCTTTACGCAACTACAAGCAGTTGAAACGTACATTTTCTACTTTCTTCCCCTCTTCTTACACAAACAATACCATCCGATCAACACTGTTCTGACTGCTGATTTTTTCGCTTTTCTAGATGTGCTAACGGTCTTTCCATGTCAGCGCAGAGAGACGTTTCTCACTCTTTTTGAACAGATGTATAGCCTTCTAGGTTGAGGGTGGACCAGAGTTTACTCAATGACTCTCACAGATAACTTTTACGTTGTCTGCAGTCTTTGTTATCACAAAGTCCGCTGCAGAGAATGATTCTATGTATACATGGGATTATAAGTTTGTGGCAGCCTCTTTGATCCTGCATCCCCACTTTAAGCCAATTAAATCAGGAATTCTGAGAGTGAGTTCCAGGCATTCTCATTTTTATTTGTGTTTTTAATTTAAAAATTTTACTGGAGTACAGAGGATTTACACCGGTGTGTTGGTTTCTGTTGTACGGTAAAATGAATCCGTTACACACACATCCACTGTTTTTTAGTTCCTATTCCCAAATAGGTCATTACTCAGTACTGGGTAGAATTCCCTGTGCGATACAATAGCTCCCTATTAGTTATTCATTTTATATATAGCAGTGTGCATATGTCAGTCTCTATCTCCCAATTTATCTCTCCCCCTTCCCCCCCCCCATGACAATAAGTTTACTTTCTACATTTGTGACTCTATTCCTGTTTTGTGAATAGCTTCATTTGTACCATTGTTTAAAATTCCACATATAAGTGCTATCACATAATATTTGTCTTTCTCTGTCTGGCTTCTTTCACTCAGTATGACAATCTCTAGGCTCATCTATGTTGTTGCAAATGGCACTCATTCGTTCCTTTCTATGGCTAAATAATATTCCATTGTGGGGCTTCCCTGGTGGCTCAGTGGTAAAGAATCCTCCTGCCAATGTAGGAGATGTGGGTTCGATCTCTGGGTCTGGAAAGTCCCCTGGAGAAGGAAATGGCAACCCACTCCAGTATTCCTGCCTGGGAAATCCCATGGACAGAGGAGCCTGGCAGGCTACAGTCCTGGTGTTGTAAGAGTCAGACATGACTTAGTACCTAAAAAACAACAACAACAAATAACCCATTGTACACAGGCACCGCATCTTCTTTATCCATTCCTGTCAACGGACACTTAGGTTGCTCCCATGTCCCGGTTATTGTAAACAGTGCTGCGATGAACAGAGGAGTGCTCCTATCAGACTTCCTCATTTTTAAAAAGCCCTCCAGGCAATCCCAGCATCAGCCAGGAGCGAGCAGCACTGCCGCAGATCAAACACACCCTGGAAAGAAAGAGGATGGTGGGGCTGCTTCTGGTGGGTTTTCCAAGCAGGACGATGGTTCTCAAGCCTGGCTGCGTCTCAGAATCACTGAAGAGCTGTTTAATGAGGAGTGAGCCACTGTGTGTGGGCACCCTATAGTTCTACAGTTGTTCATCTAAACTTTTATATTTCTTCCTTTGGGAAGAACTGCAGTGAGTTAGGTCAGCTCTCCTGCAGGCTTCGTGGTGTGTCACGGGAACCTGAGCCATCACCCTCATCCCGCTGAGTTACTGTGAAACGGTCTTTTCTGAGGGTGCATTCTGGATGCAGTATTGATGGTAGAATACGGATCACCTCTACTTCTGTATTGATTTATTACTAGACCCCAACTACAGCCTTCTTTTTTCCCTTCCACTTCTCTTTGCCTGTAAGATGTACTGTATATAGTCATGCACTTTGTAATATATTAGAAATCTGCAAATCCTTTTTTTGCTTTTTACATACTGTTGGATACTTATAATCAAAACTTTTACTAGAGTATTGAATAAATTTAGTCTTAGAAAGTTTAAAGAATACCCCACATTCAAGGTTCACTCCTAGAAAAACTGACTTGTAACCAATGCGGGTAGTGCCTCAGCATTATTTTTTAAAGCTTCTTCTGTGATTTTAATTTACAGTCATGGTTGAAAACCATCCTTGAAGGGGCGAAAAAAGGGTTGTTGGTGGAGTCAGAGCTCTCTTGTCCTCTAGTCCACCCTCTGTCTCTCTACCGGCTTCCCCAGCCCCGTCTTGGAGATCAGCCTGGAAGTGGACGTCGAAATGGGGACGCCTGGCGTGTCATGCTGAGTGCCCCCAGTGCCGGGGGGGGCGGCGGGCTGGCTCAGCCCACCGGCAGCCTGAACATGAAGGCGGTGCCCGCTGTCGGGGTCGCGCATCGCTGCCCATCCGTGAGCTCCCAGATTAATATTTTCCAGTCCTTGATGAACTTTCGCTTCCTTCCGGCGGCCTCTCTTTCCCATCAGCAGTGGGAGTGACGAGGATGCTGGTGGGTGAATAGAAACTGCTTTTTCCTCTTTTTTTTTTTTTTTTAACTTGATTTCAATGAATTAGCTTGGAATCTAAGACAGGACACCCTTTGGGCATTGCTTCCTCATTGTGTCATGGGGAAAGGCAAGGGGGAAGAATGTATTTTAAAAGAGAAGCAAGAACTGGCCCTTAATAATGGGCACATTGAGTGCTGACTGGCAGAACCTCCACATAAAATGAGTGAGATTTTTATCATCCTCATTACAGTGGGAAACTGGGGCACGGAGAGGTTAAGATGTTTATTCAAAGGAACACAGCCGGGCAGTTTCAAAGCAAGTGGATCTCATATCCAGATCCATCCAGCTCCCAAACCCAAGCCCTAGGTGCTATCACGTCTTCTAATAGGAGTTGCTGCGCCAATGGTCCCCACGGCGGGCCACTGCTCACCCACGCCTCCGCAGGAGACCGTCAAACACTCACAGGCAGGTCTGACTCCGTCTTTTTTTTTGGGGGGGCGGTGGTCACTGCTCCTTTCCCTTGGTCCTGGTGCACACAAGGTCTCGTTTGTGCCCTCTCAGAGTCTCGGTGGGCACAGGGTTTGATTTTAACACGATTGCACCCCTCCTACCATCTCACTGCGGCTTTTCCTTTGTCCTTGACGTGGGGTATCTTTTCTGGGTGCGTTCCAACAGCCTCCTGTCGGTAGTTGTTCAGCAGTTAGTGGCGATTTTGGTGTTCTCGCAGGAGATGAGCGCACATCCTTGAACTCCACCATCCCGATTCTCCTGATTCCTGGAGGCGGATGGTGTAGTCTTGAGGGCCTGATTCCTGGAGGCGGGTGGGATAGTCTTGAGGGCCTGATTCCTGGAGGCGGATGGGATAGTCTTGAGGGCTGCCGTCTTTGATGGAATCAGAGACCGAGGTGGTTTCCACCCTGGAAAGAAAGAAAAGGAGTCTTTATCCATAATCTGCCCTTATTCTAAGGTTCATACACTCTGTATGGAGCAGCAAGGACTGCTTTTCATCTTCAGTAAAGCCACAGCACTTTCTCACAGGGTTGTACCCAAAAGGCCTTTGTAACGTTCCTCCTGAAACACCAGAAATACCACCTGCCAGCCCCTTATCATAACCACGATCGTCAGCAGCGGCAGAGAGTCACCGTCATTACCTCGTCCAATCCTCATTCCACCCCACTCCATGAACAAACTGAGTCCCCGAGGATTTCAGTACCGTGGTGTCTGACGTCACATCGCCAGGGGGAGGGGAGCTGGACTTAAGCCCGAGTCCCGCCTGCGTGGTTCCAGCGTGCTTTCTATGGAAGCGCTTTTTCCCACCCCTGGTGCATCTTTCTATCTTCCTCCCTCTCCTCCCAAACACATTCAGAACTTCTAATTCTCTTTCTCTTTCTTCTCCTACCCAAGCCAGAGAGAATTAGGCCATAGCGGATGGATTGATACGCAGAGTTAACCCATATCTTGCCCACCCGGGGCCAGAAGAATCCCAGACGTTAAGAGTGGGTCCAAGAAGCTGGAGTGAGAATCCAGGGGTTAATATTGCTCTAGTGGGAAAGTTATCTGCTTTGTTGTAAAACACAGCTTCCCAGCCCTACAGAAGGGGCCATTAGCATGCAAATGTACTTTGCCTCATGCTTTTTAATGTTTTACTTCTCTTAATTGCTGAAACCGGTTGTAATTTCTGAGCACTGTTGGCTTCAGGGGAGCAGTTTCCTCTAAAGGGATCTATCAAGGCACCCGGAAAGATCTGGAATTCTAATTTTATTAACCAGTTGGGTGAGGCATTTTCTCTTCTTTCAAAGGGGGGAAAAAGTCCAAGTTTAAGTTGGAAACTTTATTTTCTCCTGGTGCCTAACTTCCTCCAAATTCTTTTTTTTTTTTTTTTAATATTTATTTATTTGACTTATTTGGCTGTGCTGGGACTTCATTGCAGCACTCGGGAACTTTAGTTGTGGCATGAGGAATCTAGTTCCCTGGCCAGGGATAGAACCTGGGCCCCCTGCACCGGGAAGTCTGTCCTCCTAATTATTTGGTGTGGACTTTGACAGTCATTGAGAGATCAAAAATCACATGTGATATTTGATGGAGGTAAGAGGGGCTTCCTTGGTGGATCAGAAGGTAAAAAAATCTGCATGCCATGCAGGGGACTCAGGTTCAATCCCTGGGTTGGGAAATCCCCTGGAGGAGGAAATGGCCACTCACTCCAGTATTCTTGCCTGGAGAATCCCATGGACAAAGGAGCCTGGTGGGCTACAGTCCATGGACTTGCAAAGAATCAGACACAACTGAACGACTAACACTTTCACTTTCAAGAGGCAGCTTATTGAAGATTTTATATGTCAGACCCTTGGTTATGAATTTGCAGTGAAGACGTTTCCTGAATGCTACCTGAATTAGAAAATAACCCTTTCTCTCACCCCAGAGGTCCTGCAGATAACTGCATTATTTCTAGGATGCTCTGTGACTCTCTAACTACTTTCAAATTTCTACAAATTCAAATTTGAATTTCTGCTTCAAACTATGAAGTAGAAATAACTGGAGAAACTCGGTCACCATAACACAAATCTTAGCACCAATCAAGACACTCTTAGCCAGTTTAAGAAACAGCTGCCTTCCCTCCCTTCATCCCCGTACCTCCCAAATGCATTCTTTTCCATGAGTCAATACAGAGAGATTCCCATGGAGAGACACGCTACGTAACCCTTGGAACTCTTGACCACAATTAGCCTGACTTGGCACTTCTTTCTGGTTGAAAACCAGTCTTGGGGAGCCTGAAATCTCATCAGAAGCACTCAGCAATTCCGTGAGGATCGAGGACCACTGAATGCAGAGGTCTGTACCCAAGAGAAAGAGGGAGTGGCCGGCGGTGACATCACCACTAGTGGCAGGAGGCCACCCTGACCCCTCTGGGTCCAAAAAGTCAGTATCAGTACAGATGTGGCCACGGCTAAGTTCGCACTTGGTCTTGTCATTTGCTGCATGGAAAGGATCATTCGTATCTTTGTTGTGGCCGTTCTTTATCCACCTTGACTTTCAATACAACCCTGAGTTTCTGGGAATCACTGGTACGCTGAGGAACGACGGGAACACACGACTTGAATGAAAGAGCAATACCTACACATGCAAAGGTTGCAGAAGTTCATTTCCTTGTCTCCCCTGTAGACCCTTCTGCATCCCCGGGGAGTCCATCCTGTACAGCATCTTCCCACAATGTCATCATCAGAGTGTGTTCATGAATGCACATGGAGCGATGCAAAGCAGAAAATAGCTCACATCTTATCTATTGATTAATTTATGCACAGGTTTTCAGGGTTTGGGAGACTGTAATGTCTGAAAGGAATGAAGTCTAAGGAAGAGAACATCGTGACCAAGCTGAGGTCCGGATGGAGGTTTGAAGGAAACTGCAGAGAAGACAGGGCTTCCCTGGTGGCTCAGGGGTAGAGAATCCACCTGTCAATGCAGGAGATGCAGGTTCGATCCCTGGGTTAGGAAGATCCCCTGGAGGAGGTCATGGCCACCCACTCCAGTATTCTTGCCTGGGAAATCCCATGGACAGAGGAGCCTGGTGGGCTGCAGTCCGTGGGGTCACAAAAGAGTCGGACACGACTGAATGCGCATACATGTATATGCAGAAAGCAGGAGAAGGGACACTCACTCACTGTATCAAAGCCTGCAGTCTTTCATTTGGCCTTTTCAAAGTTCTCTTTAGGGGTCCGTTGTTGGGAGCGGGGCTGCGGGGGGAGAGGAGGAAGGCTTTCCCCTTTTTGAGCCCCTCATTTGTACCTGGCACTTGAAGCTCACTGAGGACTCTTTAGGGTCTGAGGAGGTGGGTTTTATCTCCATTTGGCACGAATAAGAAGCGAGGCTCAGAGTCACACGGGGGCTCCAGAGAGAGAGCCGCTGAACCGGGGTTCACCTTCGTTCCTCCCCGACCCCCAAACTCTCCCCTGCTCCACACCGCCTCCCAGACACGCACTAGAATCTTCCACCTTCCCTGGCAAGGCCCCAGAGTCGAACTGGTGGTGGGGACCCCGCCCCCAGAAAGTGGCTGTAGTCTGTCCCCAGCCACCCACTGGCCCTTCCCCTCCCCCCAATTTCGGCTTGTTTTCCTGGGAGCAAGCATGCCTTTTCCCATTGATGGAGCTCCTGGGCCAGCAGCGCACCGTCACAGGCTCCACCCCTCCCAGTTCGTCCTGGACCAAGCTCTCAGGCTGGCCGCCCCCTCCCCTCCCCACCTGCCCTGACCTTCCACCGCCGGAGGAACTTTCTGAATAACAATGTGTAGTCCCTGCTGCCTGCCGAGCTGCCCTTTTGCCGTTAGCACCTAATGAAAATGTAACCGTATTTAACCCCCCACCGTCCTAGATTAGCAGGAGAGGGCCCCGAGAGGCTTGAATTCCTTTGTATGATAAGCATCCCGGTCTCCATTTGGACGGTCGCAGCCCCTTCTCCCTGGAGAGGATGCTGGGCTGCGCCGGGCTAACCCGGGATCTCTCAGCTGTCCCGGGCACAATGGGGAAAGTATCTTTTGTGGCATTAACGGCTTTGGGGAGGGGAGAGGGGAGGGTCCGGGCTGCCGGGGAGGGGGTGCCGTTGAAGAGAAGGAGAACAATGTGTGAGAAGCGGAGGCTGTGGGTTTCCCACACGGACCACTACGTCCCCCCCACCCCCCTCTGGGAGAGACAGCGCTGCAGCGACCAGCCCACAGCTGATCCTGCCTTGATTGGCTTTTTTTTTTTTTTCATTGTGCTCTCAAGGGACGAAAATCCTTTTGTGGCGTGAAAGGAGAGGCGTTCCTGCCGTTCCCCTCCCTCGAACTGATTGGCTGTGTCACGAGATGGCCAAATCCATCCGGATTAATGCGCGGCCGGCCCGGCCCCGAGCGAGGCCGTCTGAGTCCGCCCCTTCGGGCCAGCGAGCGTGTCTGGCGCCCTGGGAGCAGGGAAGGGAGGGGACCCCGAGGGGCAGGCCACCACCTTCCTCGTATTTATTATTCCCCCGCCCACCCCCCTCCCGGCCCTGCAGGGATGTTTATTCATGGACCACATCTGCTGGCTGGCGGACGCGTCTCTCTCTCTTTCTCTCTCGTTAGAATGCCTCAAGTCCCCAAGGAGCCAAGAAAGCGGGGCACATTCCTCAGGACCTGCCTCTTCTCTCAGCTCAGAGACCTGTGGCTTCTCCAGGGCACCTGTAACCCTAGCTCTCAGCCGCCCCCGCCTCACCCCGCCCCCGTCCGCCGCACCTGCGCGGCCTCCCGCCCTTTACCTATTCCAGACTTCCCACCTGGGCATGCTGGGCTCTCTCTGCTTTCTCTGGTACCCAGAGCCTAAAAGAGCATCCCTTCTCTCTGCTGTTTGCCTTTCTGTGACTTCTTCCGGAACCTCTCTTCCTCTTGTCGATTCTTACGTAATTACATCCCAGGTCTTGAGTCAGCTCAGATTGTCTTTCCCGTTCTCCCAATTGAAAGGACTCTTTTTTTTCCCCACCTCTGACCTCTCATATGCTTTTCTACATCTTTCATTGAAGAGCCAACACATTGGAAAAGACCCTGATGCTGGGAAAGATTGAAGGCAGGAGGAGAAGGGGGTGATAGAGGATGAGATGGTTGGATGGCATCATAGACATCAGTGGCATCTCGAGTTTGAGTAAACTCCAGGAGACAGTGAAGCACAGGAAGGCCTGACGTGGTGCAGTCCACTGGGTCGCATAGAGTCAGACATGACTTGGCAACTGAACAGCAAAACCAGAGATGAAATCCACAGTATGTGTGATTTTGTGGCTCCTTTTACTTGACCTTTGGTCTCATGGTTGCATCAAGTTGGAGAGGGTTTATTCCTGTGGTGGTGAAATAGTTCATTGTGTGAAAAAGCCCACAATTTATTTTTCCACTCTGCTGTGGATGCTCGTTTGGATAGCTTCCAGTTTGGGTTATAACTATCACCAGAACAGGCACAGAACTTAAAGAATCAAGCACGTGATAAATCTTGTGAGAGGAGTGCATGTTTTTTTAAATTTTTTTTCTTACTGAAGTCTAGTTGACTTACAACATTGTGCTAGCTTCTGGCATAAAGCAAAGTGATCCACAAATAATTTTTTTTCAGATTCTTTTCTACTATACATTAGGGTTTGCCATTTCCTTCTCCAGTGCATGAAAGTGAAAAGTGAAAGTGAAGTCGCTCAGTCCTGTCGGACTCTAGAGACCCCATGGACTGCAACCTACCAGGCTCCTCCGTCCATGGGATTTTCTAGGCAAAAGTACTGGAGTGGGGTGCCATTGCCTTCTCTGCTATACATTATTACAAGGTATTGAATACAGTTTCCTGTACTGTACAGAAGGTCCTTATTGTTTATCTGTTTTATATGTAGTAATGTGTATCTGCTAACTCCAAACTCCTGATTCCTCCCCCCGCTGCTTTCCCCTTTAACCATAAATAATTTCCGCAGTAACCATAAATAGCTTTGCAAACCTATGAGTCTGATTTTGTTTTGAGAATAAGTTCATTTGTATCATTATTTTAGGTTTCACATATAAGTGATATCATATGGTATTTTATATCAAATAACATGATATCATATATGTTATGATACCAAATAACATGATATCATATATGTTATATCAAATAACATATGATATCATATATGTTATGATATCAAATAACATGTTATTTGTCTGTCTCAGTCTGACTTACTTCACTTAGTATGACCATCTCTAGGTCCATCCATCTTGCTGCAAATGGCACTATTTCCATCTTTTTTATGGCTGAGTAATACTCCATTTGACTGTGTGGATCACAATAAACTGTGGAAGATTCTGAAAGAGATGGGAATACCAGACCACCTGACCTACCTCTTGAGAACCTATATGCAGGTCAGGAAGCAACAGTTAGAACTGGACATGGAACAACAGACTGGTTCCAAATAGGAAAAGGAGTACGTCAAGGCTGTGTATTGTCACCCTGCTTATTTAACTTATATGCAGAGTACATCATGAGAAATGCTGGGCTGGAAGAAGCACAAGCTGGAATCAAGATTGCCAGGAGAAATATCAATAACCTCAGATATGACACCACCCTTATGGCAGAAAGTGAAGAGGAACTAAAGAGCCTCTTGATGAAAGTGAAAGAGGAGAGTGAAAAGTGGGCTTAAAGCTCAACATTCAGAAAATTAAGATCATGGCATTTGGTCCCATTACTTCATGGGAAATAGATGGGGAAACAGTGGAAACAGTGTCAGACTTTATTTTTGGGGGCTCCAAAATCACTGCAGATGGTGATTGCAGCCATGAAATTAAAAGACGCTTACTCCTTGGAAGGAAAGTTATGACCAACCTAGACAGCACATTGAAAAGCAGAGATATTACTTTGCCAACAAAGGTCCGTCTAGTCAAGGCTATGGTTTTTCCAGTGGTCATGTATGGATGTGAGAGTTGGACTGTGAAGAAAGCTGAACACTGAAGAATTGATGCTTTTGAACTGTGGTGTTGGAGAAGACTCTTGAGAGTCCCTTGGACAGCAAGGGGATCCAACCAGTCCATCCTAAAGGAAATCAGTCCTGAATATTCACTGGAAGGACTGATGCTGAAGCTGAAACTCCATTACTTTGGCCACCTCATAGGAAGAGTTGACTCATTGGAAAAGACCCTGATGCTGGGAGGGATTGGGGGCAGGAGGAGAAGTGGACGACAGAGGATGAGATGGCTGGATGGCATCACTAATTCAATGGATGTGAGTTTGAGTGAACTCCGGGAGTTGGTGATGGACAGGGAGACCTGGCGTGCTGCGATTCATGGGGTCGCAAAGAGTCAGACGCGACTGAGCGACTGAACTGAACTGAACTGAACCGAACACTCCACTGGAATTTCCCAGGTGGCGCTAGTGCTAAGAAACCCACCTGCCAATGCAGCAGACACAGGAGACGTGTTCGATCCCTGGGCTGGGAAGATCTCCTGGAGGAAGGCATGGCAACCCACTCCAGCATTCTTGCCTGGAGAGTCCCATGGACAGAAGAGCCTGGCAGGCTACAGTCCATGGGGTTGCAGAGAGTCAGATAGGACTGAGAAGACTCAGTAAGTATTCCGTTATGTATATGTACCGTATCTTCTTCATACATTCATTGGCTGAAGACATTTAGGTTGCTTCCGTGTCTTGGCTATTGTAAGCAGTGCTGTGATGAGCATGGGGGCGCTTGTATGTTTTCCAGTTAGAGTTTTTGCAGACAGACGCCCAGGCGTGGGATTGATTGCAGGATTGTATGGTAGCTCCATGTTCAGTTTTTTGAGAAATTTCCATACTGTTTTCCATAGTGGCTGCACCAATTTACATTCCCACCAACAGTGTAGAAGGCCTCCCTTTCCTCTATGTCATGGCATTAAGACAGGAATGAACAATTTGTCTCTTCTTTTTGGTGTCTGTCTCAGTGCTAAGAACAAACCAGAGTCCCCAAAACGTTTAGCCCAGTCAATTCTCATTTTGTTAATTTTACAATGCAAATAACTATGGGTTTCAATTTTCAATTGCCACCTGTTAACATGTTTTGGCATAGATGAAGGAATGAGACTTTGCAGAGAAGGCTTTGTTTATCAAGGAGAGGAGGGACAGTGTGAAATTGCTGGTATCTAGGAATGAGAGTAAAATCAGGAGTTAGAGCAAGCCCAGATCAGGAAGGCAGTGATGGCAAGCACGGATGTCCACAATTTGCACCTGGACTGTTCTGGCCCCCATGGCCATGGTGGTCATCAGAGGGGCCCTTCTAGGGCTGCTCCAGCCCCCTTGAGGCCGTCTAGAACACCCTCTTCCCTTCCTGGGCACTTTTCCACTTTCTCTTTCTTCTGAGTTAATAGGTATTTCCTCTGTTTCTCTTACTGGCTTAAATGTCATAATTAATCACTCTAGCTTTTTAGGCAGTGGTCTTATCCTTGGAGCCGTCACCGCTGGGGTTACAGCTACATGTCTTATCCCCGAGTACACCCCAACATGGATCTGCTGCTCCATTGGTCTCTCCAGCCTCTTCCCAAGCTCTCATTCTGTTCTCCCCAGAGTATTACCACCCACTGAGTGTCTCCTTGTGCCAGGCTCCACATGTGTATGTGTGTGTATGTACGTGTATGTATGTGTTCAGTCGTGTCTGACTCTTTAAGACCTTGTAGACTATAGCCACCCCCAGGCTCCGCTGTCCGTGGGATTCTCCAGGCAAGAATACTGGAGTGGGTTGCCATTTCCTCATCCAAGGGATCTTCCCGACTCAGGGATCGAACCCAGGTCTCCTGCATTGCAGGTGGACTCTTAACCATCTGAACCACCAGGGAAGCCCCATAAATTGAGGTCTCGCATTCAGTAAGTAATCAAGTCGGAATCCAGACATTCTTTCAACTACACTGCACTGTCTTGCCCTTTTCTCTTTCCACCAAAGCCACAAAATGATCACGACAATCACATCTCACTCAGGTCTGTTATTCCCTTTTGTTCTCAGGTTCGCACATCCTTGCTCCCCTGGTCCCACCCCATTCCCAGCCTCTGGCCAATCATGTCAGGCCTCTGCTCTCCTGCCCAGTTATTAAGGTGTAGCGGTCATTTTCAATGGCTTTTCTTGCCATCTTCCAACATGAATGTGAAAGTTTCATTCATTCCCAGAGTGGAGCTTACATTGTACAATGAAACCTGGGAAGCAGGATTTGATAATATTTTGATGTCAATGGGCAAGAATTACTTGGATGGAGAGAAAGTCTTGATCCGAGGGGTCCGTGTCATTTCTTCATTCATTCTTCACTCATTCATTCAAAAAAGGATGTTCAAGTTCAAATGAAAACCAAAAACTCTCAGAGTAGGGGTTCAATCACCCTTTTTTATGTTGTTTTTATTAGATTTTATATTTTATTTATTAAATTTTAATTTGTGGATAATTACAATATTGTGACGGTTTATGCCATGCATCAACATAAATTGGCCATAGGCATACATGTGTCCCCTCCCTTCCTCCTGAATTCCCACTCCCACCTCCCTCCCCAGACACACCCTTTTCTTGAATTTAAAAATATATGCAAATTCAAGGTGGTAACAGTCTAGTATTTTGAAAACACTGACATTGAACAAAAGCACAGTTTTGACAACATTCGCAATTGCATGAATGCACCAGGGCTTCCCTGGTGGCTCAGTGTTAAAGAATCCACCTGCAAAATGCAGGAGACCATGAGTTTAATCCCTGGATCAGGAAGGTCCTCTGGAGAAGGAAATGGGAACTCACTCCAGTATTCCTACCTGGGAAATCGTATGGACAGAAGAGCCTTGTGGGCTACAGTCCATGGGGTTGCAAAGAGTCAGACATGACTTAAGGATTAAAAACTACAGCAACGACTGCAGTGATTTCATATGTAGCTCACATGCAGTTCGGTCAGAACTCTGAATTCAGGGCACTTCAGAAACACGGCGTCGCGTCTTGTGATCAGCTCTGGCCATAAAAAGAAATCTTCCCAGATCAGTGGTCCTGCTACTGCCCTGGGTCTCGGGGAGTCTCAGCTATTATCCGAGAGGAATTCCAAGGCTTGGTCGGGGCTGAGGAATCAGAGTGTAGCTTTTCAGGATTCCAGCATGAAATGCTTTACCACCCAGAAATAGCAACAGCCAAATCTGAGCTCCCAAATCCCAAACTGAGCCTCTGCAGTGCCTGCAGGGCACCCCTAGCCTTGCCCTGTGTCTCTCTTTGTGTGCGTGCTCAGTTGCTAAGTCATGTCTGACTCTTTGCAACCCCATGAACCATAGCTTACCAGGCTCTTCTGTCCTTGAGATTTCCCAGGCAAGAATACTGGAGTGGGTTGCCATTTCCTTCTCCAGGGGATCTTCCCAACCCCAGGATCAAACCTACGTCTCCTGCACTGGCAGGCGGATTCTTTACCACTGAGCCACCAGGGAAGCCCAGAGTCCCTTTTTGCTATTCTTCGTTTTTCAGCGGCTAAGTCATGTCCAGCTCTTTGCGACACCATGGACTGCAGCACGCCAGGCCTCCCTGTCCTTCACCATCTCCCAGAGCTTGCTCAAACTCATGTCCATTGAGTGGATGATGCCATCCAACTATCTCATCCTCTGTCACCCCCTTCTCCTCCTGCCCTCAATCTCTCCCAGCATCAGGGTCTTTTGCAGGGAGCCAGCTCTTTGCATCACACCATCACAGTCCTGGAGCTTCCCTTCAGGGCTCCTCTTCACTCCCCCCAGACACACAGCTGCATGTCCACCTCTGTCCCGCTGGTCTGGGAGAGTCAGGAGCCCCTCGGCAAACCCTCCCACCCTGCCGGTCAGGGCTCTCTGGACACCAGGCCGGCCGATGGAGGCGGAGTGGCCTCCAGGTCCCCATGGGAGGGGCTGAGGGGGCCTGTGTGGACGTGGCCGGCTCCTTGTTCCTCAGCTTCAGGGAGCTCTGAGGGCTCCCTGGGTGTAACACAACGTGAGCGGCTGCGGGGTGAGCTCTGTTCTCCCGTGACAGCTGCCTTGGTCTCTAGCAGGACCTGTCTGAGCCGACTGCACTCTCCATGTGTGGCCAGCTGCGGCGGCCTTAACTCTTTCTTACCCACCCCCGCCAGCCACGCCCTTGCCCGCTGCTTCCTCAAAATGCCAGCTCTTCCAATGACCTTTCTGGGGGCCTTCCCTGGTGGCTTGGTGGGTGGCAATCCACCTGCCCACGTAGGGACATGGGTTCGATCCCCAGTCCAGGAGGACCCCACATGCTGAGGAACAACTCAGCCTGGGCACCGCAACTACTGAGCCTGTGCTCTAGAGCCCGGGAGCCACAGCTACTGAGGCCACACTCCACAAGTACTGAAGACCAAGTGCCCTAGAGCCATGTTCTGCAGCAAGAGAAGCCACCGTGATAGGAAGCCCAAGGACCACAGCTAGAGAGTTGCCCCTACTCGCGGCGACTAGAGAAAAGCCTGCAGCTGTGAAAACCCAGCACAGACAAAAATAAATAAATAAATAAATATTTTTAAAAGTTACCTTTCTGGGCTGGAGGATGGCTTGGTGTCGAGTGGGGGAGGAGCACACGGCATCCCACACCTTGGATGCTCTGGGACCGTCAAGAGTGTCCCCAGCCCGCGAGGTCTCACTTTGTTGGCAGGAAAGGCCATGTGGCTTGAGTCTGGCACAGAATCTGACCACTCGCCTCTCCGCAGGTGTTTGGGGAGATTTGTTCCCACCTGGCAGAAGCGACTGGAGGCAGACGGATAGGAATTATAAATACCTGCTCACACCCTGAGGGTTCTTCAGCTCTAAAACCGGAGGCAATCAGGTCAGGGAATCTGAGGAGAAGTCCAGCAAGTGAAATTGTCAGAGCCCTGGTTTTGCAGGCAGGCAGACAGACCATCGATGGGGCTGCGGTGTCGACACTCGATCTCGGGCAAGTTGGTTCACTTCTCCAGGCCGAGGTTCATCCGCACAGAGGCAGATGGTCGTGACAGGGTGGAGGTCAGTGTCCACTGCTGTGGCTGCAGTGCCAGAAACTTGCTCCAGAGAGAAGATGCCGAGGCTCCAGGAAGCATGGATGAGGTGAATAAAATTATTACTCAGTTTCAATTTGGCTCTGAGCTAAGAAGGCAGCCAAAAGGAAGTTGCTAAAACTTATACTTGTTACCAAACCAATTGTTGTTGTTCAGTCACTCAGTCGTGTCCGACTCTTTGCAACCCCATGCGCTGCAGAACACCAGGCTCCCCTGTCCTCCACTGTCTCCCAGAGTTTGCTCAGATTCATGTCCATTGAGTTGGTGATACTATCTTACCGTTTCCTTGTCTGCCACTTCCTTCTCTTTTTTGCCCTCAATCTTTCCCATTGGGTCTTTTCCAATGAGGCAGCTCTTCCCATCAGGTGGCCAAAGTATTGGAGCTTCAGCTTCAGCATCAGTACTTTCAATGAATATTCAAGGTTGATTTCCTTCAGGATGGACTGGTTTGATCTCCCTGCTGTCCAAGGAACTCTCAAGAGTCTTCTCCAGCACTACAGTTTGAAAGCATCAATTCTTTGGCCTTCAGCCTTCTTTATAGACCAACTCTCACATCTGTACGTGACTACTGAAAAAAACCATAGCTTTGACTGTAGGGAACTTTGTCGGCAAGGTGCTGTCTCTGCTTTTTAATACACTGTCTAGGTTTGCCATAGCTTTCCTTTCAAGGAGCAAGTGTTGAGCACCAGCAATACACTGGTCCTGAGAATAACAGAGATGACTGAGATGGAGACCCAGCTTCAAGGAGCTGAGATGTGGGGGTGGTGGGGTGGGGAATGCATGGCTTGGACTCTTGGCTATAAATATAGAAACCTGAGTCTAATTGTTATACATAAAGTGGGAGCTTGAAAGGATACAGGTGCGGCTCATGGGATCCGAGGAAGCGCCTCCCAGCCATGCACCCGGCAGTGCAGGGAGGTAACCTGGCTTCAGAAACAACCAGGACAAGAGAGTCAAGTGTGGGGCCATCTCCACTTAAATGCCACGATTGCTAAACCAAAGAGGAAAGAAGAGATTTTAGTGTGTGTGTGCTAAGTCATTTCAGTCATGTCTGACTCCTTGCAATCCTTTGGACCGTAGCCCACCAGGCTCCTCTGTCCATGGGATTCTCCAGGCAAGAATACTGGAGTGGGTTGCCATGCCCTCTTCCAGGGGATCTTCCTGACCCCGGGATTGAACACGTGTCTGTCAGTCTCCTGCATTGGCAGGTGGGTTCTTTACCACCAGCGCCACCTGGAAAGCCCCAGTTTTAGGAGATTCAGTTATAATTTCTACTACAGCTAAGACTTTAAACACTTTTCAATATTCACTAAAGCAGCATGTTTTGATTGCCTTCTACAAGCAGCAAACCCCAATAGGTTTTGGCAACGGGCTGCAGAAATCCTAGTCTTGACCTCTGTAGCTTCTGCAGTGACAAAGCAGTGGCCCGGAAGCTTCGAGCGCCAGGCCGAATCGGTCCTCCAGCTGCTGTGGGCCGCGTGTGGAGAGTGGCTTGTTACAAGACTCCTGATGTGTACCTAGAATTTGAATGATTCAAATGACCGAATTTCAAAGCACCTGCGTAGGAACATGTTATTTCCATTTTGTAAAAAGTAGGAGTAACTGAGAGGTTTCTTTTCTCCCTTCCTATGTTTATGTTTGGTGATGATCGTTGGGTGGAAATTAAGTCCACCAAGTCTATTGAGCTGTGATGAAACTCCAGTTAATATTTGACTATTGGCTTCCTGTTACACACAAGAAATCAAATAGTGAAGTATATACTACAGTATAGGTTGAATCTTCTCCTCTCCTCTCTCAAGCTTTGGTGTTGCTACCTTTTTATTTTTTAAAGTTTTTCGTTTTATGTTTTCATTGGAGTAGAATTGCTGTACAATGTTACGTCAGTTTCTGCTGTACAGTGAAGTGAATCAGCTCTAGGCATGCATGTCCCGTCTCTCTTGAGCCTTCCCGCCGATCCCCCACGGCTCTAGGTCATCACAGAGCCCTGAGCTGCTCCCTGCGCTGCTCAGCAGCTTCCCACCAGCTCTCTGTGTTTCACAAGGCAGGGTATACACGTCTGAGCTACTCCCCCAGTTCACCCCTCACCCCGCCCTGCACCCGCCACCCCACCGCGCTCACTTGTCCCTTCTCTATGTCTGCATCTCCCTTCCTGCCCTGCAAATAAGTTCATTTGCGGCATTTTTCTACCTTCCGTATGTGTGTGTTAACATACCAGCTTTGTGTTTCTGTTTCTGACTTGCTTCGCTCTGTATGACAGACTCCGGGGCCATCCATGTCACTCAGTTCAGTCGCTCAGTCGTGTCCGACTCTTTGCGACCCCGTGAATTGCAGCACGCCAGGCCTCCCTGTGCATCACCAACTCCCGGAGTTCACTCAAACTCACGTCCATTGAGTCGGTGATGCCATCCAGCCATCTCATCCTCTGTCGTCCCCTTCTCCTCCTGCCCTCAATCTTTCCCAACATCAAGATCATTTCAAATGAGTCAGCTCTCCGCATCAGGTGGCCAAAGTTTTGGAGTTTCAGCTTCAACATCAGTCCTTCCAATGAATATTCAGGACTGATCTCCTTTAGGATGGACTGGTTGGATCTCTTTGCACTCTCAGGGATTCTCAAGAGTCTTCTCCAACAACACAGTTCAAAAGCATCAACTCTTCGGCGCTCGGCTTTCTTTATAGTCCAACTCTCACATCCATGCATGACTACTGGAAAACCATAGCCTTGTCTAGACGGACCTTGGTTGGCGTCCACATCACTACGATGACCCAGTTTCACCCCTTTCAGCGGCTGAGGAATAGTCCACTGTGTGTAGGCACCACATCGTCTCTGTCCGTTCATCTGTTGGCAGACGTTTGGTTGCTCCCACGTCCTGGCTGTTGTAAACAGTGCTGCGTCTTTTTGAACTATGGTTTTCTCAGAGTATGCCCAGGAGTGGGATTGCTGGCTCATATGGTAGTCCTACTTTTAGTTTTTTAAGTAACCTCAACTCCCCTTTTGTGGCTTCCCTGGTGGCTCAGATGGTAAAGAATCTGCCTGCAATGCAGGAGACCTGGGTTCAATCCCTGGGTCAGGAAGATCCCCTGGAGAAGGGAATGGCACCTCACTCTAGTATTCTTGCCTGGAAAATCCCATCTATTTAAAATCCCACGTTTAAATAGATGCCTTTCTGCCTGTAAATGTAGAGGGTGTGCTTACTTAGTTCGTCCTGAGTGGAAAGAGTGGATGGTATTCAGGTTTGCTGGTCACTCTCCAAAGTGGTCGAAGGGGGCTCCAGTGACCTTCTGTCAAATATTCTGCCTCTTTCCATACCTTCTTGAGAATATACCCAGCTGCCCATCTTCGAGGCTCTCTAGACTTGTAGGTGAAGTTAAAGAGGGAAGAAGAAATGAACATATTGGAAAGAAAACACAGCTTTGGTGTGTGGTGTCAACAATGACCAGAATGCTACAATGCTCTGTGGAGAGGAAAGAGGTGTCTAGTCTCGAGGACAAAGCCCACCTGTTTGAACCTTAGCCCCCTCCCCCCAATTCCCCGTCTCACCGCCTGCTCCCCTTCAGCCCTCAGTAGACTGATCTGATGGATCTCGTTGGTTCAAACTGAGTCCCCAAATACCTGCGTCCACCAGACTGTCACTGATGGATAGTTTCGGATCTCCTGGCTTTGGCTGGCTGCTGTCGCCATGGTAACAGAGAGTGAGGAGGACCTGGGGCAGCTCGGTCCATCTGTCATCAGTTGCCACTGTTTTGTGCTGCCTGGTGTGTGCTCTCTGTTGAGTTCTGGGGGAGGCAAAGTAGAGCGGAGGGATTTGGCTGGAGGGCTGTGCCCACCCTCGGATACTGAGGACAGAGCCATGTAGCCTCGGAAACTGCTTTCAGAGATGCCCAAGATGCGGAGATTATAAACAGCCTCTCACCTTCTCCGGGAGAATGATTTTTCTGTAACTCAAGATTTTATGTTTTAAGAAGGAGGGTGGTATCTGTGTCAGCCTGAAGACCTTTATTTTTTGTTGAATTAAGAAGGGAAACTTACCACCTCCCCCACATAGAGAATAAGATCTTCCCTTTCTTATTCTGGGTTGGAACTTTAAAAATTTTGATGAGGCTACTATTGTCTCATGGCTTTAAACAGAGCGTGCAGATGTGTGTATCTTGTTTCATCTTTGACCCTCTCTGGATGCTATGCATTCATGTTGAGAATTCACAAAAAGAGTTTCCTGGGGACATCTCTTCCAGCCCCTCCCCGCCCTGCCCCAATCAGGCTTACACAGTTCGAGCCAGGCCAGCTGGGTGGCAACATTCTTGGTTGGATCAGACCTAGGAGGCCCCTTCTCACCACCGTTCTGGGCCCGGTGTATGCTGTGCTTTGAGCGTAGCAAAGACACAGACCAGGTTTGACACAGGCTTGGGGCAAGCTGGAGAGAGCCCTGTCTCTACCCACATGGGTCTCTCCAGTGTGGTCAGCCAGAACGGCTCCTTCTCCGTGATTTTCTATTGGCCCCTTGGCATCCTTTCCAACACGTTCGGATCCTATCACACGGACGTGCCCTGTTCTCTCTTCCTCTCTGCACCATCCTCCGTGGATCTTTCATCTCCTCCACGGCTCTTTCATCTCCTCCACGATGAGCAAGTTGGTTTTCTCTAGGGACCTGTCCAGGCCCCCTTGTCTTCCAGCTCTTCACTCCCTGCAAGGTCGCCTCCTCCTGCAGCCTGGACTGCAGATTCTGAGGCTGACTCTCCAACCTGCCTCCAAGGCAGATCCCAGTCCCGCACGGCCAGCCTGAGGACCAGCTCTGCACGAATGTTACAAGCAGACTCCTCAACTTCTCCTTGAAATCTTCCTCCGTGTTCTTTGGTGTTATTAGCATCCCTGTTCTTCCAGATGCTCAGACTCAGAAGCTTTGTATCATCTTTAATTATCCTCATTCCTTCCACCTGGAAGAGGAAATGGCAACCCATTGCAGTATTCTTGCCTGGAGAATCCTATGGACAGAGGAGTCTGGTGGGCTATGGTCCGTGGGGTTGAAAAGACATGAGTGAAGCAACTTAGCACACATACAGTCCATGGCTCCAACTTATTTCCCTCCTCCTCTCCTTCCTCCACCTCCTTCTCTGCTTGCTCTTTCTTCTCTCTTCTCCCCTCTCTGTCCCCCGCACTGATACAGCCCATCTTGGTACCCTTAGTTCTCCATTTTCCTTTTCCATCAGCTGTTGTTCAGTTGCTCAGTTGTGTCCGACTCATTGTGATCCTGTGGACTGCCGCACGCCAGGCTTCCCTGTCCTTCACTGTCTCCCAGAGTTTGCTCAAGCTCACGTCCATTGAGTCTGTGATGCCATCCAACCATCTTGTCCTTCCCATCACGGTGCTTGCTACTCCAGTATCCCCCTCTTCCAATCTTTTCTTTCTTCTGCCTTTCCCATTAGCCCAGTCAATCTCTGCTCAGAAACTTTGTGTGAGCGACCCCCTGGACTGTAGCCCACCCGGCTCCTCTGTCCAGGGGATTCTCCAGGCTGGAGTGGGCAGCCATTTCCTCCTCCAGGGGTTCTTCCCAACCCAGGGATGGAACTCGAGTTTCCTGCTGCTTTCGCACTGGCAGGCAGATTCTTTACCATTTGAGCCAAGTACAAAACCCAAAACTTTAATATCTCTCTAACCCTAGAATCCAAATCCCATCTTTGCTTCATGTCATGCAAGATGCCCTCAAACATGGCTGGCATGCCAACCCCCTCCTCCGGGCTCTCTCCATACGTGCGTGTCCTTCCACGAAGCCTTGACTCCTAGATCCGGCTGCTGGGACTGTGAAAAAGCACACCCTTTGGCAAAACATATTGAAAATCTTGGTGTGTTTTGACCAAGTTATTTCACTTCCAGGAACTGATCTTAGGGAAATAATCAGACAGCTGCACAATGATATGTGCATAAGAAACTTCATTACAGCAGAATTTGCAATTATAAAAAAATGAAAACAGTGTCAGTGTCCAATAATATCAATACAACAGAACATGAAGCAATCACTAAAGAATAATATAAACCTATCCACTGACCGGGAAAGATAGTTCCAGCATATATCTATGTTTCTAAGTAAAAAAAAAAAAAAGAAGAAGTGCTATGCAGGGATCTGTGAGAATATGCAATGAATATACATTACTGTGTGATCTTATATATAATATTTATATACATAAAAAATTGAACAACTCTCTAAGGAAATACAGGCACATATGTCTAGATGTGCTTCCCAGGTAGCACAGTGGTAAAGAACCCGCCTGCCAATGCAGGAGACACAGGAGAGGCAGGTTAAGTCCCTGGGATGAGATCACTTGGAGTAGGAAATGGCAACTTGCTCCAGTATTCTTGCCTGGAAAATTCCACGGCCAGAGGACTCTGGCGGGCTACAGTCCATGAAGTGGAGAAGAGTTGGACACAACTGAGTGACCAAACACACACACGTGTCTGTATGTACACATATACAGGGGCTTGAATTATGGTTAATGGTCTATCTTTTCCTTTCTCTTACCAGCCTTTTAAAAATGTTCTACAATAACCACGGATCAACTACATAGAGTAACGAGCAATTAAATTTACAGGATGCTCAGGTAAAGCAATTTAAACATTCTTAAAAGGAAAATGTCCTCCACCCCTTTGTCACCTTGCCTTTGTTAATCTCATCATTGTGTCTTTAAGTCTTCAAGTCCATTTCCAAGTATGACTGAATTTCCTCTGCAAGGAAGGGGCAAAGGCTCTGGGGTCAGAGGTCCAACGTTTGCATGCTCATTCTGCTCTCACTAAGCTGAGTTTCCTCCTTTATAAAAGAGAAAGAGTTAGCAGTATCCAACTCACAGATGTGGCGTGAGGATCAGATAATATATACGAAAAGCCTGTAGAGAACAGCAAAGCGTCACTCGGCGGTCAGGAGTGTGATTTATCGTCAGTATGACTGAGGCCCTTGGGTCTTTCTCTGTGGATTAAATTGGCACCGGAATTGGAGGCTTTTCAGCCTCAGCCTTGAGCCCAGCATGGACACAGCCCAAGCTGCAGATCACTGTGAGCTCCGGTCCCCAAGAATTGGCCACGCGGGTGAAAATGGGGCAGGATTCCTCCCAAACCCCGCCGGCACTTTCTGTCCCTTCCAGTGTTTGCAAGGCGATCCTTGACTCTTAGAAGGCTCAGAGAAAACATCGTGTCCTGGACCAGCCTGTCTGGTACCCACCCGGACTACTCAGAGCTGCCTGGAAATCTCTGACCTCATCCAGTCATGTACCTGGGCCCTGGGAGCTGGGGACCGTCACTGCTGCTGGCTGTGTGGGTGATAAGAGGCCTCCAGTTTCCACCAGAGCTCCGGCTGGGCTGCTCTGCAAAGTGTGTATGTGTGTGTGTGTTTCTTCCCAGCTTAAAATCTTCTCTGAACACAAGAGGGTTGGGTCTACTGAATGCTTGTAAGTGACTCAAGACTCAAAACCACCTACTGAGGTCCCAAACTGTTTGGGAAGAAGAGTATCTGGGAAGAAGGAAGAAGCGGCCGAGCTCTAACTAGACTCTAACTCAATGCAGGCCTGGGGGACAGAATCAGCCCTCTCCGTCTCAGCTGGCTCGTTTGCCTCCAGAAGCGGCACCTGGGGAGGATCCACTGGGAGGCTTGGAGGTGGACTGCGATCCAGGAGGACTTGGAGGCACAGGGAGGTGGGGGGTGGGGGTGGGGAATGTGTGTGCAAGAGCCGGAGATCACTTGTCTTGGCTCCGATGGGATGATGCTACTTGGCCAGCCTCACCGAACCTGTCAACAAGCAGAGAGTGAGGTCAGCTGGGGGCTGGAGGCCTCATTAGCTATCACCAGAGCTCGCATCTCAACCCCTTGAATCATCCATGATGAAACTCTTTATCAGCCCGGGAGGAGGCAGCCCTGGGGGATAAGACTCCTGTATAAGGCTTGATTTTGAGCAAGGCTACATCCGGATGGACCAGCCAGGATGAGTTATCCCCAGCACACACTCCAAGATAACCAAACAAGCTGACTTGCGGATGGGTGTTATTAAGCATCCCCCATCTGGGACCAGGGAATGCCATGCCTCCCTGTTCCTCTCTCTGCTTCTGTGGCCAGGGTAACTTAACCCTCCGAGTCCCAGGCTGCAGACTAAGCCTTCCTCCTGACCACCCTCCCTCCCTGAACCCCACTCTCACACTCAGGAGAGGTGGGAGGAAGCCACCAGCTGAGGGTTGAGACATGGCAACAGTTTTACTTCTGTGGAAAGATTGGAACTCATTATACCATAGGGAGTGATAACGCAGGAGGAGCTTTGTCAGAGATGTTCAGCTAAAAGGAAACAGTTGGAATCCTCAAGTCACAGGCTGCAGAGATAGGAGAGGGGAGAATGGCTCGTACCTCCCTTGTCTTAAATGCGTCAAGGCCACCCCAGATCGCATGGGGATGGGGGAGGCTGGGCTTGCCAACCGTCTTGAGAGTGATGAGGAGGTACCAGCTGACGGCAATGGCAATTCTGGGACTCAGAGGGACAAGGGAGGCAGGAATTTTTAGTGCAGCCTTGAAAGAAAAAGATCAGCCTGCCCCACCCCTGGGATGGGAACAGGGTAGGAGTCTAGAAAAACAAATACAATCTGCTGTCCGAAAAAAACTAGGCATAAATTGTTACTTGAATAGCGAAGGGAGAAAAAAAAAAGAGGGTCAGATAGGCTTCCTATGCTTGTTTTCCATCTTTCCATCCTGTGTCCTTTATCTAAGTGTTTCTAGAAGAGTCCCAAAGTGGGCAGTTGGGTGAAGGCCAGCTCGGGGGTCCTGGGCCAACACCCTCAGGTCGGCATGCCCACCCCAGGAGACCTCAGGGTGGGGAGCTGGCTCTGCTCGGTCAGCGTCCCGATTTTCCCCAAATCACCCAGGAACACAACGCTAGCCGGACAAACAAGAGAAAAGTACACTGTGCTGTTTTTTTTTATTTACCTCCTGTTTCATGCTTCAAAAGGAAATTCAGTTGTCATTAAAGTAATTCAATTTGCAGCCCCGGGGAGGTTTGAATTATTCTCCTTTGCGTTTTAAGTTTGCATTCTCTTATTTTATTTCTTTTTCCAACGTTGCCTTCACCAGGGTAGGAGGGAGATGGCTGACAGCGGTTCCTCGCTCCCGGGTTTTCAACCTTGATGCTGCCATGAGCCCTCCAAGCTGGTGTCTGCTCTGTTGCTTTGGGGCTGAAATTAACTCGAAAGGGACTGTAGGCTCATGAGGTTGTTGTATTGCTAGGCTGATCCTAAGAGGCAGGCCAGACACCTCGAGGGTGTGTTCACTTATTTCAGGGTTGCCGGACATCTGGACTGGCATGGAGCACCCCGGGTGGGTGGCGGAGATGGTTGATCATTGCTTGGACTCTGAGAACACCAAGTGACAAGGAGTAGTTTGTAGTCGCTCAGTCATGTCCGACTCTGCAACCCCGTGGACTGTGGCCTGCCAGGCTCCTCTGTCCGTGGAATTTCCCAGGTAGGAATACTGGAGTGGGTTGCCACTTCCTCCTTCAGGGGATCTTCCTGATCCAGGGATTGATCTCCAGGCATCTCCACGTCTCCTGCATTGGAGGTAGGTTCTTTACTGCTGAGTCAGAAGTAGAGGAATGTATAATAAGTCCTCTGACCCCTTCCTCATGGGGACAAGTCGGGAACTCTGGGGAGCATGGTCCCTGGGAGAGGTCTCCTAGATTGTTCTAGGTGCCTTGAGCTGATGAGACAGTGTGGGGACTGAGACACGGCCAGGGAGCCTGGGAGTGAGTGCTGTGAAGGCTCAGAGAAGTGAGCTTTGCAACCTGGATGTTGGCTAAACATCCTGTGTTTTGTTTTCCTTTCGGGTTTTTTTTCTCAGTCTCTCTGTCTCTCCATCTCTGTTTCTGCCTCTTTCTCATTGAAATTCCAGCCTCTCAGTTGGGCTGAAGGGAACCAAGGGAGCAGATGGCAGCCCACACTCGGCCCGAGTTCTGCGGGATGAGCAGTAGTTCACAGCGGGGCCGACAGGACTTCGGGGGTGGGAGTCAGAGGGAGAGACGGCGGGGAAAAGGGCAGCTCGGCAAAGACGGCAGCCGGCTGGCCAGCCCTCCCCTCCCGCCTGGAGAGCGGGCCTCCAGTTTTGAGGCTTTGGGGACTCTGTTTTGTTTAAATAAGAGAAGCTGTTTCCCTTACATCTTTCCAAAAATAAATAAATATAAGGCTGTCGTATCATCTTACAGATGCTCCTACCAGCACACGGAGGTTCGGAACTCGGGACATGTTTTACAAAATCCGAAGATGAGGAAGTGGAGTGTGGGATGCAAGGGAGGATTTTAGAGACAGAGAAGGCCCACGAGCTGGTTTATTTATGTCTTGGATTATTCCAACTGTAACAAGAACATGGAACCATCACCACCTTCATCCTCCTTAGACCACCATGAGCACCATCCTATGTGTTACCATAGCAACCCCCATCAACTTATCATCACCGCCACCACCATCGCCACCATCACTGTGATGATCACCGTCAGCTCATCATCACCACAGTCACCGCCAGCATCACCGCCACCATCGCCACCATCACTGTGATGATCACCGTCAGCTCATCATCACCACAGTCGCCGCCACCACCGCTGACACTCGGTCTCCACCCGCCTCATCCGCCTCCATTGGCACTATCAAGCAGCTCCTAAGAGCATCAGCATGAAGGACCGCCAACTTTAGCCAAAATGATGCATGCGGATTGTTTAACTGATTTAGATGGGGGCCCCTGAGCCTATAGATGGCTTAGATGACGGGACTAAGTATGTAAATTATAGCGGCAGTCCCAAAGCTACTGGCAGCGGCAGCAACTTGATGGAAAGTTTCTGACCCTGAAGCCAGAAGGCTCAGGTTCTGTCCGTTACCAGCTGAGTGACCTTGAGCAAGACACTTGTCTTTGGGGCTTCAGTGTCTTAGATATGAGATGAGGGTAATCAATACTTATGGCTTTATAGAGTTTAAAGGGGAAAACACAAGTAAAACATTTTCTACATTATCTGACTTGTTGTTCAGTCGCTCAGTTGTGTCCGACTCTTTGCGACCCCATGGACTGCGGCACACCCAGGTCCTCTGTCCTCCACTATCTCCAAGACTTTGTTCAGACTCATGTCCATTGAGTCGGTGATGCCATCCAACTATCTCATCCTCTGTCATCCCCTTCTCCTCCTGCCCTCAACCTCTCCCAGCTCGGGGTCTTTTCCAATGAATCAGCTCTTTGCATCAGATGGCCAAAGTATTGGAGCTTCAGCTTCAGCATCAGTCCTTCCCATGAACATTCAGGACTGATTTCCTTTAGGATGGACTGGTTGGATCTCCTTGCAGTCCAAGGGACTCTCAGGCGTCTTCTCCAGCACCACAGAACACCCTCCCGTTTCTCAAAGAGGAGAGTGAATCCCAGGATTCAGGCACCCAACACACAGAAGGTGGAGGAGAATCGCAGCTGGGGCGTTGGGGGGAGGCGGTGTGTGTGTGTTGGGGGGTGTCCTGATCCTGCAGAGCATGAGGCCAGGCTGCAGGCGAAGGCTAATAAGAAGGTTCGGCCCGGATTCTGGGGTCTTCCAGGAAGGCTCCCTGGGCGAGGAGGCGGGGGAGGCGGCGGCTTCCTGAAACAGCCTGCCAACCCGGTGCTGCAGCTGCTCGCTGGAGTGCTGGCCCTGCGAGCTGTTTGTTTTGGCCCGATGGCCACACGGAAGCAGCAGTAAGGTAGCATGGGGGTGGGGGCGGCGGGGACGGGGCAGGGGCGCCCCGTGCAGTTTCCACGGAGAGAAGGGTTTTCTTTCCCTTCTTTCCTTTCTTTCCTTTCCAGGTGGTGTCGGGCCTCAGGCTGCCTGGAGGAGCTGGCTGTGAGTGGGGTTTGAGATACCGGCCGGGGGGACAGGCACGATGCTGGGGCTGAGTGTGGCAGGAAGGACAGCTGTGTAGATGGTGCAGAGGTAGGTGACGGGCTGGATGGAAGTGAAGCGAGCATCCACGGAGAGCCAGATGCTAGCTTTTTGTGTTTTGGGTGGTTGTTTTGTTTTTGCCTGTCTCCTTTTGGGTTGAGTTTTCATGGGATGGTGAAGGGTTTGTGGCTGGTGGGCACGCGGGTGCTCTTGGCCCAGAGAGGAGATGACTTTGAACGAGGCAGGAGGAGCAATATGGCCGGGAGATGGCACTGGGAAACGCAGTGGATCCAACAGGCGCTTCCAGACGCCACTCTTACGGAGGCAGGCTGGGACCTGGGGCCCTTTAGCTGCAGCACTTGCACCTGGACAAATGTCGGCTCCAGCAACAACACACACAGAAACCATCAGGGACTAAAATAACTGCACGCACGTGCGTTTGTGGCAGATTCTGAATGACAACCCACTCCAGTATTCTTGCCTGGAAAATCCCATGGACAGAGGAGGCTGGTGGGCTATAGTCCATGCAGTCACAAAGAGCTGGACACAACCAAACGACTAATCCAGTACCACCATCACAGCATCAGTTCAGTTCAGTCTCTCAGTCGTGTCCGACTCTTCACAACCCCATGAATCGCAGCATACCAGGCCTCCCTGTCCATCACCATCTCCCGGAGTTCACTCAGACTCACGTCCATAAAGTCGGTGATGCCATCCAGCCATCTCATCCTCTGTCGTCCCCTTTTTTCTCCTGCCCCCAATCCCTCCCAGCATAACAAAATACAGAAAGACCAAAAAGTCCAACTGCCACTTCTAAAGAGCTAGGAGCAAAAGCTGGGTCCTGTGTGTGCCCACTGCACATAACACCATGAAAGCGGTGGGCAAGCCACCTAAGCTCCTCCTCCAGCCTGACCCCTGGACACACCCCTTCCCTCACCCCATAAAGGGAACCAGCTCCCCCCACCATCTCGGGAAACAAACAAGGGGACGTGTTTTCTCTTCTCTCTCCCTCCTGCAGCAGCAGGGGCCCCAGAAAAGCCTTGCCTGAATTTCTTGTCTGGCCTCTGCTCAATGTCTACTGGTTACAAAAGGCCGAGAACCCCAGTCGGGAACATAACCACTTTTAACTTTGTTTGTAATAATAAAGTAAGATTTCTTGACCGCCTTGTGCACTTTGCATATTCTACAACACGATTACATACATAATCTCACTCTGTCTTTTAAAAATTAATTTAAAAAATAACTTTAGGGATCATGATCCTAAAGCTTGCAATGTTCAGGTCAGATGGATTATGCAGATAAGACGACCAAGAGAGAAAATTTGCACGAAGATCTCTCTCCCTCTATGCCTGGCATCTTAGTAGTGCTGTTATGCTGTGCCAGCTGGTGATCATCACTTCCCAGCCTGTTTTACGATGCATCCCAAGGACCAGGCAGGCATGAGACCAGTGAAGGATGGGAAACGCTATGTATAATCCTACAAAGGGGAGAAACTGGTGTGAAACCAAAGGAAGGCTTGATGACTCCCACTGCAGCTCCTGGGAATATTCTCCAGTATCTCAAAGAAACAGCATCTCTTTGAGCCCATCTTGATCTGCAAGAAGAATCTGATTTCTTTTGGTGTTGCTGGGGCCAGAGGGAAGAGAGGGTTAAGCCAGGCGGCAGAAGATAAACTGGTACCTCCAGTTCCTTGAGGGGAATTGCTGAAGCTGACTGGGATCGCACGCGTGGGGAACAGCTCTGAGATGCCAGACTCTTGCCCCTGGGCAGAGTTGACTAAGGAAGCCCCAGATTGTGTCTGTCCCAAACAACAGACTTGGGCTTCCCTGGTGGCTCAGGGGTTAAGAATCCACCTGCCAATGCAGGAGACACGGGTTCGATCCCTGACCCACGAAGATCTCTGATCTGGGAAGATCCCACATGCCTCAGAGCAGCTAAGCCCGTGCGTCACAACTAGTGAGCTAGTGCTCTTGAGCCCTTGAGCTGCAATTACTGAGCTCATGCGCCGTAACTACTGAAGTCCGTGTGCCCGAGAACCTGTGCTCTGCAACAAGAGAAGCCTCCGCTCACCACCACTAGAGAAAACCCCACGCAGCAATGAAGAGCTAGCCCAGCTGAAGATAAATAAATAAATGAAATTTTTTGAAAAAGGAAAGAACCTCCTGGTCCTGGCCCCTTGGTGATGTACCTTGCGGTCCCTCCGGGGGAAATCCACATCCAGGAAGGATTTTTCAACTTTGCTTTCTCGGAAGAATTCAAAACAGCTGGGAGGGGAAGCAGCCGTGTTGGGGGTTGTTGATGGGGGGGTGCTGAGAATGAGCGAGGGTGGGGGTGGGGGGTGGAGTGAAGATCGGCGGCTGAAACATGCAAGGAGACCCCCAGCTGAGTCTGCAGCCTCCTCACTTCCGGTCACCACGGTGGGTCCCTTCGGCCTGCCCAGCCACCAGCTGCTCCCTGCAGAAAGGCTGACCACCCTCCCCTCCTCTGACTCGCAGGCTTTAGCCCAGAGCCTGACCCCAGCCTGCCGCATGGCTGTCATCTTCCCCCCTCTCCTTCCTCTGGTCTCTCTCTGTGTCTCAAAACTAAGAGGCTAACACACCCTTGGCAAGTGCTGAGAAGAGGGAAATGTGTTTGACACATGGTCACCCCGAGAGCAGGGAGGGCTCCCAGCAGGATACAATTAATGACCAAGGGGGAGGTGGGGATTGCAACAATATGGGGTTTATTTTTCCCCTCCCCAAATCCCCCTGTTCCTGGACTTTGGCAACATTTCACAATGGAAAGAAGAGCATCCCAACCTTCTGTAAATAAATAACTGGGGTTCATTGGTTTCAGGGCTTCCCTGGTGGCTCAGCAGTAAAGAATCCGCCTGCAATGCAGGAGATGCGGATTTGATCCCTGGGTGGGGAAGATCCCCTGGAGAAGGAAATGGCAACCCACTCCAATGTTCTTGCCTGTAGAATCTCACGGACAGGGGATCCTGGTGGGCTACAGTCCGTGGGGTCACAAAAAGTTGGACATGACTGAAGTGACTGAGCATGGCCATGGAGATCCAAGGATGTGAGAGGAAAATGGGCTTTTAAGTGGGAAACCAGCCGAAGGGCATTGGGAAAGGTTCCTCAAGTTTAATTTTTTGAGCCTCCTGGCTACTTTATAAAAAGACAGAGAGAAGTGAAGCAGGATCATTAGAGTTATTAGAAACTGTTTAAAGTTGGGCTAAGTAATCCACGGGCATCCAAAGCTTGACACGAGGCCAGCGTCCAAATGGGAACAGGACTTTCTGTTTCACATCTTAATAGGTAAGTTTGGTTCCTGGGCATCGTAAGACCATGGAAAGTCAAAACCCTACTCCTTTGGGGAAAATCTTCTTTATTTTAGAGTCACCGAATCACAAAGGGCTTTCTTAAGCCATAAGGTCATGATGAGTTATTGTTCCCATGGGTCAGGCATGCTGTTAAAGAAGCTGCATGTAGATAGAAAAAAACAAAGAATCCCTGGTTCTTTTTTTTTTTTTTTCAGTGTCCTTCAGGAAAGGAAAAAAAAAAGGAAATAAAAGAAAAAAATGAAATGGATCATAAAATGTTCAAGGGAAATCAAATTCAGGATGATCAGAATAACTCTGAATTTGTGGACAAGTTGGAAGAAATTTTAGGGACATCTGTCTTTAGAGGCATGAGTTACGCCAGGGACCTTGCTTGATAGCTGTTTGTTCCCATCAGCACCTGTGAGACCCCTCTTTGTGCTTCTCGACCACCTTGGGAGGATAAGTAAGGCAGACTTTTCAAATCTCCATTTCATCAGGAAGACGGACAAGCAAAACCCCTGGAGAATGAAAATGACTTGAACAAGCACCGCAGCTTCCACCCGCTAGGGTTAAGCCTAGACACCGGTGTTCTGGTTTTGCTCACTTGCTTTCGTCTCATCCAGTTCTCTTCCCCCTCGGCCGTGACGTTCTGGAGTCGAGGGATGACCTATTCGATTTTATGAAGACCAAGTGATCGGTGCCTAACGAAGCCAAGCCAGGAAGGTGTCGGGATTCCCGTCCTTCCCCTTCACTGCCCTCCTCCCTCCTTCTCTCAGGGCAGGCGTCCCTGCAAGTTGGGTGCACGAGGTGCTGAGCTGCCCGCTTAGCACTCAGCATCGTGTACGCTGTGCACGTAGCGGACCTTGGGCTGCCCGCTTAGCACTCAGCATCGTGTACGCCGTGCACGTAGCGGACCTTGGGCTGCCCGCTTAGCACTCAGCATCGTGTACGCTGTGCACGTAGCGGACCTTGGGGAGAAAGAGACAGGGGCCTTGGACATGGCTCCCCATCCCTCTTCTTCACTGTCTTGCGGGATGTCCACTCACCTCTTGGAAGATTGCTTCCTTCATTTGGTTTACTGGGATCTTTCTTGGTACAATGCAGAAGCTAAGTTCGGGCCAGCTGGGTGTGCACTCTGAGAGCTTGGGTCAAGGCAACTACCTCCAAGCCCAAAACACAGGGAATTCCAAAGCCCCTGTTGGCACCGGGAGAACGGATGGTGGGTGGGAAGGCACAGTTGGAAGCGCCCGGAGTCATGCCTGACACTGGGCGCTGCAGTGTGACTACTGACCTGTGCCAAGTGCTCCTGAGCTGTTGTTCAGTTGCTCAGTCGTGTCCGACTCTTTGTGACCCCATGGACGGCAGCACACGGGGCTTCCCTGTCCTTCACCATCTCCCGGAGACGCTCAAACTCATGTCCATCGAGTCGGCGATATAGTCCAACCATCTCATCCTCTGTCGTCCCCTTCTGCTCCCACCTTCAATCTTTCCCAGCATCAGAGTCTTTTCAAATGAGTCAGTTCTTCACATCAGGTGCTCAAAGTATTGGAGGTTCAGATCCAGCATTAGTCCTTCCAATGAATATTCAGGATTGATTTCTTTAGGAGGGACTGGTTTGATCTCCTTGCAGCCCAAGGGACTCTCAAGAGTCTTCTCCAGCACCGCAGTTCAAAAGCATCAGTCTTCAGCACTTAACCTTCCTTTGGAGAAAGAAATGGCAACCCACTCCAGTGTTCTGGCCTGGAGAATCCCAGGGAAGGGGGAGCCTGGTGGGCTGAAGTCTATGGGGTCACACAGAGTCAGATATGACTGAAGCAACTTAGCAGTAGCAGCAGCAACCTTCTTTATGGTTCAACTCTCACATCTGTACATGACTACTTGAAAAACCATAGCTTTGACTATGTGGACCTTTGTCCGCAAAGTGGTGTCTCTGCTTTTTAATACACTGTCTAGGCTTGCCATAGCTTTTATGTTCCTGTCCCTTATTTGAGGACCAGGTAAGGCTTGATAGCTTCGAGTTGAAAGAGGTTTCTAAGTGAAAGCCTTTTAAAGGACTTATCGCGGTTTCCTGGGCAGAGGGTGATGGTGCTGAGGCCAGTGGGAGAAATCCACATTCCTTCCTGCCCATCCCTCCCCTTGTCCACTCCGGTCATGTCTCCTCCCTTCCCCATGTAACAGTGGCTGTCACAGAAAAGCCTTCCACAAATATTAGCTCAGCCTGGACCTGGCCTCAGTACATCTCCCTCCCAGGGTCATCCCAGGCGCTGGGGAGGCCAGCCCTCCTGTGCCTGGCACCCTGCAGAAACTGATAGAATTCCAGAGCCGGGAGCAACTTTAAAATTCATATTGTTCAACCTCTCCTCCTGGGAGCCAGGACAGGGTGCCCCATCCCCTGGCCCCAGGCCCCCTCCGTTTCTCCATCATCATCTGTATCCTTTTCACCCCCTTCAGTATATAAAGAGCTATTTTAGGTGCCCCTGAGCTTCTCCACAGTGGAAGTTGAACAAAACTACCGTGGGTGGGACAAATCCACAACCTTAATCTTGGCTCTTGAAGTGAGAGCTGCTTGAATACATCGTGCTGTTTATGCAAATCCCATGCAAATCAGGGTGACTGGATTAACTGGGAAAGAAAAAAAAAAATACCATGGTGTGTCTGAGCCTTCCTAGCACTCCGTGTTGGCTCCAGAAAAGATGAATTTTTTTTTTTTTCAAGTGCTGTTTTCTGTTAGAAACTTCTCTTCTGCCCTGGGAGCCTTAGCCAGTATCCCAAGTTGGCTCTTTCCATCCACCGAACTCTTGTGTGAACAGGGAGGTTTGTTTTAGGCTCTGTCAACGGAGCCTTGTTGGAAGTTGCCACACCTTAAGCAGGCTTGCCAATGTCTCGGTGGGGGTTGAGCGTGGGGAAGTGGCTGGCAGTGACCAGGGCGTAGGGAGGGCCCAGTCCAGGGATGTTTGCTCAGCCAGATTTGGGGTGTCTCCACATAACCAGGACAGATGAAGAGTCTTCTTTCGGGGGTGGGAATCTGTTTGTCAGCTCATGAATGTCCTACTGGAAAACACACTCAGTGGCCATTTGAC
Organism: Bos indicus x Bos taurus; assembly: GCF_003369695.1. Lineage (NCBI taxonomy): Eukaryota > Metazoa > Chordata > Mammalia > Artiodactyla > Bovidae > Bos > Bos indicus x Bos taurus. The sequence continues at coordinate 59,860,710 of NC_040094.1, forward strand.
ATACTTAGAGACACCAGCTCAGCCACTCAGCTCGCATATTTATGCAAAACAAATGCAAATGAGTCCATTGAACCCTTTGTCTGTCTCCTGCCAAGCTGGGAACATGGGTCTCCTGACAACCTCCTCCTCTAAGCCTTTATCCTCTCCAGAAGAGTTTTTCTAATTAGGGCATGGAGCCTCTGAAACTTGGCTTGCTCAGTGAAGTTCAATTCAATCAATATGATGATTGGACTCCTACTAAGTGCAAAGCACCGGGTTAGGCTCTTGGCCGGGAGTAAAGAAGAAAAAAATCTAGTTATTGTTCTTGAAGAGCTCATGACCCCTTTTCAGAATTAAATTTTATCTTTTTAATGAAAGTATAGTTGATTGACAATGTTGGGCCGATCTCTCCTGTACAGCAAAGTGACTCAGTTACACACGCATTTATTCCCCCCAAATGGGCAGAAGAACCTTAAAATAGACATTTCTCCAAAGGAGACACGCAGATGGCCAGCAGGCATGTGAAAAGATGCTCAACATCACTAATTGTTAGAGAAATGCAAATCAAAAGGACAGTGAGGGACAGCCTCACACCAGTCAGAATGGTCATCATGACGAAGTCTACAAATAACGAGTGCTGGGGAGGGTGTGGAGAAAAGGGAACGCTCCTATGCCGCTGGTGGGACGTAAGTTGGTGCAGGCACCAAGTGAAATAGTAGGGAGCTTCGGCAGAGAACTAAAAATAGAGCTACCTATGACCCAGCAATCCCACTCCTCGGGGACACACCCAGACACAACTGGCACTCAGAAAGATACATACATCCTTATGTTCACAGCGCAACCACTCACAGAGCCAGGACACGGAAACAGCCTACATGTCCAGACGGAGGAATGGATAAGTAACTCGTGGCAAATACAAACAACGGACTAGTGCTCATGATCTCTTGTAATGAGATTTCCAGCTCTGGTTACTTTCTTATTCAATTATCCATTCAACACACGGTAGCTGGGGCACCCACTGGGTGCCAGGCCGTCAGCTCAGCATTGGGGATACAGCCAGGAACACGCAGGCGAAAGTTCCTGCTCTAGGTGAGCTTACATCTTAAAATAGATGAGATGGATGAGAAGGGGATAGTGATGAATAAAATAAGATAATTATGAGTCATAATAAGGGCCTGGAGGAAAAGGAGCAAAGTGCTGTTTTACTGGGACAGAAACGTGCTGGTGACCAGTTTGGTAAAACTGTCTACCAGTTAAATCTTCTTTGTTAAGATATATTTTTTAATGTGGACCATTTTGAAAGTCTTTACTGAATCGGTTACAATATCGCTTCTGTTTTATGTTTTGTTTCTCTGGCTGGGGGGCTCGTGGAATCTTAGCTCTTCAACCAGAAATCGAACACGTACGCCCTGCATTGGAAGGCGAAGTCCCAACCACTGGAGCGCCAGGAAAGCCCCTAAATCTTCTTTTGAAGTGAATGAAGAGCAGTTACACAAAATGGCAAAGTACAGAAGGTAATTTTGTTTATCCACCACATCAGCATCTTCATTTGTCTTAATTGGAATAATGACGTTCCATCCGTTAATGAACTTGACAAGGATTGACTGAGTGCCTACTTCAGACAGGAAATGTTCTCAGCACTGCGAATTCAGTGTTGGACAGAGCAAGCCAAGCGCCTGCTCTCACTGGGCTGCAGACACACAGCACGTGGATAGGACACACCGTGTGATGTGTGCAGGAGGGCAGAGAGGGGTAAGTGGGGCACGGATGGAGGGCGTCGGGTGACGGGTAGGTGGCAATGGTGGCGTTTGAATGAAGCGCAGCCCAGGGGATAAGCACAGCAGAGGTAAAGGTCTAATGGACCTAGTGTGTTGGAGGGACAGCAAGACGCCTTTCGCAGCTGGTTGCAGCCGAGAAAGGAGAAAGTGGAGTGAAGCAAGATGGCCCAGGTGAGAAGAGAAGGACCAAGGTGAGATGGTGAGAATCTAATTATAAATGCGGTGGGAAACTCCTGGCAGATTTTGAATAAGGGAGAGATCTGATCTGATCGATGTCTTTGAAAAGATTATTGATTAGTTGCTGAACAGCAATTAGACAGTAGGAGGGTGAAGAGGAAGCTGGAAATGTAGATACTTGATTGCTCAGGCACGAGGCAGCGGCTGCTTTAATTAGAGGGACCACGGTGGAGCCGGTGGGAAGGAGAGCCCAGCCGTGTTTTGAAGGTCTAGTTCACCTGACAAGTGCATGTGGGGTGTGGCAGAAATCGAAGCATCAGGAATGACTCCCAGGTCTCTGTCTTGAGCAACTGGATAAGCAGGGACATGTTTAATGCTTTGGGGAAAAGTTAGGGGAGAAATGTCTTAAAGGGCATTAAGAGTTGTGTTGAAGACACAATGAAGGTTGAGAATGAGCCGTTCCTTGGATGTCCGACTGGAGACGCTGAGAAGGAAGCTGATGGGCTTGGAGCACAGAGCACTCTGCTGATTTAGAGCCAGTCTCTGATGCCTCATTCCAGCATATTTCCCATTGTTCCATAAAGACGCTGAAAGGAGGGAAGCGAGGCTTTCCTGGTCCATAGGGACAGGTGGGGCTAAAAGGGCGGATGAGATGGGGCTGTTCTTGAGGGCTGAGGCCAGGGGTATCATCTGTGCTTTTCTGGGGCGGCAAGAGGGTACAGCAGACCCCGAAAGCCTGTTCATGGCCCGTGTCCTGACCCTCCACTGGTTTTATCAGGGCTGTGTCAGAAAGGTGGCTTCCTGGAGATGATGTAAGGAAATGCTAATTATAATCTGAGGAAGCGCTCAGAGCCCCAGGTGTTCATTCCTGGGAGAGCCTGAAATGAAGCCAGCCAGGAAGAAGAGCAGCTGAAGATAAGGAAACAGAGCCTCAGAGAGGAGAGATGCTCGGACCAAGGTGTCGTGTTCACAGAGTGGGACCCTGATCTTGGATGTCACCTTGGTTCCTACATTTCTTCACTGAGGACTTTGTGGACAGGAACGTCTCGAATGTACTGTCGAAGGTCTGACATCCACCCTGTGATTCCTCCCCGACACTATCTCGTGACGAAGAGTCACAGGAGCACTCAGGCGTCTCAGCGTCAGTGGCCGGTGACCCAGCGGCCAACGGTCCAGCGTCTGAACAGTCCATGTTCCTGTTGGTGTTGCCTGTGCCTACGAGTCCGTTCATCAGCTCACTTGTAGACCCTTCTGAAACATAAAAATAAATCAGACCAAAGACAACAAAGCAAACAACAGAAAAACGATTTTGGGAAGCAGCAATCAATGGTTTTCACTTGCGAAGGTTTTCCTTGGGAAGACCGGATCGATTGGATGCCTGTGCCAGCTCTCTGGAAAAACCACTCTCACTCCCTAAACAATTCTTGCTCTGGCTGTCAGGAGATTTCATTAGATATTTAAAATTTTGAAATTTCCAAGTACAATCTGGTGACGCATGTGGTTAAAAGAAACTCAGTAGGGACTTCCCCAGCGGTGCACTGGTTAAGATTATGTGCTTCCAATGCAGGGGGCGCAGGTTTGATCCCTTTTTGGGGAACTAAGACCCCATGTGCCAAATTTTTAAAAAAAAGTAAAAGAGATTCAATATGAAATTGATACAACAATCCAGTGCACGGAAATTTGATTGGCTCCCAGTGAAGAGGACTGACCGTTCTAGTTTACCTGGGATGGAATTAGGGGGGATGTTCCCCCAGACGCGCCTTGGATGGGACAAAATTGCAGGCAGGCCAAGACAGCTGTCGTCTTACTTCTAAGTAAGTAGGGGACACAGGCTCAGTCCCTGGTCCAGGAAGAGCCGACTGGCCACAGATCAACTAAGCCCGGGAGCCACAGCTACTGAGCCCCTGCTCCAGAGTCAGTGCTCTGCGACAAGAGAGGCCACTGCAACCAGAAGGGGAAGAGTCGCCCCTGCTCACCGCAACCAGAGAAAGCAGCAGCGGGAACCCAGCACCACCAGAAGTAAGTAAGTAATTGATTTTAAAAATGACACACCTACATAGAGACAAAGCAAATATGCAAATATATGAACAATTGTTGAGTGGAGGGACCAACTCCACAGAGGCTCCCTGTACTGTTCTTTCTCGTTTCCTGTAAGTTTCTACGAAAAAGTTTGAGAAAAAGCTTTTGAGTGGAAAGACCACCGTCACCTCCTCTTATAGGATGTAGTATCTTGGATAAGTTGAGATTTTGTATCTCAGTTCTTTGTCTCAATTCAGTTGTAAAGTTTGCCAGATACCAAGAGTATGCATATGCTCATATTTTAGTAAGTGAAGACCTACTGAAGTTATCCATCAGAGATGGGGAAGACCTAACACGAATATCGCCACCCAATAAGAAATGAAAGGGAAGAAGATGGTTAAGGCTAGACGCTGGGGGATGGCTGCTAAAGGGAAAGACAACCCTTTAGAGGTCATGCCGACAAAGGGACAAAGCACAGCAGATTTCTCTTTATGCTTCTCCTTCACAGAAGAAAAAGCAGCTAAATGGAAGGGATAAAGCCACCATGGGGGGAGTGGGTTGGAGGGGGTGGTGAGCAGGCCCAGGGATGATTCAGAAGACAGTCTGAGCTCTAAAGCAGCTGTGTTAGTCGTTCAGTCATGTCCGACTCTTTGAGACCCCATGGGCTGTAGCCCACCAGGCTCCTCTCTCCATGGAATTCTCTAGGCAAGAATCCTGAGGTGGGTTGCCATTTCCTCCTCCAGGGGATCTTTCCAACCCAGGGACTGAACCTGTGTCTCTCACGTCTCCTGCTTGGGCAGGACGGTTCTTTACCACTAGCGCCATCTGGGAAGCCCAGTTTCATGTGTAATAGTATGTACTTGTCAACCCCAAACTCCTAATTAATTTCAAAAGATAAGAGGTGAAATACGTTTGTTCTGATCTTGTTTTCAGATTTAAATCAAGGTAACCATAAAGCAAACCTTTAATTGACTTTCCTGGGGAACAGTGTAGATGAGGTACCAAGGTTCTGTTCACCACACAATTTGCTAAGGTGGGCAGTCTATGAACTCGATTCAGAATATGAGCTTAGGTTCACACAGGCCAGTGAGGGAATCCCAGCTCTGCACCCTGGTTGTCTGATCTTAAACCAGCTACTTGCTGCTGCTGCTGCTAACGCTTCAGTCGTGTCCAACTCTGTGCGACCCCATGGACTGCAACCTACCAGGGGATTTTCTGTCCATGGGATTTTCCAGGCAAGAGTACTGGAGTGGGGTGCCGTTGCCTTCTCCGATACCCCCTACTTAACCCCTGCAAACTTCAGTTTCTTCACCTGTGAAATAAGAGAATGAATTATATTCTTCATAGAGTTCCCGAGGCTTAGAGGTGTGCACACAGGGAAAGGTATTAGCATAATGTCCAAAACACAGTCAGCTTTCAGTGAACCTTACCTGTTAATATGTCACTTGTTGCGGTTGTTCAGCCGTGTCCGACTCTTTGGGACACCATGGACTATATGGAGCCCTCCATGAGATTCTCCCAGGCAAGAGTACTGGAGTGGGTGTCACTTACCACTAATACAAAGAGAAAATAGGTCTGACGGACTGCATCAAACTTGCAGCCTTAAATATGTCTCTTTGCAGGGGATGATCTAACCATGACGGAAATCCAGGAAAAGACCAAATCCAGGAAAGCTCATTCTGAGGACCGCTAAGAACTTGTTGAGACACATGCTGCGTTCTTCTGAGACTATGACCTTGTTTAAATATTTGGCTCTTAAAACACAGTGTTTTGTTTTTTTTTTTTCCCATGAAACCACATGCTCTCATTTAGAAGGACTTGAAAATGTCCAGGGTCTTGGAATTTGGGGTTAAGTCCTGGGAATGAGGGGAATGAGAAAGCAGGACTGAACTGGGGGAGGCAGTATGAGAAAAGCAGAGAAGTCATCCTCTGCCCGGGCGCATGAATACCTGGCCCCAATTCTGGCCACGGAGGGCAGGTGAGTGAGAAAAGGCTGTCAGGACCCTTTATGGTGCGTAATAACCATCGCAGCTGTGCAAGCAGAGATCAAAGATCAAATCAAATTTCAAGCTGTGGGGACCTCAATCCGATCACCTGCAGAGGTCAGAGAAAGGAATTTTTCTTCCCTGAAGAGCTTCAAGATTGGCTGAATTCCCAACAGGGGGGTTTGGCGCGGCCTTGAAGGATCGCGTTACTGGCTACTGCCCAGAAGCAAGGGGACACGGCCTCAGGGTGGATGAGACGGGTGGGACCCTTCTGTTATTCCCCACAGGGTGTCTGCCAAGCAGCACAGAGAAACTCAGACAAAGCCCAGGTTCTGGGCATCCATCCAGGGGCTCCGGTGTAATGAGTGCTCAAAAGCCCGCCTTTGAGTGTCTGTTCTCAAGGTAGGTCCCTAGAATGCCAAGTGCCAGCGCTTTCTGTGGGTGCTGTGTTGGCCTCTGTCTCCTCCTCCTTTGCCCAGCCCAGGCTGGGATGGGACTTCAGCCAGAGGAGGGTGGCGGTTGACGGCAAGGCCATCTGCACTGTTTGCATGCCCCCAGCCCCGGCCGTCACCCCCAATCCCAGCACACACACAAAGGGCGCTGGGAGACTCAGCCCCGTGCCCACATTTGGGGGTACCCTCCAGGGCACCCTGCTGGAGACAACGCCATCTGTCCTGAAGAAGCCCCCTGCATCTCTGTGCTGTTCAAGGGAAGCAGGTGGTCCCCAGCATCAGCTCTGAAAGGCTCCGTGAAACTCTCCAAACTTGGATCTTCAACCCCATCTTCCCTGCCTCTCCTCACTCCCTCGACGACATTCCGCACTGGGGAAGAAATTAGGGAGATTCCCTGCGATGGTGGAAAGATGCTAAAGATAACTAAGTGAGGAGAAGATTGAGTTCTTGAGATTTAGTAGATTGTGTTTGAAAATATGTCCCCAAATGGGGGACTTCCCTGGCAGTCCCTGGTTAAGACTTCATCTTCCAATGCCGGAGGCGGGAGTTCGATCCCTGGTCAGGGAACTAAAGTCCCACATGCTGTGAGGTGCGACCACGATTTTTGTTAAAATCCCCCCAAATGTTATGTCAATGGTCTTTATTAGAGAGCATCCTTCAGGGTGAGGGGACGTGTGTATAAGGCATTGGAGGGGGTGGTGCTGGGGGGAATTGAACGTATCATCAAGTGAATGTGGGGACCCAAGTGAGCTGAACTTGGCCACTTAGACTGCGGACGTCAGTCAAGCTGATGTGTTGGGGAAGGAGGGGGAAGGACGTTTGCCACTCGTTTTAATATCAGAAATTCCTTTACGTGGGTGGTAACCGGGGAACAGCTGCAGGTAGCTGAATTTCAGCCTAAATCCTTGCAGAAACGCTGGTGGGACCCCTGCCAACAACTGAGCAATGGCTTTTCAAGCTGGAAGGGAGCAAGCAAGCCGGACTGAGGAAGGCGAAGCCTGGAGAGGGGGTGGGGGCGGGGAGGCAAGGTTTTGAAAAGCTGAGTTTGGAAGCCGGTGCATATTTAATAGGATTAGAACACATGAGTTCCAGGCTGAAAATTCTCAACCTGCCTCGTTAAACAGCCAGCCCGAAGGAACGCCTGGCTCTCTGAGTAGCAGCAAGAAAGCCGGGAGGAGGGGACAGAGGCGAAACACCTGGGGTCCTAGCCGGGAAGCTGGGCGGTGGAGGAGGGGTCCTGGAAGCCCTTTTCTCTCCTTTCCTCTCCAGGGAGTGTGCATCAGTCACCCTCTGGTCCAGGAACACACCCGGTTTGTCAATAATATGTCTGATGGCCTGTCCCTGCCTGACTTGGCCCACTTGGGAGGAAGGTGTTTACTTTTGCCGGCTCGTGTAATTGAGTGTGTGCTCTGTCGCTTCAGTGTCTGACTCTTTGCGACCCCGTGGACTGCAGCCCGCCAGGCTCGCCTGTCCATGGGATTCTCCAGGCAGGAATACTGGAGTGGGTTGCCCTGCCCTCCTCCAGGGATCTTCCTGACCCAGGGATCGAGCCTGCGTCTCTTCTGTCTCCTGCACTGCAGGCGGATCTTACCACAAGCGCCACCAGGAAAGCAGGTCCAGCTCAAGGTCCGTTTGGTTGTGTCTTGGCTGCGGCAGCTCTGAGTCTGGGGGTTTGGGGTGACCGGTGGTGAGAAAGGGTTAGGGTAAGCTGGAACATATTTCCTCTTCTGAATCTGGATTTTATATGCCGGCCTGATGATTCAGCCCCCTGGGTTAGAAGGCTGTTTGGTCCCCGTCTGCCCAGCCTGATGGCCCGTGATACCCGGAATTAAGTGGGTCCTCCCTGGCTTCAGGCTCTGCACGAACTTGGTGAGTGACGTCAGACAGGACCTCTCACGTCCTCGGTTTCCTACTTTTACAGAAACCACAGCCCGTCTGAGCCCTCCTGCTGGCGGCCTTCGGTGTCACTGAGATGAGAAACAAGCCGTAGCGTTGCCACAAATACTTCATTCGAGACACAATGCCAACCACACAGATGCTCAAGGCTCACAGAGGCCACCGTGTTTACAAGGGCCTCTGCTGGGCCCTATACTTGTTTAAACTCTAAACCATCTGCTTGTTTGTCACAACATCCTTCGTACTATTCTTAGAAGTTGAAAGAAACAGAACCTCTTGGAAAAGAAGCACTAGAAGTTGTTGGGTTTCAGGGATGTCATCCGTCCTTGATTTTTCCTTCTATCCAGTGTCATCGTCCCAATGTTCTGAGTTGGGGAGAGTCAGGCTTATCGTAAGACTGAGAGATGTTGCCTCGATTTTATCCCTTAAATGTAGATAGAGCCTAAAGCATTCAGACTGATGCTTGGGTGCACATTCTGGCCACCTCTTATTAAGTGTGCCAGGTTATCAACAGTATGGAACATTCTAAACCTCAGTATCTATGCTCTAAAATCTGTCAAAAATAGAAGTTCGTGGGAAAACAAACCTGCATGCTTGAAGAACAAGAAGAGTTAGTTGCTCGGTCGTGGCCAGCTCTTTGCAACCACATGGACTGTAGCCCACCGGCCTCCTCTGTCTATGGAATTTCCCAGGTAAGAAGACTGGAGTGGGGAGACATTTCCTTCTTCAGGAGATCTTCCCTACTCAGGGAATGAGCTCGGGTCTCCTGCATTGCAGGCATGTTCTTAACCATCTGAGCTACCAGAGCTGCCAACATGCTCAGGATGCAGGTACAGACTTCAGGTATCTGGATCAGAGTTGTAGCTGTGATGCTTATTAATACGAGTGGGCATCCAGGGGACTTTCTCCTGTGTTAGCACTGCATGTAGATGTCACGTGATTCATTCATTTATGCTCAGCCCAGCGACCTGCTCAGCCAGTCTTGCCTCCCTTCTTGGTTGAGCAAACAGCTTCCAAAGCCCTCCTTCCCAGCTTGACTCCCGGGCCCAGAGCTCGGTCTAGATAAACTCTGGACCTGGGCTGGGGAGTTCCCGGAAGCCCCTGTCTTCCGATAACCCAAGGGAATGTTGAAGCCTTCTGAGAGGTGGGGCCCCACCTCCCGGATGCGGGGGCCTCAGGAATCCAGGGAAGCGGGGACCATCCCGACAGCTCCGGGGAGCCCTGAGAGCAGTGTGTCCTGCCGGCTGTGTAAACACAGAAACCCAGCGCACTGATGACTTCCAGGGCTCTGCAGACGGCAGCGAGTACAGCGGGTGGTGCGGCTTCCCGTCCTCCTCCTCCCTTCTCGTTTTTCTCTGCTCCTCTCACCTCAGAGTAGGACAGAACATGAGACCCCAGGAAGCCTTGTTAGAACCCCAAGACTTCACTCTGCGGATCTGCACTCCTCCTGGTGTGGTTCTCACGTGTCCTCCCCCGGGCAGGACTCTTGGACCCAAAGCAATGAACTTCCCAGCTCTTCACAGCCCCTCCCTCTTCCGTCTTTTCCTCCTTAGCCCTCCTAGCCTATTGTGCCCGCTCAGTCGTGTCTGACTCTTTTCGGACCCCGTGGACTGTAGCCCGCCAGGCTCCTCTGTCCATGGGATTCTCCAGGCAAGAAGACTGGAATGGGTTGACATTTCCTCCTCCAGGGGATCTTCCCAACCCAGGGATTGAACCTTCATCTCCTGCATTGGCAGGCGGATTCTTTATCACTGAACCACCTGGGAATCTCAAGCCTTCACTCTCTGCCTTGCCATATATTTGAACTATTTCTTTTTTAAAGTTTTGTTGTTCTCCTTTCCCCCTTAAATGAAAATAAGTTCCTAGAGGGCAAGAATTGTGGTGTTGTGTGTGTGTGTGTGTGTGTATGGGGTGGGGGGGGGGTGTGTACCACCACATCACAGAGTCTGTAACAGTCACTATATTTTTTGAATGAAGGAATGGATGTCTCTTCTGGGCCAGCGTGGCCCTCCTGTAATATTTTCTGGAGTCTTAGGGACATCACTTGATACATTTCCAGATTTTTCTAAGAAACCTGGCAACCAGGGTCAAACTAGAGTTCTTGACACTCAAGTTTCCAACAAAAAGGAAGACTTCCTTGCTGAAATGCATGGAACAGGAAATATACTTGAGTCAGATTGTCATGATCACCCTCAAGGTCTCTTTTTTCTGGGGTAAGGGGGTCGTAGCCTCGAGCACCCCCTCCCACCCAGCTTTTCCTGCTCTTATAAGAGACTGGAACTGATGATGGCTCTCAAGTTCATCCAGCTTCAGGGAGCAGCCTACAGCCACTGGGTGTCCCAGTCCAGGCTTTTTTCTCCTATAAAGCTTTAATGCCCAGAAGTGAAATGCACTTTTTGCTTTATTTTTTGTATATTGCTTTCACTACTTTGGGCTTCTCTGATGGCTCAGCTGGTGAAAAAAAAAAAACATCCGCCTGCAATGCAGGAGACCTGGGTTTGATCCTGGGTTGGAAAGATTCCCCTGAAGAAGGGAAAGGCTACCCACTCCAGTCTTCTAGCCTGGAGAATCCCATGGACTCTATAGTCCGTGGGGTCGCAAAGAGTCGGACACAACTGAACGACTTTCACTTTCACTACTTGGGGTGGTGGGAGCAGGGTAACCACCGTGACTCGAGTCGTGCTCACCATGGTCAGTATTCCCAGCGTCCCCCACCCAACCCACTCAGTGTGAGCTCATCAAAGAAAACAGCAAAGAAAAGGAAACTGGTCTGGGAGCAGACGGAACCCTTTAGTAGGAAACTGGGAACAGGGGAGGGAGGGGCGGAGCAGGGGCTGCAGGCTGGGCTGGGTTGATGCCGGGCTTCCTGCACAGGCTCGGCTGTGGGGACGCCAAGGCCTGGGCTAGATCTGAGGCCTCTTAATCTCCCAGCTCAGCCTTCCCATCGCTCCAGGGAAGTCAGAAGTCAGAGAAACAGAGAAACAGAAAGAAACAGAAGTCAGAGCCCAGAGTGATGTCCAGTCGATTCTGGCTTCTCGCCATCTGCATTCACTGGACCTGCCCCGCAGCTCTCCATGGTGGGGACAGTCATTTTGCCAAGTCCTCTGTCATCTGAGTTCAGGCTTCAGTTATGTAATCAATGCAACAGAAAGCAAAGCCAGTTCTTTCCTTTCTTCTCACTCTGCTGAAAATTTCACCTCGTACTAGTCTCCTTATTTTTCTTTTCTTTTCTTGTTTGAAATTTCTATTTTTTTTCCTAAATAAAATAAGAGATCTCAAGAGAGGGAAGTAAAAAGAAGAGCTGAAAGATTGAGAGTTTTCTTTTTTCTTTCACAAGCTTTGTTTTATAAGAATGCAAATAAAAAAGAGTTTTCCAATGCTAGAAACATTGTTGTTCAGTCGCTAAATCATATGACTCTTTGCAACCCTGTAAACTGCAGCACGCCAGGCTTCCCCATCCTTCTCTATCTCCTAGAGTTTGCTCAGACTCATGTCCATTGAGTCGATGATGCCATCCAACCATTTAGTCCTCTGTTGCCCGCTTCTCCTCCTGTCCTCAGCCTTTCTCAAAATCAGGGTCTTTCCCAATGAGTCGGCTCTTTGCATGATTATGAGGCAGTTTCTGCTCCTAGACCAAGGAAGCAAGCTTGTGCACAAGTACACACTCTACTCTGCAAGGTCCTATAACCCGCAATAGAAGTGTTGCACAGGGACACTAGGGAATAAGGGGTGGCTTTCCAGAGTTTGCCCGGCAGCCAAAGGGAGTAAAAGCCCAGTGGAGGCTTAGAAAGTACCCCTTCATGAAGCTATGGAGGGCAAGAAGAGCACGGCACGTTTGCGGAGCCCACGGTCATTGCTCATGGCTGGTGTGTTGGGTGAATAAGGCCTAGGGAGTTGGAGGGGGGCTTGGAGACAAGGCTGCAGAAGTGATGGGGTCAGGCCATGCTTTCCATGGTTGCCATGGAGACATACTGGCGACTGGACCAAATGGAAGCATTTACAGCAGTCTGGTCCTTTTTCTTTTTGATTCCAGCCAATGAGACCCCTCAATATTCAAAACTCAATATCCAACAAACAAAGATCATGGCATTGGGTTCCATCATGTCATGGCAAATAGATGGGGAAACAATGGAAACAGTGAGAGACTTTATTTTCTTGGGTTCCAAAATCACTGCAGATGGTGAGTGCAGCCATGAAATTAAAAGACAGTTGCTCCTTGGAAGAAAAGCTATAATCAACCTAGACAGCATATTAAAAAGCAGAGACATTACTTTGCTGACAAAGGTCCATCTAGTCAAAGCTATGGTTTATCCACTGGTCATGTATGGATGTGAGAGTTGGACCATAAAGAAAGCTGAGTGCCGAAGAACTGATGCTTTTGAAAACTGTGGTGTTGGAGAAGACTCTTGAGAGTTCCTTGGACTGCAAGGAGATCCAACTAGTCCATCCTAAAGGAAATCAGTCCTGGATATTCATTGGAAAGACTGATGCTGAAGCTGAAGCTCCAATACTTCGGCCACCTGATGGGAAGAACTGACTCATTGGAAAAAAACCCTGATGCTGGGAAAGATTAAAGGCAGGAGGAGAAGGGGACGACAGAGGATGAGATGGTTGGATGACATCACCAACTCGACGGACAAGAGTTTGAACAAGCTCTGGGAGTTGGTCATGGACAGGGAAGCCTGGTGTGCTGCAGCCCATGGAGTCGCAGAGTCGGACGTGACTGAGCGATGGAAATGAACTGAATGAGACCACTTACTAGGCAGAGTCAAGTCTTTCCATGTTTTAGAATAAGAGAACAGAGTCAGAGACTTTTAAGGCAAATGTTCAGAGGGCCTGTCCCGGCTCCTGTCTTTCTCTCAGCCGAGTGACACGGACTGGATGGGTTTCAGACGGTGAGATGGCAAGGACCAGGGCAGGGCAGGGTGCAGAGCTCCAGCGATCAGAAGCAAGAAGAGAATTCATGCTCAGTCGTGTTCAGCTCTTGGTGACTTTATGGACTGCAGCCCGCCAGGCTTCTCAGTCTATGGGATTTCCCAGGCAAGAATATGGGAGCGTGTTGCTATTTCCTCCTCCAGGGGATCTTCCGTGTCTCCCGTGTTGGCAAGTTCACCGCTGGGCCACCTGGGAGGCCCCTCCTGTTCCTTAAAGAAAGTAATTCAAACAGTGTGAAAAGAAGACAGTCTGCTTCTAGGTGCCCGGCCTGTGCTACTCAGAGAGAAAGGTTTGGGGACAGAGAGTCTGGCCATCAGCCTGACCTTAAATGCTCCTGCATTCTGAAGACCAGCAGAAAATGATAAAATTGATGACAATTTCAACCTATCTAGAAATAGGTGACAACTAGTTTTCTGAGCTGGCTTCTTTTTTTTTTTTTTTTTTGAGTTGCCAGTTAAGTTTTATTTGGGGCAAAATGAGGGCTGCAGCCAGAGAGAGAGGTGCTGGGAGACAGCTTTGAGAAGCTGCTCAAAAGAGGCAGGGAGGGGAGAAGTCAGTATGTATGTGATTTTGGTGAAGCGAGAGTGCATGCAATCAAGCAGATATTTTTTCTGGAAGATTTCTGCTAGTCTGGAGAAGCTTTCTGCTAGTCACAAGGAACAGTTGTCACCGTGAAGGATTTTAGTGATCTTCTAGATGTGAGGAGATATAAAAATTGAGCTCAGAAAATCGTGAGCTGGATTCTTGAAGATTTTAAATCAAGGGTTGCCACAATTTAACAATCTCTGTACAGCAGAATTAATCAGCCATAATAAAGCCCCTATACAGAAAGATCCCCTGGAGAAGGACATGGCAACCCATTCCAGTATTCTCGCCTGGGAAATCTCGTGGACAGAGGAACTCGGGCGGCTACAATCAATCAGGTTGCAAAGTGTCGGACACAACTCAGTGACTAAACAAAAACTCCAGTAAAAATTAATTAAAAAATAAAATAACTTGGCTTTCTTGACTTAAAAAAAAAAATAAAGATTTCTGAAAGATCTTTGCGCAACTGTCCAACGGGGTCAAACACTCGCATTTTCCCCTTCACCCGTGCCCTGAAGGCTGCTCGTGTGTTCACTTAAGGGGACGCTAATGATTCTTGAATTGCTGACATATTTTCCCGTCATTTTGCTAATTACACCGTGGCTTATTTCGCCTGCTGTGCAATTGTTCAGCTGGGAAGGGTGACTCTTAGCAAAACTACTCTTCCACAGGGCCTGTGTCAGAACCTGCAAGGAGTGGCTGGCTTTGCTGGTGCTGCCCACGACGGGCCGGTCAGTGTCCCATCCCGGCTTCCGAGCTCTGCTATTGCGCCATCTTGATTCGTTTCCAAACGGAACCAGAGAGGCTGGCCACCTTACAGTGTGGTCATCTTTGCACTTGATTCCCAGCCGGGGTGAGAATCCTCACCGGGCTGGGAGCCTCCATCCTTCCCCAGGTCCATCTGCAGACTCTGACCCCCCGTCTCGGTCTTCTTCATGCTGGGAGCCTCCATCCTTCCCCAGGTCCATCTGCAGACTCTGACCCCCCGTCTCAGTCTTCTTCATGCTGGGAGCCTCCATCCTTCCCCAGGTCCATCTGCAGACTCTGACCCCCCGTCTCGGTCTTCTTCATGCTGGGAGCCTCCATCCTTCCCCAGGTCCATCTGCAGACTCTGGCCCCCCCGTCTCGGTCTTCTTCATGCGGTGCCTGTGGGGTCAGGGCCTCTTGCAGGTGGCACGACATGAAACACTCTGATTTGGGAAAAGAGACTTTTAGTGTGGATAGAAGTAAAATTTTAACTCAAAGTAGAGGGTGTGGCTTCTCTGGAAGAGTGTGAGAAAATGGGAAAGGAGAGGGCGGTCCCCGGGGCGGCCCTCTGTGCCCAGGCTGGACAAGAAAACCCAGAGGACGGCCTCTGGTTCCTCCTGGCCTGAGGAGAGAGCCTCTGCCTGCCTCTCATATTCGTCTTGTGCCCTTCCTTCCTTTGGCGATTGTTGGTGGTGGTCAGTCGCTGAGTCGTATCCAACTCTTTGCGACCCCATGGACTGCAGCACGCCAGGCTTCCCTGTCCTTCACAGTCTTTCAGAGTTTGTTCAAACTCATGTCCACTGAGTCAGTGGTGCCTTCCAACCATCTGTCCTCTGTTGCCCCCTTCCTCTCTTGCCCTAAATTTTCCCCAGCTTCAGAATCTTTTCCAGTGAGTCTGCTCTTTGAATCAGGTGGCCAAATTGCAGCTTCAGCTTCAGCATCAGTCCTTCCGATGCACATTCAGGGCTGATTTCCTTTAGGATTTAAGCTCCACCAGTTTTGGTCGTAGGCTTCCCTTGCGGCTCAGTTGGTAAAGAATCTGCCTGCAACGCAGGAGACCTGGGTTCCATCCCTGGGTTGGGAAGATCCCCTGGAGAAAGGAAAGGCTACCCACTCAGTCTTCTGGCCTGGAGAATTCCATGGACTGTATAGTCCATGGGGTTGCAAAGAGTTGGACATGACTGAGCAACTTTCACTTCACTTCACTTCACTTCAGTTTTGGCCCTTGATCATTGTCTGTTTCCCTGACCATGTTGTGAGCTCTGTGAAGTCAGGGGTCATGTTTATCTGCCCACCATGTTTATCATTAAATAAGTAAATGGATAGCTGAATGGAAAGATGGGTGAATGACTCGGGAAGGCTGCAGTTGGAAAACTACCCCAGAGTCATGTTCAGCCACTCAGTCTTCCAATGTGGGATTCAAAGAGAGGTCCTTCTCTAATCAACTACCCAGGATTGAAAAGGTTGCAAGTTCCTTTCAAAAAGGAGACGATGTCTTGGAAACAGTTAATCCCGTGGAGACGTGGTAACTGAAGGTCTTGATCTCCAGGAAAGGAGTTACTCCAGGATCCTTCTGAGTGTGGGGCCGAGTCTCAGGCTTTGATTAAATGAGGCCCCTACAAAAATGGACAGAAGAGGGTCCAGTTTGTAAAACCAAGGCATGCATTTGAAAGAGCATTTAGTAGCCCTAGAGATGATCATGCTAAGTGAAGTAAGTCAGATGGAGAAAGACAAATATCATATGATATCGCTTATATGTGGAATCTTAAAAACAAATGATACAAAGGAATTTATTTACAAAACAGAAATAGATTCACAGAATAGAAAGCCAACTTATGGTTACTGGGGGAAATGGGGGGAGTGCTAAATTGGGAATTTGGCATTGATATATACCCACTGCTATACATGAAAGAGAAAACAAGGATCTACTGCATAGCACAGAGAATTATTTTTAATATCTTGTAATAACTTAAAATGGAAAAGAGTCTGAAGAAGACTATATGTATAAGAATATATATATCTATTGTTACTGCATATCTATAAAAAGATATATATATATCTGTTGTTTAGTTGCTAAGTTGTGCCCACCTCTTTGTGACCCCATCAATTGTAGCCTGCCAGACTCCTCTGTCCATGAGATTTCCCAGGCAAGAATACCAGAATGGATTGTCATTTACTCCTCCAGGGGATCTTCCTGACCCAGTGATCAAACCTGCATCTCCTGCATTGGCAGGCAGATTCTTTACTGCTGAGCCACCAGGAAAGCCTATATATGTATAGGATATATATATATATATATATAATATTATATATAGGCTATATATATTATATATAAAGTGATATATTTATCACTTTGTTGTCCACCTGAATCACTGTAAATCAACTATTATTTAACTTTAAAGACAGTTTTTAGAAATGAAAGAACATTTAGGCTAAACACCATACCAACCATTGAAAGGGAACCATGAGAATGATTAGCTAGTTACTTTTAAATAATGTAATTTGGCCTTCACTTGGAAGTTTTCAAAACAAGTAAATTAAAAAGCAAACTCACCACTGTTTTTGCAAAAGGGAACGAAAAATGAAAGTGGGTCGAATGTTAATATTAAGGCCCGTATCTCCCTGACAGGGTGGGTTTACTGTGTGTATAAGCAGAAGGGTCTTAACAGGTGGTTTTCTTCCATTGGACGCTGGTACCCTCTGCTGCACTGGAAAAGGGCTGAGCCACAGCTTAGACTGCAGAGAGGATCCTGCTCCTTCCCCCAGAGAGAGAGGGGAGCTGGGTTTATAGCCCTGTAAAGGATGGCTTATCAATGCTGACTTCCTTCCAGCAACTTTCATCTTTTTATACTATTTGTCCTGCGACTCCTTGAACCTCAAAGGACCTTGGAGTTGAAAAGCAAGCTTTCCCAAAGATGGAATATGTTTGCACTGGGATTAGTGAAGCTGGGGGAGGGGTGGCACCTGGCTCTGAGAAGTACTTGGGTCACACCTGGGCTCTGGGCCGGTGGAGGTCCAGCCCAGAAGCTGTCAGTTCTGTAGAGTCTTCTGTACACAAGTCTTCTTTGCTGGAATCTGCTTCATACATGGACCTCTCTTGGGGGTCATCACTGCTGATTATATAGGATCTGCCTGCTGTGAATACTCCTGCGAGAGTCTTGCATAGTATAGGAGAGAGGAGGCTCTGACAGGGAGGGCTTGTGGAAGTGGTGGCTGGAGGCACTGCACGTTGGCCCGCCATCTGGGACTGCGTGTGGGGGTGAAGGGTACTGGGCCGAGAGTCCAGTCCCTGAACTTCCAGCCCTGCCGTCCTCGTGACTCAGCAGGCGTGACTCGCTCTGATCAGGTCATTTCTTCCTGCTTACAGATCTCTCACCTGAGTGTGCATGCTTGGTCCCTCAGTCATGGCTGACTCTATGTGACCCCACGGCCTGTAGCCCACCAGGGTCTTCTGTCCATGAGATTTCCCAGGCAAGAATACTGGAGTGGGGAGTCATTCCCTTCTCCAGGGAAACTTCCCAACCCAGGGATCGAGCCCGGGTCTCCTGCATTGCAGGCGGATTCTTTACCATCTGAGCCGCCAGGGAAGCCCATCTCTGAGCTTGGGTACCAGCATAACACTGAAGTCAGAAGGGTGTGTAGTAGCCGAGGGGAGGTGAACTGTTTGCTAAAGTCAGAAGCTTCTCCCATATTCCCCAAGCCTCTGCTCCTTCCAAACCATGATCCTCCCTATCCCACCGACCGTGGGTTGTCCCACGAGTGGGGAGAAGGTGCCGAGCTCCCAAACCTCGCGGCGTTGACTCCCACCAGCTCGGCAGCAGCTCTGACCTCAGCGAAGCCAGCAGGCCCGAATTAAAGGCTGTTACTGAAGGCAGAAGGTTGCAATCAGGAGTTGGCCAGCGAGGCTACGGGTCACCAGAGGGGTCATCCCTGACTTATTTCCATGTCCCCCAGTCCTGTCAGGAGGTCCGTGGGGGCACAGAAAGCAAACACTGCGGACGGCTCCGATCAGAAACAGCCTGTGACCTTCCTGGCCCAGAGCGTTCACGATAGTCCAACTCCTGCAACTCTGCAAGCACTTGGGTGGAGGTGAAGAGCGTGTGTCCGAGAGCTCGGGGCCAGGCCTGTCTTAGGACTTGGTGCCCATCTGCGCAGGCGTGCAATTCTGTGCCTAGCGCGCATGAGCGTGCGCCCAGGCCACTTATGCGAAGAGAGCCTTGGAGGGATGCAGAAGCTGGTAACAGTCCTGACCGTGGTGCCAGCGGGTTCAAAGTGACCAGCCTCACAGGCTGTCTCGGGGTCCCCTGCTATTTTGTTGGGAGGCTCACGGGAGCCCTCCTGAATAGCATGGCGAATGGACAAGCAGATCAGGCGGTCTCCCTGTCACTAAGGGGATTTGAGCAATCAGTCAGTATCAGGTCTGATCGGTATGGGAAGGTGATGGAGGGGAACTTGTTTTGAATACAGCGCTGACAGGGAGGGGGAGAGCAGGGCAGGAGACTGTCCTGGGCCCTGGCTTCACCGGCCCGCTTCATGCTTGATGATATTCTTTGGCAGTAGCGCTCTCTCTTTGACCATCAGCCTCCTTTGGGAATGGAAGGCTCCCTGCTAGTATTATGAGCCTCTTCTGGGACTTTGGGAGCTGTTGGCCTGTACTTTTAATATGCACAGTCCCTCAACTATTGACTTCACATAATGGTCCCAATTTGCATCTTGCTTTGCGTGTGATTTGCATCACATTAGGTCCATTCCCCCTTCAATGAATATTTATCAACAGTCACATACCATGGAAGATGCTACATAATGAGAAAGTGGACTAAGGATGCAAAAATCCTCTCCCGGAAATCTTTGTTGCTTTTCACCAGCAGCCTCTCGAGCCTTTCCAGTCCACTAATCCATCTCACCACCTACTTCCTTTGACAGCTTCTTAATAGAGGTGGATCTTCTTGAGATGCATGCATGCTCAGTTGCTTCAGTCGTGTTCCACTCTTTATGACCCCATGGACTGTAGCCCACCAGGCTTCTCTGTCCATGGAGTTCTCCAGGCAAGAATACTGGAGTGGGTTGCCATTTCCTCCTCCAGGGGATCTTCCCGACCCAGGAATCAAACCCATGTCTCCTGCATCTCCTGCACTGCAGGCAGATTCTTTACCGCTGAGCCACCGAGGAAGCCCACTCGTTTGGCTTCTCAGGGTTTAGCCCCACCTGGAATAGGTACCTGAGTCAGAAATTGTACACACATGTGGTTCTTTAAGTTATTTCTACCAAAAATTTCCTGGGTTTCCTTGTAGATTGACTGTCTGCTGTGCAGTTCTCAAATAGAACACTCCAGAAGGAGATCCAGGGGCTTTGTTACACTGAAGAAAGAAAGAAAATGAGACATGAACCTTGGAAGGAATTTACCAAAGGCTATTACACCAAGTTCAAGCCCAACTTGAAGCAAGACTAGCTTAGTAAGATTAGCTTCAACATGCATTTTCTGGATTCTATTATGTCTGAGTGCATGTAAGTTGAAGAGGGAGGCAGACACACATATGGAAATCAACAGAAAGCAGGAGTAGCAATATTCATCTCAGATAAAATAGACTTTAAAATAAAGACTGTTACTAGAGACTGTTACAAGAGACAATGAAGGACATTACATAATGATTAAAGGATCAATCCAAGAAGAAGATACAACAATTATAAATATATATACACCCAACAAAAGAGCACCTCAATACATAAGCCAAACACTAGCAACTATTAAAAGGGAAATCTGCAGTAATAATACTAATAGTGGGGGAGGGACTTTAACACCCCACTCACACCAATGGCAGATCATCCAGACAGAAAATTAATAAGCAATCACAAGTTTTAAATGATGCTTTGGACTAATTGGACCTAATTGATAACCATAAGGCATTTCATCCCAAAACAGTAGACTTCACTTTTTTCTCAAGTGTACATGGAACATTCTCCAGGATAGATCTTGGTCACAAATCCAGCCTTGGTAAATTTTTAAAAATCCAATTCATTGCGTCTCTTCATAAAACATCTGCCCAGGACTGCCCTGGTGGTTCAGTGGTGAAGAATCCGCCTGTCGCTGCAGGGACACGGGTTCAGTCCCTGATCCGGGAAGATACATTCAGTGAAGCAGCGAAGCCCGTGGGCCACAACCACTGAGCCCGTGCTCTAGAGCGCATACCCCACAAAAAGAGAAGCCGTCGCAAAGAGAAGCCCACCCACAGCAACACAGAGTAGCCCTAACTCGCCGTAACTAGAGAAAGCCTGCAGTCAGCAAAAAAGACCCTGCAACCAAAACCAAGAAAACAAAGACGTCTGTCCACACGCAACCCTCCTGACTCATTTGGGGTCGTTTTTGTGCTTGATTGTTGCACTAGACACGACAGACATGTGTAATATTTGTGTTCACTGTTTCAAAGATTCCTCCATGACTCCTTAGGGCATCACAGACCCCGTTTGAAATGAGACTTTTGTGTAAGCAAGAGTAGTATACATCACGGGTTAGTAACAACTCAAAGAATATCCGTTTGCACAATCCCAAATGATGGCCATCTCTCCTCCGAGTCATGACTCAAAGATCCTGGTTCCTTCTGCCTCATGGGTCAACCATCCTGGAATCATTGGTGCAAGAACGTGCAAACGGTTTGGTCGCCCAGTGGAGGTGGTGTGCATGGCTTCTGTCAATAGCATGGCCAACACAGTGGCCGAGAACTCTGGGAAATGCAGAAGAATACAGAAACATGAGTAACTTTTGATGATCTCTGCCATACATACTTAGTGATGGGCCTCAGACAAATCTCCTGTTTCTCCAAGCCGTACTTCCTTATCCATAAGATGGGGTAGGTATCCTCCTGCTTCTGGAATTCTTATGAGGGTTATATAAGATAATGCATAGATCAGTACCCACTAGAACAGTGCCAGGCGCTGAGTAGAGGCTGAAGAAATGTTCCCTTTGCTTTTCAATCCTTCCCCTCCTCCCCGTTACTTGTTTCTGGGAGCCCACAGGAAAAGAGGAAGCAGGATGGCCCACATATGGTTTTAATCGGATAAATCAGGAGGTGAGGAGATGCCATTTGCATTCCTTGCTGATCTTCTCAAGGCAAAGGAATAATGTCAAGCTGTTTGGGAAGAAACTGTCAGCCCATGCTGAGCCCGTCCTGACTGCTTCGGTGGCTGTGTTTCCAGGCTCTGTTGGAAAGGGTAACGATGCAGAGTGGTACTGCCCCTCAGCTCTGAACACGGACATCTAAAGCCAAAGCAGTCTGGTGGGCTGAGAGAAAGGCAGGCGGGGCGGGGGTGGGGGGGCCCTCCGAGTTATTAACACAGGTGCTGGGAGCTGACTCAATCAGGCTCTGCTTACTGGATAAGCTGAAGGTGGGTGGAAGTTGTGTGTGCAGATGGCTCTCTTTCTGACTCATGTCTCAGAAGTGTTGACACCTAAGGCACAGCTTTGAGAAATGCTCTGTTTAGAAAGGGTTGGCAGGTGGCCTAGACTGTGTTCCCATCAGCTAGAATGTCTTAGAAAAGTCGATCAGATTGAAATTCTGGCCTCCCCCTTTCTTTGGACCCTCATCCCCTAACTCCCCTGCCTCCCATTTATGCTGGGGGCATGACTCACTTTTTCTCTGTGACCCCTTGACAATTTAGATTTACATCTTTAACATTCTTTTCTTTTTAAGGTCCAATGTAAGGCATTTGCAGGAATCAATATGGGTCCAATGCCTAAAAAAAAAAAATCCTAAATTATAGTAGTAGAGGTAAACAGTTGTATGGGACTTCCCTGGTGGCTCAGACAGTAAAGACTCTGTCCACAAAGTGGGAGACCTGGGTTCAATCCCTGGGTCAGGAAGATCCCCTAGAGAAGGAAAGGCTACCCACTCCAGTATCCTTGCCTGGAAAATCCCGGGGACTGCAAATAATAAAACTTTTATAGCAGTGGTTTCAAAATGCAAGACATTTAATTGCCTCACATGGAAGTCTGGAGGATAGTCGTGCAGGGCTAATTCAGTGCTGAATAATGTCCCCAAATTCATGCTCCCTTCTACCTTTCTACACTGCCCTAGCTTAATTTGTTGGCCTTTAACCCCCATGGATATTGTCACGTGGTCACAAAACAGCTTCTGCAGCTCCAGGCATTATATCTGCATTCAAGGCAAGAGGAACAAAGAAATTAATAGTACTAGCTGTATCTGTCCCTTCTATCAGGACAACAAAAGCCAATCTTAAAATATAGATCAGAGCTGACAATTATTTTCAGGGAAGGCCAATGCAATCTAAGGTTAGTTCCAAATTCTGGGTTCATTCATGTTGCTGGAACTTTTTCTCTCCTCCCTTCCATTCGTGTAGAGGGAACCCTAGGCTCTGGGTCGGGGCTAAGTTTTCCTCCTTTCCGCTTTGTTGTCGTTCAGTTGCTCAGTCATGTCCAACTCTTTGCCACACCGTGGACCGCAGTACACCAGGCTTTTCCTGTCCTTCACTATCTGATTTTCTCTGGCATATCTTTTATAGATGGAAAGGGAAACTTCCAAAGATGGGAGAAAGAGACAGAGATAGACAGAGACAACAAGAGAGACAGACGGACAAAGAGGGAATTATTCAGCACACAGAGAGAGAGATGCTGGTCTTTTTCAGTCAGTGTAAACTAAGGCTTTTTATCTGTTTCATTTTCTTTTGCTTTATTCTCCAGCCATATCTTTAACATCACTTGCTGAGAATATACCTGCTTCCCCAGAGGAGTCCTGAGCCTCGTTCACTGATAGTAAGATTTCAGATTCTCACGTGGTGACGCAAGAATGTCCTCAGTGGAGTAGGTGACTGGAAAGTCAAACTTACCGACAAATAATTTTAGGGAAGCAAAAAATGAAAACTATTACAGATGTGGAAAGCAGCTTTTACAAACCTCCCTAGGATTGGGCTGGTATTTGGACATTTTCATATATGCTTTCACATGTATAAATAAAAACTGAGCTTAGACGCCAGGGCTTCTCTGGTGGCCCAAATGGTAAAGAAACTGCCCACGATGTGGGAGACCCGAGTTTGATCCCTGGGTCGGGAAGATCCCCTAGAGAAGGAAATGGCTATCCACTCCAGTATTCCTGCCTGAAGAATTCCATGGACAGAGGGGCCTGGTGGGCTACAGTCTGGGGGGGGGGTTGAAAAGAGTCAGACATGACTGAACAGCTTTCACTCACTTTCAGACCTTAGACAGTAGTTCATTCAAACATTTTTTAAAACTTAATTCTTCTCCTCTCCTTTTTATAGTCTACAAAAATGGAAATAAAGGTCCAGAAATTTTAAGAAACTGTTCAAAGATTCCTTATGGTCATATTAAAAAGCTAGGAATTTTATTTTGTATTATCAGAGGCACATGTCCAAGGCAGATACTCAGGACAGACACTACTAATCGATCACTGTCAACTTCCTCCCTCACATATGGGAGACATTGCTAATAAATCACAGTCAAATAACAAAAACTTAATGCTGGTTTATCGTTTCATAATCCATCTTAATAGATTGCCTCCAGAGTCCAGTACCAAACCATCAGGGTTGGTCGCCAAGATGTGATGAAACCTATTTGCCACATATGTCACAGACATCTCCCATTGCTTTCTTTGAGAAGATCTAAAAACTTCCCAGGTGACACACGGGTGAAGAATCCGTCTGCCAATGTAGGAGACAGAGGTTCGATTCCTGGCTCAGGAAGATCCCCTGGAGTAGGAAATGGCAACCTGCTCTAGTATTCTTGAAAAAGTCCATGGACAGAAGAGCCTGGTGGGCTACAGTCCGTGGGGTTGCAGAGTCAGACACGACTGGGTGAGCGTGCAAACAGATAAACCAGGATGCTGTTCCTTCATTAAAATTCAATCTAATTGCTTTCTAAGATGATACATTTCCTTTAAATAAAGCCTCCCCGAACCCCCCACGATAAAGATCTCTATTAAGTTATAGAGTCAGAGACTGTATGGGGTGTGCCCCTGAAATCTGTGATTGTTACCCTGAGGTGCACTCAGCTGGCCCTGGAGATGCTCTTAGGCGAGGTACCAACTTCTCTGCAGAGAGGAGTATCCAGAGGGGGACGCGGAGAGGCTGCACTCTCCTTTCCACAGCTGGGAACATTTGTTGGTGGGTGGAATGGATGTCTTGCATAAAGAGACATTGCCCCAGAATTGGCAATGACAGACTAACCCCTTTCCCACTGTGCTGCGCCGAAACTAAGCCCGACACCTGGGGAATTGATCCCATGGAGCCAGGCTGAAAGGACTTGAGAATTCCAGATCATTAGATTATGTGAGAATAGGGAGGAGCCCAGTTGGAAGCGGAGGGACACAAGAGGTGATATTCCACTGAGGGTAAGAGCAGCCAGATAATTAAACAGTGGCTGCTGTTTCATCCTCATTGGCCAGAGGACAGGTTAGGACACAGCCACAGCCTGAAAGGCCGAGCAAACACATTAACCCTTTCTGGGGTTTGTTTTTCTTCTCAAGGCAATTATTTTTGTTATTTTAGTCATCTTCAACCTCCCCTGGATGGGTGGCTGGGCCTGGCTTTAGATGTGCAGAAGGAGGTCTCTGAAACTCGCCTGTGTTTGTACAACACAATTTTCATTCGCAAATTACCGTCACGGGATAGTCTTTGCGTCTAAGAACTGGGAACACAGGCACAGTGCTTTTGCTTTCCTTGTCTTCCCTGAGGAGGACACAGATGTACACTTACTCTTACAAACGAATGTCAAGATATTAACAGTCTTTTTGTCTTTATGCATGCTCAGTCGTGTCTGACCCTTTGCGACCCGTGGGATTTTCCCGGCAAGAGGATTTGAGTGGTTCGCGGAGCCTCTGGGAATCAAAATAGTGGTTAACATTTACTGAGTGTGAACATTATATGTATATCTTGAATTCCTACAACCCTTGAAGACGGGTACTACAGACAACCCTACATATAGAAGAAAAAAGGAAACACGTAGGAGGTGAGTGACTTTCCAGGGTCACACAGCTGTGAGCTGGCAAACCTAGGTTTGGACTCAACGGGTATGATGACCTCAGAGCCAGGAAGCTGAAACCCAGTTCACGTTCCTGTCCCTTTCACCTCTGAAATGCGTTCATTGTGACTCAAGATCTGCTTTTCTTGAATGAAGGTGAGGAGACTTCCTGCCCAGGTAGCAGTGCTGATTCTAGGTATCCCTCCTCCCCCTGGTTGGCCTCTCCTGCCTCTTTCTTGCAACAGAGAACATCCCGCCACCACCCGCATCTTCCAGGCATCGGCCGGTTTCTGGCTCTCTCTCTTCTCCCAGCTCACGTGAATGCACTGCTCCTCAGTCTCTCTTCCGTTTCCTCACCAGGTCCACAGGGCTAACATTCCAAGGGCAGCAAGAAAAAAAAAAAAAAACCCTGTAGCCGGGGAGCCCCAGTTGTTGATGTTTTTCCACCTCCTTTGATCCTGTTTTGCGGTTGACTTGGCCAGTGTCCACATCTGCCACCAATGGGCTTTCAAGCGGTTGCAACTCAAAGCCCGAGTCGGGTTTGACCTCAACACGCCCGTGTGGAGGCACCCATTTGCTTTCAGTCCTGGAGGAAGAAATGGGGTTTCTCTGATTCCACATTCATCCTTCTCGCTCTCTGCCTCCCCCTCCGTAACCCGTCAGACTCAGGAAGGACCTTCACTCGCGGCTGCTGCTGTCCGGCATATGCGGTGTCCTAATCCTTCCTGTGTTTGCTGTAGGTATGGCTGTTCTCCAAGACAAATTACTGATGTTGTTGAGGAGGTCACCCGGGCGTCATTCTGCTGGGGGATGGAGGGGAAGATGTCTCTGCTGATCCATCCCGGAGCCGGCTCTGCCTCTGGGACGGTTCCCTGCTTGTCTGACGGCTGAAGTGCCAGACCCTGGGACCCCAAGCTGCGAGCTGGCAGGAGAGGAAGGAAGAGACGAGCTTTACCTCCTGGCCCTTGTCATCTGATGAAGGGGAAGCTTGTGTGGGACAGACCTTGGGTGACAGATGTTGGTGCAGACGATGCCAAAACCATGTTGAGGGTAAGGGCATGATGCATATGCTATTTGACACCGGAGGATTAGGGAAACCAGGAAGAAGCCTGCCTCGGCCCTTCACGCCGTGACACCTCGGGGAAGTGACTTATGAGGACAGAGGCGTGCACAGACGGGGGATGGCGGGCTGGGGACAGGCAGCTGGAACCACGATGCCTTGGTGTTTCTCTCCCTTCTCCAGCCCCCAGCCCCACCCCGCCAGGCGTGGTGATCAGCAGGCATGGTGAGGTGTGCTGTGTGAGCCGCAGGATCAGAAGCAGGAGGCATTGGATGGGAGCGCTGCCTCGCTCTGCCTGGGAAGTCTTCCCCGCCCACCCCCACACCGATAAGAAGATGTGAAGTTCTGTTCCCTGGATTTTGCAAATGAAGTCACATGGAAGGTGGCCAGTGGCTCCAACCATTGGTCTTTGTCGATGGCACATGGGAGCATGGCTGGAGATGGACACTACTCAGAGAGCTCAGGTTGTCAGAGAAAGCCAGCAAAACGACCATTGGAAATCTAAGACTGGGAAGAAGTGGGCTAGATCCCACCGTTCCTTTCTTCCCCTCTGTTAGGTTTCACAGGACTGTAGGTCCTTCTGGTGGAGCTGGCAGCAGGCCAGGGATGCAGGCACACGCGTGTATCCCCTGCCTGTGAAACGGTCGTGGAGAAGAAGAAAGAGAGGGAGAAGGGAAAGGAGAAGAAAGAAGGGGGAAGTGGAAGGCTGGCCTTGGGGAAAGTACACTTTGGTAAGGAAATGGCTTTTGGAAAGCATTCCGGAATCTAAATTTCTAACCACCGGCAATCTCATTCAAGGAGGAGACGGAAGGACAAGCAAGTTGAAGTCTGTTACTAGGCCCATAGAAGCCAGAGGGATTCTCAAAGCTGGGAGACCCTCACCAAGAGAGGTCAGGGTTGCTCATGCGCACTGAATGAAGCCAGTCTGTAGACCCAGCCTTGGTGGCCTCTCATAATTCCAACTTATGTCCACCAGGGACGCTAGGAGGAGCAGAGAGGAGGGAAGCCAACCTCCCTGCCCGCTACTAGCTATATGCCAGTAACACACACTCTCTCCCAGTTGAGACTGTCATGAATGCTTTGAGGGGCTTCCCTGGTGGCTCAGTGGTAAAGAATACACCTGCCAGGAAGGAGACATGGGTTTGATCCAGTCTGGAAGACTCCCCTGGAGAAGGGAATGGCAACCCACTCCAGTATTCTCTCCTGTAAAATCCCATGGACAGAGGAGTCCAGCAGGCTACAGTCCGTGGCATCACAAAGAGCTGGACATGGCTGAGTGACAGAGCTCGTACACACACATTGTGAATGTATAATGACCACTTACTTATACGATTTTCTCCCAGAAGCTGTGCTGATACGAACATTGGCGCCAGAGATGCTCTGTAAATCCAAGTCTTCTCATGGGTGGGATGTCTGCTTCTGAGATTTTAAGTGGTATCCTATGTGTAGGGGCTGGGGCACCGTCTGACGCCCAGGAGAGGCCTAGTGTAATTTTATTGAATGAACGAATGAAGTCGTCCTGTGTTCTTTCTTTCCGTCCCTGCCTCCTGTCCCCATGCCCAACTCAGCTGGTTATGTGTGTGCGTGTGTTAGTCACGCAGTCACGTCCAACCCCATGGACTGTAGCCCACCAGGCTCCTCTGTCCATGGAATTTCCCAAGCAAAAATACTGGGTTGGGTTGCCATGCCCTTCTCCAGGGGATCTTTACAATCCTGAGATCAAACCAGGTCTCGTGTATTGCAGACAGTCATTACCGTCTGAGCCAGCAGGGAAGCCCGCAGTTGGTTTATGCTTCCTTTCAAATCTGGTTAAAGAAACAAAGAGGGTGAAAAAGCCCTGAGTAGACTGAGCATCAGGTGAGAGGTGCCTTTGGTGACCACAGGTCAGCACGGTGCCGCCCAGTGGCACTGGAAGTGGCCCCCAGCCCTGCTGGCCCCTCAGATGTCCTCAGTTGCCTTGGCTCCCGGCCCATGACGTGGATGCTCAGTCTCTCTCTTGGCTCAGGTTGGAGTGGACCTGAGCGGACACAGAGCTCCCTTCAATTCCTGTCTGCTTCCCAAGGTCTCCTCAGCCTCTGCCCGCTGATCAGCAGGTACACAGAAGTCCTTTGGAGAATGGTATGCACCTTTGAATCTTCACAATGAGTTCCAAATGAGCCAATCAGAAAACAGAGTGCAGCTTGGGAAGCAGAGACGAGAATGTCTCCTCCAGGATTTTTCTCCCCAAGACCTAAGTATTTACATTCAGATTTGCATGTGATTTGCATATAATTTGGGTCTGGTTACAAAGCCCTTCTGTTGCTCAGATGATGTTGAAGCTAAAGTTGATTTCTAGAAAGTCCCACTCTCCCCTGTCCATCCTCCACCCCCGTCCACTCAGATATATGGTGGAAGTGCCTGGACTTTCAGTGGACAAGGATGGTCCTCGGGTCACGTGCTTTCTGGGCCAGCCACGCTGCATGTCACGATGCGCTGTGGTGTCACGAAACATCCCCGAGAGCAGAAGAAATTAGGGCAGAGCTGCCTGGAGGGTTGCAAGCAAGACGAAGAGAAGAGACCTCAGCAGAATTAGCAGAGAGTTAGCCAGATAAGCCGACAAGAGGTGAAGTTTGGGAAAATGAGACAGCAGAGAGTACGTGCAGCGTGTACCACGTGACTCACAGTGTTTTCTGCGCCCTGCCACAGGAGCTCCCCACCTTTGGGGTACCAGGGACTGCTTTTGTGGAAAACAATTTTTCTGGGGACTGGGAGGGAGGGCAGGGTTTCAGGCTGACTCAAAAGCATTACATTTATTGTGCCTTTTATTCCTACTATTATTATTTAAAGATCTTTCTCAGGTGGACCATTTTAAAAATCTTTATTGAATTAGTTACAATATTGCTTCTTGTTCTGTGTTTCAGTTACTTGGCCCCAAGGCCTTCAGGACCTTACCTCCCAGACCAGGGATCAAACACACACCCCCTGAGTTGGAAGGTGAAGTCCCAAGCACTGGACTGGCAGGGAGCTCCCTATTTCTATTCTTATTACACCAGCTCTACCTCAAATCATCCCAGGGGTTGGGGACCCCTGCTTTACATGGATTATGTGTTTGATTACCATAACATTCCTGCAAAGTGAGTATAACTCTTACCCCCAATTTTTAGATGAGTAAACTGAGGCCCACAGAAAATAAGTAACTCCCCTGAGATCCTGCAGCTTGAGAAGACAAGAGTCAGGAACGAATCTCCCGCACTGTGTACTGAGCAAGAAGGTTGAGTCCAGGAAGTGAAAGAGAGGACCAGCTCTGAGCTCACTGCAGGGGTAGCCCTTCTGGCAGAGAGAGGGCTGGGGACAAGAAGTCGGAACACACGGAGGCTCTGCCTTTACCCTGTTCTCCACTGGCTTTATCAGAAGCCTCTGGGGTTTACTCTTTCTTTTGACAGTGAACTCCCTTCAGGGCAGGAACTGGTCTCCGCCTATGGCAGTGCCCGAGCCGAAGTCTGCTGATGTGGACAAGTGGGAAATACTTGGTCAGTGGCCTGGAGAAAGAGGTTGGCAGGCCAAGCGATGGCAGGGATGAGTCAGCCCCTCTGTAGTCAAACTCCAGGGATCCGTCTTATCAGGCGCCCTGGATGTTCAAGAAGAGAACCAGGCTCGCTGGGGAGAAGAGATGTTGCTCAGATAAACTCACCACAATGGAAGGGGAGGGGGAAAAACAGAAAGGAGCCTCTGCTCCATGGGGAAGGACGGGGAAGCCTGGGGTGCTGCAGTCCATGGGGTCGCAAGAGTCGGACACGGCTGCACGACTGAACAACAAGTGCTCCATGGATGCCTGGCAAGAACTCCGTCTCTCTGTTTAGCCAGCCCTTCTTGTCCAGCACTGATATGAAACGCGGATCTTCCGCTCTGGTTTTTATTTCTTGTTCTTAGGTGTTACTTTCTTTATGGGGAGGTTGTGGACGGCCCCAGAATGAGAAGCAGGCAGCTGCAGCTGGGAGGTTGAAGGGGGTTGTCGCTGGAAACAAATCTTGCAGGAGCGAGGCAGGGGGGGGCGGATAAAATAATTAATGAAAGATGGTGTAGAGGCCACCGGTTAGCATTGGCCCAGGCAGTGTGAGAAACTTCCTCGTGCTGGGGCGTGTTGTCCAGGAGAGAGTGTTGTCATCTGAATTAATTTGCATGACAATAGGCCAAACCCTGATTATGCATAGGGTTGCTAATGGTACCAGCCCCAGCGCAGTTCCATGGGAAAAGGGTCTTCCTTTGAGAGGCCAGCTCTTCCTCCTCCCCTCCCCCTCCTCCCCCTCCTCCTCCCTTCTCTTCCCCTCCCCCCTTTCTCCTCCTCCCCTCCTCCTTCTCACAGTGGGACCCCCGCCCCCCCCCACCAACCATCCCTTGGAGGCCAGGGCTCCTGGCCACCCCTTCCAGCAGGAAGGAGAGGGTCCGCTGAGGTGGAAGAAATCCTTTTCAGAACCTCCCCAGAGCCTTGAGCATCCTCCCACGTCTTAGGAAAGGAACAAGACGGAGGTGTGAGTGTGCCGTAGTTTAATTAAAACCAAATGGACCCTGGAAACTGCCAGCCAGAGGACAAGCCGCTGTGGAAGCAGATAGGGTGGAAGGTACCAAGGCCTGGGGTGGGCTCGGGGCCCAGGGAAAAGGACGGCGAGATGGAGACCAGGGGCCTGGACTTGGTTCAAGCACCTGGAAGCCTATTTCGGAGCAAGCTGCACTCTTGTGGCTTTGTCATCAACACTCCTGTGGAGAAGGACTTAAAATGTAGCACAACGCAGCTATTTGGGCTCCCTTCCCTCACTTGCGCTCTAGGAGGCTGTGGGATTCAAGGGAAGGGTTTGGAGTCAGAATATCTAGGTTCAAATCCTGTCTCTTCTTTTTCCAGCCATCTGACTTTGGTCCTGGGACTTAACTCTTTGTAGCCCCTCAGGATCCTCACAGGTGTCATTGGTACCCTACTGCCTCTTCCCATTAGGGACCCCGGGTGGCTCAGGGGTGAAAAGGTTCCACCTGACAATGCAGAAGACACAGGAGACTCAGGTTCTACCTTGAGTCCAGAGATTCCCTGGAGGGAGAAATAGCAACCCACTCCAGTATTCTTTGCCTGGGAAATCACATGGACAGAGGAGCCTGGAGGGCTACGGTCCATGGGGTCTCAAAGAGTCGGAGATGACTGAGCGACTGAGCAGCATGCACATATTGTAGTAACATAGTATGTAATATCGTACTATTACGTATTGATGTATTCATTGGAAGGACTGATGCTGAGGCTGAAACTCCAATACTTTGGCCACCTCATGCAAAGAGCTGACTCATTGGAAATGACCCTGATGCTGGGAGGGATTGGGGGCAGGAGGAGAAGGGGACGACAGAGGATGAGATGGCTGGATGGCATCACCGACTCGATGGACGTGAGTCTGAGTGAACTCCGGGAGTTGGTGATGGACAGGGAGGCCTGGCGTGCTGCGATTCATGGGGTCCCAAAGAGTCGGACACGACTGAGCTGAACCGAAGGACTATGAGCATCAGGTGTCGGCATCCTTTCTGCTGGATCAGGGGCCAAGAGCACCCTGGGGAGGGAACGGCCCTGTTTGGTCACACTGTGTTGAGTAGAGTAGCTGAGGAGCCCAGCGGACTCACTTTTCTGTGGTTGCTGCAAGCTCTAGGAGGCTTATCTACAGCGTGTCTCAAGGAACAGCGTGTTCTCTCCTCCCCAGAACACGGTTTGGGTGTCAGAGCTGGAATGACCATATCTCACAGTCATTTTGAATGGCTTGGCTTTGCCCCCGCAGCGTCCCTGAAGAGAAGTAGGGCATTTCTGGACAGAGTAAGGGCTCACCCCCGGGCTTATAGGACGAGTCTTGGCTACTTTAGCAGCATTTCTCACACTTAAAAAAATTAAAAAAACTCAGGCTCAGTTTTGAAAAATATCAGTATCTGATTTCCATTACTGTCCTTTAATAGTTTACAATAAATATTTTCACTAAATGTGCAGCAAAGAGGTAGTAATTTTAAGGATACTATTTGTGAGTTCTTCATTAAAGGGTATGATGGAAGGAGCAGACCACTGTCTGGTCTCAACTCATGAAGCTCTAGCATCATAACTGATATCAGGAAATGGACTTGAAAATAATATATATATATATATATATATATTATATGCATGCCAAGTCACTTCAGTCATGTCCAACTGTTTTTGATCCTATGGACTGTTGTCTGCCAGGCTCCTCTGTCCATGGGATTCTCCAGGCAAGAATCCTAGATCTGAATTACGTTGCTATACACCAGAAAGTAACACAACATCGTAAATCAACTACAGTTCAATTAAAAAATAAAATAATAAAAAAGAAAATGGACTTGAGACAGATATAAAAGCTTATGTGTTCTTGCGCTTCAGATGGCCATTTGTCATCAACAGCTACTAAACAGAGTTGTTTAATACTAAATAGGAATTAACATGACAGAAAAATCTCCAGAAGAGGATCATTTAGTTTCTCTTTTGCCTCAGTTCCACTCCACATTTAATCAAGAAAAATTAGATGAAGCCATAAAAAAAATGCTTGTAATATGCGTTTATGGTCAATAATTGAAAGGCATGACTAATGTTGATAGCTTCACCCATCAAAATTCAAGATGAGCTGAGATTTAGCAGGAACGGATCCAAATAAACCAAATGAAATTCCACGGGGTCCAAAGTAGAGTCCTGAAAATGTTAGTTTCAACCATCAACTGGGATTGCCTCTCATGGGACTAAAACGAGGAACGACAAGCTCGGTAAGTATGATAAGTTTTGAGAAAGCACCTAAAAATATTGAGTTGCGTCTTAATGTCTGTGGATAAAGACACACGCCATTTCCGGTGGAAGAACAGACCACTGTCCAAACCTTCATTAATAACCTTGTTTGGAATTCACAATGTGTTTTCCCCAGAAGCTCTGTCATCAGTTCACCAGGCTTTGATGCAGACTCCGTTAAAATCTAGCTGAACCAAAGTATAAATAATAACCTTGATTCCCCTTTGCAGACAGGAAGCCAACCCCGGCCTAACTGCTTCCAGACCCAACACTTGTCTTGCTTTTCCTCGTCCTCCCCAGAACTCGCTTTTCCTTTCCGCACTCTCCTGTCATGCAATACGTCCCGTCTGCTTTGTTCCCGAACAGCTGGGCTCTACAGGCAGGAGGAAAGGTGACCGCTAGAGCAGCTGTCACGAAGAAAGACCCAGAGAAGGAGACAGATGACAAATCGAAAGCTTGCCCAGGCTCCATTTTGGAAAAAGCCTCTCTTGTTTGCTTTGGCTGCAAAACAGATCAGTAACTCTAGGTAGAAAGTTATAATCTGCGTTTAAATAGGTTTCCCAGAAAAGGTACAAGTTCAAGGCCCAGACTACATTCTACTGGAATTGCAAGACTTAATAGTATTTTATTTTTCCTTCATGGATCTTTGAACTGTTAGATCTCACTGTTAATGTTGTCATTTCCAGGCAAGGGGGCAGAAATCATAGCAACCGCAAACGGGTGTTTAGTTTTTAGAGGGTTCAAATTCTTTATTAATGAGAGGAGATTTCAGTGCGGATATCTTTATTAATATTTTATAGAGTTTTCTTCTTTCCTTTCTAATTCTTGAGACACCTAAGTTTTTAATATGGCTAAAATAATTATCTGTTGCTGGAATTCCCTGGTGGTCCAGTGGCTAAGATTCCACACTTTCAATGCAGGGGATGTGGGTTCCATCCCTGGTTGAGGAACTAAGATTCCACATGTCACTTGTAGGAAAAGAAAAAAATGAAGTGTCAGTAATGAGGTTGTCTTATAATAAGTTTTTCCTGACCTGGGTGCAAGAAAGTTGATATATTTCTGAATAGAATGAATGTTTGTGTTCCTATAAAATTATATGTTAAAATCCTAACCCCCGTGTGATTGTGGGGTCTTTGGGAGGTGATTCAATCACAAGAGTGGTGCCCTTATGAAAGGATTGCTGTTGTTCAGTGGCCAAGTAGTGTCTGACTCTTTGCGACACCATAGACTGCAGCACGCCAGGCCTCCCTGCCTATCACCAACTCCGAGAGTTTATTCAAACTCATGTCCATTGAGTTGGTGATGCCATCCAACCATCTCATCCTCTGTCATCCCCTTCTCCTCCAGCCTTCAATCTTTCCCAGCATCAGGGTCTTTTACAGTGAGTCGGCTTTTTGCATCAGTATTGGAGTTTCAGCTTCAGCATGAGTCCTTTCAATGAATATTCAGGGTTGATTTCCTTTAGGATGGACAAGTTGGATCTCCTTGCAGTCCAAGGGACTCTCAAGAGTCTTCTCCAACACCACAGTTCAAAAGCATCAATACTTTGGTGCTCAGCATTCTTTATAGTCCGACTCTCACATCCATACATGATTTCCTTTAGGATCGACCTTTAGGAGATCGGTTTGATCTCCTTGCAATCCAAGGGACTCTCAATCAAGAGTATTCTCTGGCACCACAGTTTGAAAGCATCAAAACAAAATGAGGAGGGCTAACAGAAGGCTTCGTGGAGGACATAACATTTGAGATGAGTCTCAAACTCCAGGTAGCATTTGAATATACAGAGATAGGGACGGGCTTTGGGGAGGGGAAATCGGTCATTCAGTGAGAAGGGAGCACAGAACGATTGAAGAGGAGACTGGTGAGACCCCAGATCAACAAGAGACACTGAGTCCGCACGATGGAAGGATTGCTTGTTTGCCTTTTCTTTGTGTCCACTCCCCTCCACCTTCATTCACGAGGTCTTCCGAGCAATAGTCAGCCCTGCCTGCCCTGTTCCCTGGGATGGAGCACAAGACCCCGCTCTCAGCATCTCCCCAGGTGGTGCTTGTTATGGTGCCTGACTTCTGAGTCGGGGGCCAGGACCCCAGTACCTCGGGCGGAATGCTTGCTCCATGCACCGATATTTCCTTCCTCTTCACTACACGAATGATCTGTGATCCAGGCTGGTGCCCCAGCCACTGTCAAGCATCTCCATCTGGCCATTTTATTACTTGTCCCAGGTTAGTACACACTTGTACACAAATGTCCAGGAACAGAGCAAAGTGGAAAATAACGATGGACTGGTAACTTGTACGACTTACTTGCACAATGACTCCCATAAAGTGATTCGGGTCAAAAAGAAAGCAACTGGTGACTATGCTAACTGACTTCCAACCCTCGCATGTAGGACTTTGCATAACCCTTCCTCCTCACGGCTGGCTCCCCACTTCGGACTTCTTCCTGTGTCCATAGCCTCAGAGGGATTCTAGTTTGAGACTGAAGGAATCTTGCTAAGCCTTCCTTAATATAAAGGAGTTTGGACATGAACTTGAATAGCCGTTGAGCTGATTTTCCAGCTGACAGGAGATGATTAATTGTTTGCTGTCTATAGGAGTCTTAAAATTCTGTCTGGCCACGTTAATAGTGACTTGAAATTTATGGCTTGAGACCACTGGGGGAGATAAGGAACTCAGAACCCCAGAAACTCAGTGTAATCATCCCTTAGGAGGAAAAGAAAAACCAGAGGGCACTTCTCACAGTCCTGTAAACACAGCAGATCAAATGTAAATACGGTCCAAATTTAGCATCCCTGCAGGGTATTATTATATTCTTCCCTTCGGGGGTAGCATCTGCTTGTTCAAAAATATGTACAGCCAGTGGAGAGTGGGTGTAAGATGTGGAGGTTATGGAATGTCCCTTTGTATGCTATGTTGGTAAGAACTCCGCATCATTTTCAATAATCACCTTTTCTCTGATATGGTGTTTTGTTCTAACAACTGAAAGGTAGGATGAAAGGAAGATACCCAACCCAAGGGGATCTCACCTTGTGGTCTGACGGCTCTTCCGCCTTGTCCAATGCCCTCCCTGTGGGGCTTTTCACAGGCCTGTCCTCTAATAACGTCCTTACACGTAAACACATCTCAGCATCTGCTTCTCTGGAGACTCAGGCTCACACACCTTGGGCTTTTGGTTATTTGCTTTTGTTTTCCTATCTGCAACCTCCAGCGTGCTGATCTGGGGACAATCCGTGAGAGGACCGTGTTTTCTACTCTCCAGCTCCGTTTCTCCCTTCAGTTCCACATGCAGGTGTCTTGTAAGAGGTGTGGCCCACGGTTGTCCATTTCAGAGGCTCGGTTTTCAGGTGTTTTCACGTCTCCTTTATCTTCACCACCCACCCATCTTCACAGGCGACCCGGAGGTTCTTCCCAGTTTATACTGATGAGACCCAGGGCCTGGACCACACTTGCTGAGCAGTTCCTAAGTGCCCTCACTGATGGAAAAACAAAACAAGCCACAGATGCTATTGCTTTTGGTTTAAGATGGTTGCATTTTGGAAGATTTCAAATCAGACGTTATCAGAAAGCAGGATTACTGATTTTTTCATCCAAGCCCAAAGTCAGGGCCACCTAGACTTCAGCTTTCTAATGATTATTTCAGTGATGTGGGAAGCAGATATTAGTAAGAGGATAAGGGGATATCTCAGCAAAGACAAAATAATTAGGAAATACCCTTCATTCCCTCATTCTACCAGAAGACGCTAAATATTCTTTCTCCATCATGGCATCCGGTCCCATCACTTCATGGCAAATAGATGGGGAAGCAGTGGAAACAGTAGCTGACTTTATTTTTTTGGGCTCCAAAATCACTACAGATGGTGATTGAACCCATGAAATTAAACGACGCTACTCCTCGGAAGGAAAGTTATGACCAACCTAGACAGCATATTGAAAAGCAGAGACATTACTTTGTCAACAAAGGTCCATCTAGTCAAGGCTATGGTTTTTCTAGTAGTCATGTATGGATGTGAGAGTTGGACTATAAAGAGGGCGGACCACAGAAGAATTGATGCTTTTGAACTGTGGGGTTGGAGAAGACTCTTGAGAGTCCCTTGGACAGCAAGGAGATCCAACCAGTCCATCCTAAGAGAAATCACTCCTGGGTGTTCATTGGAAGGACTGATGTTGAAGCTGAAACTCCAGTATTTGGCCACCTGATGTGAAGAGCTGACTCATTTGAAAAGACCCTGATGCTCGGAAAGGTTGAGGGCAGGAGGAGAAGGGGACGACAGAGGATGAGATGGTTGGATGGCATCACTGACTCAATGGAATGAGTTTGAATAAACTCTGGGAGTTGGTGATGGACAGGGAGGCCTGGCATGCTACAGTTCATGGGGTCACAAACAGTCGGACATGACTTAGCGACTGAACTGAACTCTCCTCTCCTTTCCCCTCCTTGCTCCCGCCCTCCCTCTCTCCCATCCTTCCTTCCTTCTTTCTTTCATTCCTTTCTTCCTTCTTTCCTTTCATGGTTATTTATTGAGGGCTTCCTATGTGCCATGTACTTTGTGGTGAGTGGGACAATTTATTAATTGCTAAATGCCACAGGTGATTCCTTAAAAAAAAAAAAAGGCACAACTCTCACCTAGGTGCTTGAAATCAATTGCTGTAAAAAAGACAAATCCACATAAAACAGTTGGAAAACAATGACAAAGTAAAATACAATCAAATAACTTGGGTGATATCTAGGTAGACTGGAAAAGGCGATACCAGCTCAACGTCTTTGGAGTACATGATTCAAGTCCTCAAAGATTTAAATAAGGGGATGTGGTAGGAGTATGTTTGAGACCAAGGACCACAAGGACATAGACCCACAGCACTGGTTAAGACCAAGTCAACTGTTCTCCCACCCCAAGGGATATTTGGCAATACCTAGTGAGTAATGGCCGGAGAAGGTGATGGCACCCCCTCCAGTGCTCCTGCCTGGAGAATCCCGTGGACGGAGGAACCTGGTGGGCTGCAGTCCAAGGGGTTGCTAAGAGTCAGACACGACTGAGCGACTTCACTTTCACTTTTCACTTCCATGCATTGGAGAAGGAAGTGGAAACCCACTCCAGTGTTCTTGCCTGGAGAATCCCAGGGACGGGGGAGCCTGGTGGGCTGCTGTCTATGGGGTCGAACAGAGTCAGACACGACTGAAGCGACACAGCAGCAGCAGCAGTGACTAATGGCATATGACAAACCTTGACAGTGTATTCAAAAGCAAAGACATCACTTTGCTGACAAAGGTCCATACAGTCAAAGCTATTTCCAGGAGTCATGTATGGATGTGACAGCTGGACCATAAAGCAGGCTGGGCACAAAAGAATTGATGCCTTCAAATTGTGGTGCTGGAGAAGACTCTTGAGAGTCCTTTGGACAGCAAGGAGATTAAGCCAGTCAATCCTAAAGGAAATCAACCCTGAATATTCATTGGAAGGATTGATACTGAAGCTGAAACTCCAATACTTTGGCCACCTGATGCAAAAAGCCGACTCATTGGGAAAGACCCTGATGCTGGGAAAGGTTGAAGGTGGGAGGAGAAGGGGTCGACAGAGGATGAGATGGTTGGATGGCATCACCGACTCAATGGACATGAGTTAGACCAAGCTTTGGAAGATAGTGGACAGGAGGCCTGGTGTGCTGCAGTCCATGGGGTCGAAAAGAGTCAGAAACAACTTACCAACTGAATAAGAACAAAGATATAATGTTAGATGAATCTGGAAGAGGGTCCCACACCTATCCCAGGGAAGGCTTCCCAGGGCAGGTTACATCTGAGCGAAGGATTGGAAGACAAGGGGTTGGGCAGGTCCAGGGGAGAGGGGATTCTCTGCAGAGGGGGCAAGAGTAAAGTGCAGGCAAGGCGTGGGTAGCTGAGTAGAGCCTGGAGTGTGTAGAGGGTGAGACGGATGGGGACGAAGGCCCGAGAGGCAGCGGCCAGGCCCCAGGGTCCTCCTTACACGCCGCACTAAGGAATTCACGGAAACAGACATCCATGCTGATGTGCCTGCCTGCTCCGCACCCAGAGAGGAGCCCCACTTGCTGCAACCAGAGAAAGCCCGAGCAGTGGCACAGACCCAGCACAGCCAAACAGCTTTAAAATATCAAGTCTCGTTTGGGTCCTTCAACGTGACGGTGTCCTGGAAGCCCTCGCTTTGTCCTCGGGGCCTTAGGGACCCTGGCTGGCTTGCATGGTGTCCTCCTTTCTCTCTTAAGAAGCAAGTTGGTCTTTCAATTCATTTCTAACTTTTCTGAAACTTGCCGATGCCATTTCTCTTAGACTCTTCCGGAATTTGAGTGAATTTGCACTTTGGGCTTAAAGCACGAGGCCTGGTTTTGTTTGTCTCTTTTTGTTTTTGGTGGAAAAGTTAAAAACAAAACTGCAAGTCCTCCTAGGAAGAAAAGCAGTGGTTTTCAGGGGAAGATTTTGTTCCTATATCCCAGGCTGGTGTTATCCTTTAAAAAAAAAAAAATTATTCCTTTTAATTGGAGGATAAGTACTTTGCAATATTGCAATGGTTTTTACCATGCAGCAACACGAGCTGGCCATAGGTATGCACGAGCCCCCTCCCTGCTGAACCCCCCTCCCACCTCCCTCCTCACCCCATCCTTCCAGGCTGTCAGAGCACCGGCTTTGAGTGTCCTGCGTCATACGTCAAACTCCCCCTGGCTCTCTAGTTGACAATGGTAACGTGTGTCTCACTGTTCTCTGAAAGCCGTCTGAGGACATCTCCTGTCCCAGGGCTGCCTCTCGTCTCAGGTCCCCGGAGAGTGGTCGGGCGGGGCCTGTTCACTGCTGGTTCCAGTTCCTCGTGGGCCGAGTGGGGTTTGTGGGGCCTGGTGTGCTCTGTGTGTGTGCGTGTGCACATGTGCCTGTCTCTGCTTTGCTTCTGGGAACAGGAAAACGCACAAGAGAAAAACAGATGGGCCCCTGAGCTTCTCGTTGGCCTGGAAAAATGAAAGGCGGAGAAAATCGTCATAAAAAACGGAAACAGCTGTGGCAGGACCGCAGCAGCTTGGGGGGCGGGTCCTGGCCCGAGGGGCTCGCAGTCTGTCAAG
The DNA here is from genome assembly GCF_003369695.1 of Bos indicus x Bos taurus. NCBI lineage: Eukaryota > Metazoa > Chordata > Mammalia > Artiodactyla > Bovidae > Bos > Bos indicus x Bos taurus. Next base: position 59,901,167 of record NC_040094.1, read on the forward strand.
ACTCTGCTCCCAGGAGGAGGGGCATCACCCCAAATCGCTGCCCACCCAGCGTCATCAGATGGTGGGACCCTCTGCCCCTTCTTCCCTGTTGACTCTCCAAGCTAGCCGGGAAGATGGAGCTGGAATGAGCTTTCAATGTATCAGAGGAGAAGGTCTACAAAGAAGCTTCTCACCCAGGCTGGTAGTTCCCTGGGCAGGCGGCTCTTCCGTCTTCCATCACGTATAAATCCCCCCGACTTTGTGGAAACCTGTGTTTTGTCCTCAGGTCTCAGCATATCGAGTCAACCGCAGGTTGGCACACCGAGTCATTTTTGTCCAGGATTGATCAGGAGATGCACTGGATAAGCAGAAAAGACATTTAGTCATGATCACTGGCTGCTTGTCTAAAGCTACTGGATTCTTTCTCCAGAGGGACTTTTGGGCAGAAATCAGGAGGGAGAATGTGGCACCGTGGTGTGGACAGGGTAGCTGTCATATCAGCACAGGCAGAGTTTCTGGGAAAGTGAGGAATTTGCCACCCCTCACCCGCCCCCACCGTGGGTCATGAACGGGAATTATATTTTCTGTTAAGTCACTAAAGTTGTGACCAAGTATAACACATTGTTACTATGTTGGCCACGGTGGATGACTGAAATGGAAGATGGTGCTACCAATCAGGCTATTGATTTCGTTTTTCTGGTAATCAATTTATTTATTAAAGAATCTTTTATTTTTGTTTGGTATTTAAAGGCAATATACTTTCGGACAAAGACTTTTAGAAGTTAGAGAACTCCTGACTCTAGCTCTTTTTTTTTTCTCCCTTCGCTGAACTCCCGGGACTAAATTTAATCCAGGAACATAACTCTCCATAATTTATTAAATTTACTTGTTGAATGGGGACCTCTCCCTACTAGGTGTGGGGTCCCTTTGTGCAACTGGCTTTAGCGGCCAGCCTGTCAGGTGGTTAAGTGAGCAGGAAACATTTGCTGTCTCAATGATTATGACCTCTTGAGCAACGAGGCTGGGGAGACCAGAGAAAGACAGTGCTTTCCACACTCTGTACCCAGGAGGACCGCTCAGATTAGTCACTCTGGGTGCTGGCCCCCGGCTGGACAGCTGAACTTCATCTGGTTCATTGATCCACTGCAGCTCACGGCTGATTTCTGATGCTGTACTGACTCAGTTTCCTCTCCTGCCACCTTCATTCTGCTCTCTGGCATGTGGGGGCATGCTTGGTTTTCAAGGGTTAGACACATGCACTGTGGTTGAGCTGAAATGACCAGATAACACAGCTGAAAAACTGGAGTTGAAAGAGTCTTGGTGGGAACAGGAGATCAGAGCAGGGCCATTGGGGAGACTTTAAAAATGCCATATCATTTTTTTTTTTCAAATCCCAGAAAACAGCTGCAGGTGGAGAATAGGATGGATTTCAAGAATTCTCCATGGAGGCAGGGGTTCAGACAGGGGCCAGCTGGGTGATGAAATCAACTCAGAGGTCAGATGTGTGTTCATGTTCAGTGACGGCTTCAGAAATTTCAGGGACTTTCAAAATTGGCTCTGCAGAGAGGCGGGTCTGTTGACTGGGAGATGGGGACAGAGACCTGACCATTCTGGGACTCAGGGGTCCCTAGCTTAAGGGGAAATGAGGCTCCAGCCTCCTTCCTTGCTCTTTGTTTTGGGGAACCCTAGGAAAGAAGTGTCTCTTGCTTGATGAATTTACAGAGACCAGGGATTTTCAGAAAGAGAGCAAACCTCACCGTTTCTATGTGCTTTAAGCTGCCAAGGATGAAAGCCCATAAACACAATCTTGCTGTAAGATCCCTTATCTGCATCAATGTGCATCAGCTCTCCCCAGGCCAGAGAATTTGGGGTAATCTGAATAAGTGCCACCTACAAGTTCAGATGTTTATTTGGGTTTTCACATTTCCCTCCCTTATCCCGAATTCATACACCTCCCAAGTTGCCTATAAGGGAGCTGAGAGTCTCAAACAGATGCTCCTGGATTCTCAGCTCCATTCGTCTCCAGCCAGACCTGGAAACTCGGGACAATCGGTCCCCCACCCTCCCCCTCCAGGGCTTGGCACACCCTATATGGGTCTAGCTGAATTCATACGGTGCCGAGGCAGCTGCAAAAATGAAAAGTCATAAGAAAAATGGATATTCAAACTCTTCCCATCCAGAGAAAGGAAATAAACATCTGGGTTCCAAAAGAGTATTGGGGGTCGTCGGGTTCGATGTCACATGAATCCTGTAATGCAAAACCCTGTGCAATGGACTTACACAGGGCGTGCAGGAAGGAAGGCGCTGGGAGCCCACAGTGAGGGCTTGAGAGGGACTTACACAGGGCGTGCAGGAAGCAAGGCGCTGGGAGCCCACAGTGAGGGCTTGAGATGCCATTTCACACTCCCAAAAAGAGCTGTCAGAAATTTATTAGTTAATTTAATTTACTGTTATTAGTGCAGAGGAACAGGACTGAACACACACTGTTGTGGGAGTGTGAAATGATTTATGCATTTTGGAAAACGGTTTGGAAGTCTCTTATAAAGCTGAGCATTTATCTATTCCATGATCCAGCAGTGACATTTCTGGGAATTTGCCCAAGAGAGATTTATGTCAGTTTTATTCACAATAGTCCCAAACTTAAAAAAAAAAAAAAATCCTAAAGTCCATCAGCAGAAAAATGGCTAAACACACAGTTGTGTATTTATACAATGGAATACTACTCAGCAAGATATAAGAATGAATTACTGAGTACATGCAAAAACATTGATGAATTTCACAGAAATTTTGGTGAGTCAAAGAAGCCAGATATAAATGGGTACATACCATATAATTCCATTTATATGAAGTTCAAGAGCAGGCAAATCTAGTGTGTGGTGATAGAAATCAGACCAGTGGTTACCTATGGGACATGGGGATTGACTGAAAGAGAACATGGAAGAAATTTCTGGGGTGATGGTTATGTTGCATAATTTGATCAGGGTGGTCACTGTTCTACATTTATCAAACATTTATAATCTGTGGCTTTCATAGCATGTCATTTAAATTTTTTTTTACATACTCGTAAGAAGGCAATGACACCCCACTCCAGTATTCTTGCCTGGAAAATCCCATGGATGGAGGAGCCTGGTGGGCTGCAGTCCATGGGGTCGTGAAGAGTCGGACATGACTGAGCGACTTCCCTTTCACTTTTCACTTTCCTGCATTGGAGAAGGAAATGGCAAGCCACTCCAGTGTTCTTGTCTGGAGAATCCCAGGGACGGGGAGCCTGGTGGGCTGTCGTCTGTGGGGTCGCAGAGAGTCGGACACGACGGAAGCGACTTAGCAGCAAGTGAGGTAAGGGGTGAAAGCTGCCAGTTGGAATCGCAGCGTAACTTTCTGAGTTAAGACGACTGAATGAGGAGTCAGAAAAGTGCCCCAGGAGATAAAGAACCAGCGCTTACTGAGTGCAGTGCCCACCAAGGGTAGCAGCTTTAACCACTGACAAGGACCCAAGAGTGTGGTGTCACCCAGAGAAAAGTCCCCTTCCTTTGCTCCCCTCCTCTGCTGGCCCAGTCCCCTTCCAGCCTGCGGGGCAGACGGCCTGTGCAGAGAAGGCGAGGATGGGTAGGACCCATCTCCCTACTCCAGGTTTCCATCCTGGAACAATCATGAGTTGAGGAGGCAAGAAGATTGAGTATGAAGACACTTTAGGTATTTTCCAGGATATGACATTTCAGTGACTGTAATGAGACTATTTATTTTTTCACTGCACAACCAGAGGACTTTTTATGTTCTGAGAATATTGGGAAAAGTCCTGCTCTCATCCCCCCGTTTCCATCCGCAGGGATTACTCAGGGCCATGGAAAGATCCCTGCTCCGGAGTAAAGTCTAAAGAGACAGTAGAGGCAGAAAAAACCCCAAAAGTTGCAGGTGGGTCCACAACCCACACACAATGGTTGCTCAATATTATAGATGGCACGTCTGTCCGAGTGCCCAGTGGGTATCTCTGAGCGTGTTTCTGTATTCTGAGGTTGGTTACATGGTACCATCTCTTGTCCCTGGAGACAGAGCACAGAGGTTATCCTTGAGCAGGACATAATGTCCAGTGGTAAGGAATTTGGATTTTATTCCGAGTGAATAGGTAGCTATCAGAAGGTTTTGAACTAGGGGTGGGGTGGGTCATAGGTCAGATTTTGCTTTAAAGGTATTCCCAGGGACTTCCCTGGTGGTGCAGTGGATGAGACTCTGCCTGCTAATGCAGGGGATATGGCTTCGATCCCTGGTCTGGGAAAATCCCACGTTTCTCGGAGCAACTAAGCCTGTGCGCCACAACTGCGGGGCCGGCAAGCCTAGAGCCCCGGCTCCGCAATAAAAGAAGCCTATGGGGTCGCACCGAGTCGGACACGACTGAAGCGACTTAGCCGCAGCAGCAGCAGTAAGTGCCGTGTGATGAGAAGCCTGCACAGGGCAGTGAAGAATAGCCCCAGTCACTGCAACTAGAGAAACAAATTAATAAGTAGAAGTTTTTAAAAAAAGACATTCCCTGTAACATAATTTACAACAAAAGAATGTACGCTCCCTTTCTCGTGAAAAACTCTAGTTCAAATTCTCTTTTGAAAGCTGAAGTCTTGGTTGGGGCGGGGGAGGCAGGCTGTGGGGTGGGGGGAGTTAACAGTCGTCGTCGATGATGTTTACTAGTGTCAGGACCTGAGGTTAATTGCTTAATCTCTCTGAGCCTCAGTTTCCTTGTTAATAAAACAGTAATAATAACACCTGTCTCTCAGGGTTATTAAGCGGATTAAATGAGATCATGTTTATAAAACATCTGTCACAGTGCCTGGCAAAGTTGGGGCTCAATGATGTAAATTCCTTTTCCTCTTTTTCCAAGCATTGAATCTGTATATGTCACACTCCTGTCCAAATAGAGGTCAATGCAAAACCTGGCAACTAAGTTCAAAAAATCAATTGCACGACAGCAGGACAGGGGTCCTCCATAAACAACAGAGCGGTTTGGCTGCCACAATAACACATACGACTTTAAATTAATAGAAGCACAATTTCTGATGACGAAAGGGGTGAATCTATTTGTGGTCAAACCGTATTTGGAGTCCTGGAAATCATTCTGGGAGTGCTAAGTTGAGAGAAATGTTAGTAAGTGAAGTATATTCAAAGAAAAATGGCACACCATGAAAAGGCCTGGGAACCACATCGTATATAAAATGTATTGGAAAGTTTAACACGGTTTAAAGAAAAATGAAAAGAGAGCTTGAAAGCTGTACAAATAGTTAAAGGTCTGTCATTTGGAAGAAAGACAAGATTTGCAACACATTGGTGGAGCGGTGGGTCACCCTGGACCACTGAGTGGAAACTGCAGAGACAAGATTTTCCAGCTTGAAAGAGCTCCCTGATAGGAGACATGAGCGGCCAATCAATGCAAGCCTTCTAGGAAAGATTGAGCAGTCAGTTCCTTGGCTGAGATGCTGATAAAGGACTTTGCAATGAGAGTCCAACCAAACCAAGAGACTTCTTACCATGCTTTCCAAATTTCCGATTCCATAAACCTGTGGGGTGCAGTAACCAAGTTTCTGGAGGGCAACAAATCCTCTTGGATTCCAGACACTGGACGCTTCTCTTGAGGTTTCTGGTGAAAAAGAGGATTGTGAGATACATGAATCTGTGTTTTGTGGAGTAGAGAGATGGGTTATTTTTGGTGGGCAGGAGGGGATGGCTAAGATAGAGTGGGTCACCTCTGTGCAAACTGTCACGTCACTGAAAAATGGATGGAGATGAACAGAGGGGAAAAAAAATGAGTCCAGGGAGTTCTCACCAAAATCATTCCCAAATCCATAACCTATTAATACCTTGACCTTCCACCATCCTAGTCTAGGCATCCATCATCTCTCCCCCAGATGGCTACAGTCACCTCCCACTGGCCTAATCAGTTGGATTTTTTTTTAAAATCATAGCCCTCCAGGAGATGATCCAAAAATGTTTATGGGAAGAATGAGGAGTATAAATCTTCCTAAAGTGGAATGCGGCAGCATGAAATTACGGTAACTGGATTATGTTCAGTATGTATGCTCAGTCATGTCTGACTCTTGACCAACCAGGCTCCTCTGTCCATGGGATTCTCCAGGGAAGAATACTGGCGTGGATTGTCATGCCCTTCTCCAGCAGTTCTTCCCAACCCAGGGACTGAACCTACATCTCCTGCATTGTAGGCAGATTTTTTTTTTTTAACCACTGAGCCACCAGGGAAGCCCCAGAATGTTAGGGTAGAGATTCCCATTAATAAGTTCTGTGATATTGCCATCAATTTATGGATAGGATTAAAGGCTGGTATTTTATTAAGCACCTACTCTGTATCGGGCGCTGCCAAGAACAGAAAGAAAAGCCTCTTGTTTGTAGCCTTCGATGTCCTGGTTTACCGTCAACAGCTTTAGTCACAGGCAGACCTAGTTTTTATAAGGCCTGAAGCTTATACAATTTTGTTTGTTTGTTTTGAGGGGAGAGCTCATTAAGAAAAGAATATGGGGACTTCCCTGGTGGTTCAGTGGTTAAAACTCTGTGCTTCCATTGCAGGGGCAAAGAGTTCGATCCCTAGTATAGGAGCAAGGATCCCAATATGCCAAGGAGTGAGACCAGAAAAAAAAAAGAAAAAAAGAATATAAATTTTAAAAATACAAATTTAAGTACAGGGCCTTCAAAGGAGCCTGTGCAAGTGATGAGCCCTGAGGCTTAAGTTTCTTTAGTATAGTAGGAAGCCCGCCTCTGGTTACAGCCATTGTTCATCAGTTAATTAAATTTAAAAAGTGCCACTGGGGTGCCTCAAAAATGTTCACTTTGGAAATCAAGGGAAGAGGGGGATGGGATGGCAGTGAGGTGAGAAAGTAAACACGCAGCTCAAACTAACCCCTAAGTTCCACTTTAGTAACAGTGCGAAAGAATGATTCAAAATGAGTTTTTTCGAAATCTTTTGTTTATACCATTTTGCTAAAAAAAAAAAAAAAATCCCTTTTTGTTAAAATAGTTGAGACTTTGAGTACAAATAAACAAATAACTCTGGGTCTGCACAGAAGCCTTTTTTCTGATCTGGAGGACTCCGGTAGGTTTCCAATCAAGTGCTTGTTGTCAAGGTGATAAGCTCTGCGTTTCTGGCTTTAGAATAAAAATTCCTCTAACCTATTTTATGATCTGGTGATCTGGGGTTCTGACTAGGTCTGGCGGATGGGGGTGAGGCGATTTAGAAGAATTCTCTGCAGTCCAGCATCTGCTGTATTTGCTGTGTATCAGCCCCGCTTGGGGGAATTTCTGAAAACCCTTCTGCCCTTCCCCTCTTCTAAGGCAGTAGGAATCCTGAACAGACCGGTTCATTCTGAGACAGTCAAGTCTCTGGAGGCTCCCAGGCTAACAACTGCTCTAAAAACAGTCCTGTTTCACAAGGGAGGGGTTAGAAACATTCTTAACAAAAAGAGAAACTGAGGCACGAGGCAGTAAGCCACCTGCGCTTGGTCCACTGGACGTATCGATGTCCCAACAGAGTATCTGGCTCTGAGGAGGTCTGCTAAAGGTTCACAGATGAGCACATTTATAGGAGGGAGAGAGTGTGAAAGGGTTAGTCGCTCAGTCGTGTCCGACTCTTTGCGACCCACCAGCCTCCTCTGTCCATGGGATTCTCCAGGCAAGAATACTTGAGTGGGTTGCCATGCCTTCCTCCAGGGGATCTTCCCAACCCAGGGATTGAATCCGAGTCCCCTGCCTTGCAGGCAGATTCTTTTACCATCTTAGCCACTAGAGAATCTCCAATCTGACAAACAATGGAAGTTTGGGGAAGTTTAGGGAAAAGAGGTGGTCGTGATGGGTTGGAAGGTGTTGATTTCTGTTGATAACAGGATTAGGGCACGTACATACGGGTGCACAGGAGCTAATGAACACCACGGAGACTTTTAGAGAGATTTTGTGAGTGTTGGCAAGGGGAAAATAAGAAATTTTTGTACCTACAGAGGAGAGAATCTGGGCCCCAGCGAATGGGATGCCGCTATGGCACAAACAAGGAATCGGTTTGTTGAAGGACTTTGCAAAAGAGGAGAATGTAATGTTGCCTCGATTTGATAACTACCATTTTCCTGGTCATCACGATCCTTGCGCAGTACGCAAGCCAGGACTCCAAAAAGCAAAAACAGACAACGTGAGGTCATACCCAAGTTTGGGCGCTGGTGAAGAGTGTCAAGAGATACCAGCCCAGAAGCAAAGTCAGCCTGAGATGAGAAGGCAGAGTGCCTGCTTAGAGTCACTTCCCCAATCAGCTGGGCTGTGTGCTGGAGGGGGGAGGGGGGAGGCGGGAGGGGGGAGGGGGAGGGGTGGGGGGAGTGTCTCCCTGTGGGGGTGGGAGGGAAGGAGTGATTTCATCTGTTTAATGAAAAATGACCTGAACGTTTCTCTGATCCTGGAAACTCCCATGTAACGGAGGCCAAGGAAAACAGGATTAGGTCTCATTACTTCTACAATGGCTTTGCGTCTTCTCAGAAGGAGTTAAACTAGAGAAACAGAGTAAGAAGGGAATCTCATTTCGTTGTGCCAACAGATAAAGCAGGAGACTGAAGGAGACAGTCTCCCCCTGGTCCCCTTCGAACAGTTTTATCTTGGCTTCCTTTGCCTTTTGAATGGACACCCCATTTCTTTGCTGTGTTCATAATCACAGGGGGTTTGCACTATTGAATTCAGACAAGCAAGTCACCTCCTTAGGCATTGTTTCCTCACAAGCCACTGACTTCAGGGTTAATACTCCCCCTCTGACTTCTGCAAGGAAGCAGCGTTTGCTCTGAAGCCATGAGGGTGTTAAAACCACAACCAATGTTTTGCCAGGAGGGCAAACTACTGATAATCGATTCTCTTTGTGACCTAAGGTTGTTGTTGATTCGCTAAGTCATGTCTGACTCTTTTGCGACCCCATGGGCTATAGTCTGCCTGTCTCTTCTGCCCATGGGATTTCCCAGGCAAGAACACTGGGGTGGGTTGTCATTTCCCAGGGGATCTTCCTGATCCAGGGATCCCCACGTCTCCTGTGTATTCTGCCAATATGTCTCCTATATTGGAAGGTGGAGTCTTTACCACTGAGCCACCTGGGAAGCCCTAGGTAACCTTGTAGGGTGGCACTTTTCAAGATTCTTCTGCTTTGATTTTCGGGGACACAGTCTTTAGCAGATTTTTAGGACTGCTAAAAGTACACATAACCCCCGCAAACATCACAATGATCAGGATGCCACCATTTCTTTGGGGCCCCAATTCTTCAAATCATCCTTTTAACAGGACAACCAAATGAATAAGTCCATAGGCCATTTTCTTTTTAATGCAATGTATATTTATTGTAAACAATAATATACAAAAAAAAAGGAAGGAAGAGAAAAAGGAAAGGTAAGTTTCACAGAGAAAAACAAAAGGTTTGGGGGGGGGAACAAGCAAAACAAACAAAACACAAACACAAACCAAACCTTACCTAAAGACAAAATATGATTTAAATGCCAGGTTTCTTAAGTTACAGAAATATTGTTTTTTAAAAAAGATCTGCTTTTATACAGAAATGGAAAGATGCCATATTATAAGAGTGCCTTAAGATTTTATTCTACTGACTTCTAAAACTGTTAATATATCTTTTTTTAAATAAAAAAAAAAAGTTTGCTGTCTTTTTTAAAAAGCAATCCTCAAACTCTCCAGCCACAGAAGTAATTAGGAATTAAAGTTTGTCAGTGGGCTGACCCTGCTCCCCTGTTCCTCTCTCTCTCCAGGAGACACGCAGGGGAACGCGGATGACACATGCTTGCATTGTTCGTGTCCCAACACACACAGCTTAGACAGCCCGAAGATCTGTGGCAGAAAACACTGCACATGACTCAGTGATACACTACATCTGCAAACTCTCATGTGTACAAAAAGAGAAACGTTTCCAGTTTGTTTTCAACAAAACAACAAAGAGGAAAGGAAAAAAAAAAAAAAAGACAGACAAAAAAGGCATTTATACAAATCTAGGACAAGGAATCCAAAGAAACTTTTAATAAAAAAAAAAAAGATTAAAGAGATAAATTAAAAAAAAAACTGGTTACAGTTAAGGACATAATTTAACAACAGATGACCATACCCTTTGAGGACGGCTGCAATAACCTATTTTAAGGAAGGTAAATTCAAAAAATAAAAAAAAGAGGGAGTTTTTTTTTTTCCGTTGTTTTTCATTAAAACCTCTCCTTACAAAATAAATAATTTTAGCACGTGGAATGTCTTGAAGGTTAACTGCTGGTGTTCAGAGAGGCACAGGTGATGTTAGTGAGAGGACTCAGCATCTGTGTTCCACACGGGCCGGGGCAGGCGGCCAGGGGGCAGTGTGCTGGGGTACTTATTGGCTGCTGAAGCATTCCCCAGACAGATTTCGTCTCCTTTGCTTGCCTTCTGCTGCTTAAGATTGTGGCGAACAAGCAAATACAGGAAGAAATGCACTAAAAGAGGGGGCAAAGATTTTCCAGCAGCATGGTTTTAAGGCTTTAAGGTGGCTTTTTTTTTTCTTGTTTAAAAAACATATATATGATAAAGCTTACCAGATGCTCACGCAATAGTCTCTAGACTATTGTTTACTTCTGTCTTTGCAAAATAAGGCCTTGATTTTTCTTTCTAAGGCAACTTCTCCTTGAATTGGAAAGCCTGAGGAGTTAAGCAAAGCTCACCCCCCCAAACTGCCCAGTAACACAAATCTGCGGCTTTTGCAGGTTAATATAACACACATCCTTTTTTTTTTTTTTCTTTTTCGTTCGTTTGTTTGTAAGAGAAAGCAAATCTGTACAAAAATACTCTGGCTGCAAGAAAAGCTAGGGCACGCTGTTCAAACTAAAGTAGTTTTTAGCTGTTGGAAAAATAAGAGCATTTAATTCTTTTTATCTAAAAATATGTATAAATCCCCTCAAAATGGTAATGAATCATACACAGTACATACTAAAAAATATTTAAAATAGAGAATATTCCTCACAGAGGACTTTCTTTTTCTTTAATTACTGCTAAAAATAATTACGAAGTCCAAACAGGCAGAGAGAACTGAGCAAATGGGTCACATGAGAGACTCTCCATCGTCCTCCACGCTCGCTTTGAAGGTTTCCAGTCCAGTTTCGGCGTCGGTTCCGCCGGTCCATTCTAGCCAAGAGTGGGCTGGCCACCGGTCTAACGACAAGGCGGTGATGCGTCTGGATAGCTCAACGTTTAGTGTCTTGGGAATCTGCGTCCGAGTCGCCTTCAGCGTAACGTTGTCTTAAAAATAAAAAAAATAAAAAAAAAAAAAACGAGAGAGAGAGAGAAGGAAAAAAAAATGTCCAAAGGGTCGCGCGTTTGTTTCTTGGGTTCCTTCTGCGATCATCACGGCCAGCATCGTGGGCCCCCGCCCCGTGCGAGCTCTTCTCAGGGTCTGGTGAGCTGTGTGTAGACCGGCTGTTCCCAGTGCTGCGGGCTGTGGGTCTGGGGGATGGAGGGCACCCCCGAGGTGTCGGCGATGGGCGTGTACATGGGCCGCTGCGCCGGGCTCATGTAGCTGAAGGTGGAGTAGAGGCCGGAGCCCTGGCCCGCCGCGTGGCTGTAGTAGGCGCCCGAGTTCTGGGGGTCGTTGTAGTCGTACTGCGCGCGCGTGATGGGCGGGTAGGAGGGGCCGTAGTGCGGGAGGCTGAAGGGGCTGTAGGCGATCTGCTGCGGCGAGTGCTGCTGCGGCTCGCTGTAGTGGCTGGGGCTCAGCTGCTCCGTCTTGATGTGCGTTCGCTGCGCGGGGCCCGGCTCGCTGCCCAGCGCGCCCAGCGCGTGCGCCGGCGGCGGCGGCGGCGGCTGCTGCTGCGGGGGCGCCTGCGGCGGGGCGGGCTGCGGCGGGGCGGCCTGCGGCGCGGGCGGCGGCTGCGGGGGCGCCTGCGGCGGGGCCGGCTGCGGCGGCGGCGGCGGCGGCTGCTGCGGGGGCGGCGGCGGCGGCGCCTGCTGCTTGGACATCCACACGTGGCCCGCGCCTGCCGGGCTGGCCGCCGTGCTGCTCACGCCGTAGCTGCCCGTGTAGGTGACCTGGCCGTGCGTGGCCGGCACCCCCGGGTGCCCGTTGGGCGGCAGGTACTGGTCGAACTCGTGGACGTCGAAGGTCTCCATGTTGGAGATGACGTCGCTGCTCAGCTCGCCGATGTCCACGTCGCGGAAGTCGATGGGGGGCTGCCGGCCCCCCTCTGGCAGGGGGCGCCCCTCGCGCTTCAGGTCGGCCTTGCCCGGCTGCACGTCGGTTTTGGGGGTGGTGGGGGGCGTCGGCGGACCCTGGGATTGCCCTGCGGGGCGGTGAAAGAAGGAGAAGCACAGGGCCATCAACCAAGGCTCCGCGGAGGCTCGGGTCCCGGGAGGCTGGGGGGGTGGGGGGCGGGGAGGTGAAGCTCCGGTCTCGGGTGGGGGGGGGCGGCGCACCTACTCACCCTCCCTCCCTGCATCCGCAAGGTAGGCGCGCTGCGCCCGAGATAAGGCGTCGAATGATTAACCCGCGGGTACACATTCGGCAGCCCCCTTTTATCAGGGGAGGGTCCGAGGCCCCGGAGGGTCCGGAAGACCACATTGCTACTGGTAGAAAAGCCCTGTGTGTGCTTTTGGGGCGGGGGACCACAGGGAAAAGGGGAGAAGCCCGGTAAAGTTGTACAGGCATTTTGCCTTGCAATAAAGATTAATCTGTTAGGATGCAAGGATTAGGGGGTGTGTTGTGCGTGTCCAGGGACTTCGTGGGGCCCTGGGGTCCTGGGCAGGGAGGCGAGAACTGGGCAGATGGGCGCAGGGCTTAGTTTGTCTCCCTCCCCGGGGAGCGCCTGGTCCCTAAGCAGAGCCTCCCGGGTGTCTGGGGGCCGGGGGGAGGGTGCCGCGTGGGGGCGGGGGGAGGCTCACCCGAGTGCTCGCCGGGGGAGTGCACCTCGCTCATGCCGGAGGAGGAGTGCGGCGAGTCGGCCTGCAGCGCCTTGAAGATGGCGTTGGGCGAGATGTGCGTCTGTTCCGGGGCCTCCTCGGCCTCGGCCTGGCCGTTCTTCACCGACTTCCTCCGGCGCGGCTGGTACTTGTAGTCCGGGTGGTCCTTCTTGTGCTGCACGCGCAGCCGCTCCGCCTCCTCCACGAACGGCCGCTTCTCGCTCTCGTTCAGCAGTCTGGGGGCGGCGCGGGGAGAAAGAGAGAGGGGCTGAGCTAGCAGGTCGGTGAGACCCGGAGGCGACCCTCACCCCGCGGCATCCTCGAACACTGACCCTCGCCTCCCTCCCGCCTCCCTGCCTGCCAGACGCGACTGCAGCTCACCGCTTTTCTTTGAAAAACAAGAACCGCAAAACTTCGTCCTCCTGGTGCGACCTGAGCGTCCCTCCCCGCCCCGCCCTCTCCCCTTCTCTTCTATTTTGGAAACCCTGCGGATGAAAATAGCTCCCGCTCTCCCAGCCTTTGCTACTGGATTCATACTTCCGTCCGCAACACCCTCTGAACATTTTCTAAAAAACCACTTAATCTGCAAGGAGCCGCTCCTGCCGACACCCCCCCCCCGCCCCCGCACCAACGCCGCCCGCTAACACACACACCGCACCCACCTATTTGCAGCAGCTTCCAACCGCCACCCCCCAAGTGCGCTTCCTGCCCAGGGACCCTCGGGCCTTGGTTTGCACCCCCACCCCGCATCCCATCCCGGTGGGCGAAGGGAGAGCGCAGGTCGAGGGAGGGGGCGGCACACTTCCATTGCCACCGCGGCCCCCACTTGGGATTGACCTTCACAGCCGGGGGCGGGAGATAAGGCTGGCAGCCGGGTCCCACCGCGTCCCCTCGCAAGTGTCCTCCCCTCTGCGACGTGCCCCCCCATCCTCCCCGCCCCACCTACCCCTCCCCCCTGTCCCCAAGAGCAGTCCAAGAACTCGGTCAAACTCTCAGCCAAGTGACACCTCGTCCCCGCACCCCGCTCCGCCAACCCTCCCTGCCCCCCCCGTGCCCCACGCCCCGAGCCTGCAGGGGGACCGGCGACCCCCTCCCGCGGGGAGGCGGGGCGCGGAGAGACCGTCGGGGCCAGCGCCCCCCGCCGCCGCGGAGCCCACCTCGCCGCGCCCGCCCGCCCGCCCTACCTCCAGAGCTTGCCCAGAGTCTTGCTGAGCTCGGCGTTGTGCAGGTGCGGGTACTGGTCGGCCAGCTTCCTGCGCGCCGCCTGCGCCCACACCATGAAGGCGTTCATGGGCCGCTTGACGTGCGGCTTGTTCTTGCTCGAGCCGTTGACGCGCACCGGCATGGGCACCAGCGTCCAGTCGTAGCCCTTGAGCACCTGGCTGACGGCCTCGCGGATGCACACGGGGAACTTGTCCTCCTCGCTCTCCTTCTTCAGGTCCGGCTCGCCCTTGGGGAACGTGTTCTCCTGGGGCCGCGTGTTCTCGGTGTCGGAGCCGGAGCCCGAAGGGCAGGGCGAGCCCGCAGAGTCCTCGGACATGGTGGGGCTGGGGGCGGCGGACAGGCCCTTCTCCTGCTCGTCGGTCATCTTCATGAAGGGGTCCAGGAGATTCATACGCAGGCCCGGGGCAGGGGGCGGCTGGCCGGGAAAGGCGAGAAGCCGCGGCGGCTCGGGCACTCGAGGCGCGGGCTCCTCTCCCCTCGGCGGCCCGGGCGCGGGGCGAGCAGCTCCCGGGGAGCCTGGCGCGTCACTCGGCCGCAGGAGCGAGGGTTTAGGAAGGCGCGCGGGGGCCAGCCCGCAGCTGCCCGCTCCAAGTAGGGGAAGGCGAATTGGAGAGGAGGAGGAGGGGAAGAGAGAGCAGAAAGCGGGGGCGATCGCACCCCTTCTCTCCTCCCTCCTGCAAAGAAAAGTTCCTGGAGTGAAACTGGCAAGTCTCGGCGCCACTGAAGTTCCAGGTCAGTTTCAATCTCCGCTCTGCGCTCTCCAACTCCCAGTCCAGCGGCTCTTTAATAAATACAAGGGCCAATCACGGCGCGGCATTTGAGGGGTTGGCAGGCAGCTGATTGGGCCCGATTTAGGGGGGGGGGGGAGGACTGTGGCGCTGGGCAGGGTGACGAGAGGAGAGGGGAGGAGCGGGGAGGCGATCGCAGCCTCTGGTCCCGCGGGGGATTGGGGGGGTGCACCGGGGAAGGCGGGGGACCCGGGACTTCCAAGTGTGTAAGTTTGCCGTCCTCTCTTAATATCAAAATTCGGTGCCGTCTCTGCGCGAAACTTTGCGTGTGTGTGTGTGTGTGTGTGTGTACTAAGATTTGTCCCCACCCACAAGCATTTCTGTTCAGTTTTCTCCGCGGTCCCGGGGACTTAACTGGGTTTGCAGTATTCGAAAAGCTGTCGCTCCTTCCTTAAATCCTAGCCCAGTTTCCGCTCCTGGAGCCTGCCTCCTCCAAAAGTGCTTAGAAATTGTCTTTTGAAGCAAATGTTTTGGTGACTCAACGTCCGCCGTTCCTCTGTAATAATCCGTATAAATAGATGAACATGCTCTGGTTCGCCGGAGCCCGTGCGGCTGGTCGGGACTCGGCTGCGCTCGGTGCAAAGAGAATCAATGAAAACCACAGCGAAGTGCCCCGCGCGCGCCGGCGGCCGCAGAGACGCCGGAGCCCCGCGCACTCGCGGGAGCCGGCCGGCGCTTCTCCGACCTTGAACTCTGACTTAGTTCTTCTCCAGCCCCCGGCTCCCCTCAGCCCGCACCCCGCGGCGCGCCTCAGCGACAGGGAGACCATCCCGAGGTTCTGCCCTTCACCTCTGGCCGAATCAGAACTTGAGCAGAGTTACCCCTGGAGAGAGTTCGCTTACTGCTCTGGCTTTCAGAAACCGAACTTGGCGAACGGGGCTGTGCTGGGCCTGGAGGCCGAGGCCCGTCACTGGGTTTGAAAAAGCCAAAACAAATGGGTACCACCGCAGACAAAACACTCCATTTTGGTGGAGTCGTGCTTCTTGCCTGCTTTCACCTTCCCCGCCACCCCTACAAAAACACCTGGAGCGCTGAAGCGCCTGCGGTCCTGGACTTTAGTCGTATCCTCTCTGACTTGCAGACATTCGGAAGTTCTGGCCAGGGGTGTGGGGGTGTTGCTGATGTATTTCAAGTGTGATTTGAGCGCAACTTTTGTGTTTACACGAACTGCTTAGTTGGCTCTGTGTTTTGAGAGGGAAGAAAAATCTTAGCCGCCTGCGGGTTCCGTGTGTTGAGAATCACAAATAAACGCACAACGGCGGAAAACTCACTTTTAAATACCTTGCCCCTTCCCCTTCTGGCTTTCGCCAGTGTTCGGCTCCGAATTAAATTATTGTCACGGTGAATCATCCCTCTTCAGAGCAAAGGCTTCTCATTTCTAATTTGCAAACTGCGGACATTAGTGCAAGATTTCAAAGAATGTTTTCCTTGGAGAATTTTTTTTCTCTGACATTTCCATTTCTTCTGAAGAGGTGGACATTTGCTAAGGAAATGGAACTCTTCAGAAGGTAGCCAGTTACAGAACTGTGAAACACTATTTACTTTTTTAAACGAATGTAACTTACAAGTGGATGTGTCTGGTACTCTATAGCTTGTTTACCCGTTTAAGAGACAAGGTATAACAGCCTTGTATTCCTGGCCGCGTGAATACGCTGGGAAAGTATAAGAACAACTCCGTCCTTTCTTAGGAGAAAAAGCCCCGCTTAGTAGGGACTGATATCTGTGTCCTAGGGAGGGGGCAGTTGTTAGTACAATTTGAAAGACACCTGACCCAAGAGGGGACTCAGAGACCAGAACTTCGGGCAGACGCTTTAGCCCGGCCATCTGTATTTAGTTGCATTTTATTGTAATTCCCATGTTTACTGGCATGAAGGCAATGAAGACGACTGTGACTTTTTTTTTTTTTTGGTAATATTTCACTAAATATTTGTCAAATACGTACATTTAAAAATATTTTTTAACGTGGTAATGTAATAGGAGTTATGTAATGCATAGAATTTAAAATTGTAAGCTATAGATCTGTATCTCCTTTCTGTTTGTTCCATACCAATATTTTTGTATCTTTTTGAAAACTTAGGATAAACAATCAGTTGACTTTAAAAACGAGCTGCAATTTTTAGCTGCATCCAGAGAGGGCGCCAAAAGCCCAGAAACTGTCTTAACTCTCAGAAACTGCAGGAAAACTTAGATGGTGGTGGTAGGGGGTGATGTGTTTCACTCAGTCAAGGCTGCCCCGCTGCAGAGATTTCTCTCTGCAGGAATTCCTATCCGATATGTCCTCTAATGCAGGTCCACCTCTGGGCAGCCCAGCGAGGGGAATTGGGAGATGTGTCGTCTGTAGGGAAGGGGTGGGGGTAGCGTTTGAGATGCCTGAAGTTTCTGTTCTGCCCAGAAGGGAAACACAGACCGCAAGGACCCCCAGCTCCAAGGTGCCAAGCGTCTCGGAGTGCCAGGACCAGGCCGATTCTGGCGCGTGGGCATCGTGGATCAGTCAGTGGGGGCGGCGGTTTTGCCTCTCTGCAGGCGGCTCCAGTGGGTGCCAACCCCCCGCCTCCACCCGCCTCCATGCGCGGACTCGGTTCGCTCGGGGGTGTGACTCTCCCCGAGTTGCAGGTTGACCTCCCTGAGCTGCCCAAGGAAGAAGGCTTGCAGCCCCCGACCAGAGCACTTGAGTCAGAGGGAACCCGAGGGAAAGAAACCCGTTCACAATATTCCGGTTGCAGATGGGGAAACTGAGGCTGTCGACCCAGTTTGAGCTAGAGCGTTCTGCCGGGAGCTGAACAGTCTGGGGCGGGGGAGGGGGCGGGGGTTGCTGAAGGAGACCAGGGTCGCGCAGACCGAGCAGAGGGGCGAGCGCTGGGCCGCACTGCCCCAATACAAGGTGCGCATTCGAGTCCCACCCGCGAGGGAGGCAACGCTGCGAGCTCTGCGGCCTGGAGCCTAGGCTCCCGGTGCGAGCGTAACCCTTGGGGAACCGAGATCTGGGATACGCCCCACCTACTGCTCTCTCGGCGTCCGGGGCCGGCGCCGGGCTCAATTTCCCCAGCTCGGGCGGCCGGTCCCCCTCCGCGTCTACGCGGGAGCCAGGCAGGAGCCCAGCGTAGCTGGCGCGGAGCGAGTTCCGCGCTCCTGGGGCGGCTGGGCCCCTCAGTCTCCGGTGGGGTTGGGCCGTGTGGGCGGAGGGGGCTCCCTTTTGACTGCGGGGTGTGGGGTGGGGGGGAACTAAGGACAGCGACCTCCCTCTCTAAAATTCCTTGGCCAAAGTGAGGACTGTGTCCAAACCGTTTTCTGCAGGCAGGCAGGTCCTGGGGGGGGGGGGGGGGGGGGTGGGGGGGGGGGAATCACCTAACTGGTGGGGATGCGAGCGGCTGCGTCTCCCGCGTCTCTCAGCCCCGGGCAGTGTTTTCTGTAGAAGGGCCGTGGACGAGGGATGCCCATGCTCTCCGCGAACATCCCTGGCCGGGTTCCCTTGAGATTAAAGAGCCCAGCCCCTGGCGGGACCCTCAGGCCCTGGCGCCCTCCCTGAGCGGCCTGCGGATCCTCGTTTTTAGCATCGTTTTACCGGGGCCCGAGCCGGCCTGCCCATCTCCCCAGTTCGCCTGGGACTCCAGTTCTGTTTGCAAAGGAGCCGCAGGTAAGCTTGTCTCAGGACAAGCGCCGGGCTGCGCGGCCATAGCAGAAGGGAAAAGGGAAGTCCCAGGCTGCTTCGTCGGGGCGCAGTGAATGTCTGGGTACCGGCCAGAGAAAGTGACCTTTGCACCTCGCAGGCCTCCAGACCTCCCGGCAGCACGTCCCCAAAATGCCCTCGCCTGTGTGTTTGTCCCTGTACGTTTCTCCCCAAACGGGCGCCCTGCTCGGGGAGGTGATCCGATCTGTGTCGCCCAAGATTGGAGCATCCCGGCGCCCCTAAAACTGCAGGCCGAGAGGGGGCATTTCAGTTGTCTCCCCGCCCCCCGTTTTCGCAGAGAAAGCGGGGTGCAGTGAACGGGAAATGTCTCAGGAAGGAGGCAGGAACCCGTCCCCCTGCTCCGGTTGACGCGGCCCGCCCTGGGGGCAGCGGAGGTTGCAAACCCGCTCGGCGCCCCGGGGGCGCGGGGATCTAGCCAAGGCAAGAGAGACTGGGCGAGCTGGCTAGTCCGGGACTGGCTGAGAGTCCGAGGTGGAGAGGAGGGGAGAGCTGGCAGTGGGGACGTCCCGGCCGTGGCCCCAGAGGGACTTTGCTTCCAAAGGGAGTGTGCTGGCTCGCTGTCTTTTTTTAACCTTCCTTTTTCGAAAATATCTGTTTTTAGTCAAGGTACCAGGGAGACGGGCATCGTGTGGATTCCCTCCGGGCTTCTCTAGGATGGCCCGCGGGGAACTTCCTAGGACTGTGTGTGTGTGTGTGTGTGTGTGCGTGCGTGTGTTTGTCCCTCCATAATTTCCCTCTTTAAAAAAAAAATCTCTGGGGCATTTTCAGCTGAAAGTGCTTTTGCCTTGCTGATTTAAAAATACAAATAAAACCAGCGCTGGACGCAGCGGTGCCTCCTTTGCCCTGGACTCCGCAGGGGTCAGGGCGCTCACTTCTCACCGAGTGTTTTCCCTGTAGGTCACAGAGTCCCACCTGCCTCCCCTGGGGTCCCTTTTCAGTTTAGGGTGTCTTTAGTTCCGGGGAAAGAACTAACAGAAAAGAGCTGAGATTCTCAGGAGTTTTGAACAGTTTCCCAAGGGGACCTGGAGCTCTAGAATGAGGACTGCATCTCACTCTGCAGGGCCTCTACCCAGCTGCTGCCTCTGAGATGTCCTCGTAGCTGGGACATCAGATTATTTCTGATCTGCATGAATGGGGCAGGGGGAGGGGCTGTCTCCATCCAACCTAGAAAAAAAGCGAAATGGTATTATTATACAATTCCAAAGGTGACTGCCAGAATTTAAGACAAGTAATCTTGTGTCTTTCTCGAAATCCTTTTCTATCTCAGCAGGACCGGATGCCTGGGGCACGTTGCATTGCCCTGGTTTCTGGAACCCGTAGGTTCGAGGGGCCAAGGCTTCTTGCGATGCGATGCTGATGCTGAGTGGCCTGAGCCGGGCTCCTGGGCAGACGATCAAGCTGGGTCGCCAGCCCTCTGGTCTAGCTCAGGCAGCTGCCAGAGCGCCTTCCTCCCTAGGGCCCTGGGAAGGCCAAAGCCATGAAGTCAGTCCCCAACTTTCTGGTTATCCTGGAGTGACATCTCAACGCTGGCGGTTCTCAGTGCTGTGACATCGCAGAAAAATTCACAGGGTGGGCGGACCGAGAGCCCCCTGCTTAAACAGCCCCGGGGCGTCATCAAGTGGGGGCCACAGGGAACCCGGAGATGCACTGGGCTTCCTGCCTTGTCATTGTTTATGTCAGATTAATTTCTTGGTGCGCAGGCTGTCTGCAAGCAGGCAGAGGAGGCCGGCAGCATTATGACCGCATTGCCTCTGGGGGTTTGGGTTCAAGGGAGAGGCAAGGGCTGTCTCTCTGTCCTCTCTTTCCCAGCTTCCAATAGGCAGATGAGGCGTTTTGAGAAAACAGTTTCGTTCTTTTCCACCCCCACTTCTCTCTACGACAGTTTTCTCCCAAGGCCCTTTCACTGGTGTAAAAGGAGTAAATAAACTATTAAATCCACCCCCCACGTTTTTTTTTTTTTTTTTAATGAATGTGAAATTTGATCTGCCTTAGATGAGAGGAACGGGTTTTCTTTTTGTTTTTGTTGGTTTTTTTCTTTCTTTTTTTTTTCTTTTTGTGGCCCCTCCTTTACATTATTGAGACCCAGACACATCTCACGGTGTCAGTGACGCTGTCTTTAGGACAACACGTGTTTACATATAATGGGCGAGTGCAGGTGTTTCTGTCACAGAGATTCCTCGAGCTAGAACCTGCTGCTGCCCCAAATTCCAGGTTGGAGGAAACGTAAGAGAAGGCCGACAGCCTGGACAAGGCAGGAGTGGTTGCAGAAACTAGTTTCCTCCTGGTCCCCCTAAAGCTCACAAAGCTGTCAGCTTCGTTGGCAGAAGAGGGCTGTCTTTTTAGCCGCATCCCCTTCACATCTGCACGCAAGGCAGCAACACACAGCACTTTCCCGGATAACTTAGGGGCAGGCTCGCTAGAGATGCGAGCATCGAGGCACTCACTTTTCTTCAAAAGGGACCAGTAGACTCAGAGAGCCCTACGTGGAGGGGCCTTTTCCTTAAGGGCTCACTTTCTGGGAGTGGAGGAGGCATCCCACACTTGGCAGGTTGTCCTCAGGAGCTAGAAGAAAAGTGGAGTCTGATGGCGGGAAGATTCTGGCTCCTGGAGGAGAGGGAGGCAGGGCGGGTGGTCCTGGCTCAGATGCTGTAGGCTGGCATTCACCCCCCTGCCTCCAGGATCTGCTCTCCTGCCCAGTCTTGCTGCCCCCAGAGGCTTGGCCTGTGAGGAAGCCCCAAACCCAGCTTTTGTCTGAACCTCAGCCGTACTAATGGAGAAGGAAATGGCAACCCACTTCAGTGTTCTTGCCTGGAGAATCCCATGGACAGAGGAACCTGGTGGGCTACAGTCCATGGGAGTCGCACAGAGTCAGACACAACTGAAGCGACTTCCCATGCACTCCCGCACAGCTGTGCTAAACGCGTACGGGGTCCTGGGCAGCTGACCGGGTGCTGCTTGTTCCGCATGTGGCTGAGGTGTGGGTGACTCCTGGAGGCTGTGCAGGAACAAGGCCCACAGGCCTGAGTGTTGTCTCCAGGCCTCCGGCAGGTGGGGCGCAGTTCTGGGGCCAGGACACACAGCACGGTGGGGACAGCCTGTCCCCTCCGTCACCCTCCCTTCCCTGTCCTCCCGCCTGTTGCCTCAGTCCCAGCTGGCCCACCTTTAATCATCCTCAGCTCCCCTCATCAATCAGTTCAGCGGACGTGGCTTGAAGTTCCTACTATGTGCCTGAACGTCCAAAGGGGACAAGACTGAGACCCTGGCTGTTACCGTCACTTGATCTGGCATCCATCAGGCTCTGAATTCTGCCTGTTCTCTGCTGCTTTGCCCTCTGGGTTCACTACCTTCTGAGACCTTCCCTCTCAGCCTCTGCCCTGGATTCCCTTCTTCTTGTCCTGAAAGAGCACAGGGAACTGAGTTCCCTCCTTGCTGCTCCATCCATGTGCCGAGGGGAAGACAAGGGAGAAGGGAGAAGTGTCCCAAGCTCCCGGCTCAGAGTCAGACCCGAATTGCTCTCTCTCCTCTTCCCACAGAGCCCACCTCCGGCTCCTGTCCCCACTGATGCTGTGCTATTCTGCGCCTGGGCTACTCCCCGCTGCCACTTTCTTGGTCCAAGCCCAGAAATGCCTTGTAGTGTGTGGTACGCTTCACTCCCTCTTTGGGGGACATCTGCCAGCCAGCACAGTGGTGATGACAATTTCCAGATGATTTTCCAGGAGCAGAGAAATCTTCTGGGGGAGGAGAGAGTGGCATGGGCCAAACGCTGAGTGGGCTGAACGTTGTGGTTCCGGAGAGGCCCAGGGAGGTGGGGTTCAGTGAGGCTCCAAGTTTTCTTTTTCCCCTTTAGATTCTGCCTAAAGCAAAAGTCACTAATTGCTTTCTATTTTCCTGGCACCAAGGAGGCTCTCTTGATTCTGACTCCCCTCCAGGAACTGAGGTCTGGGAAAAGCGGGGTTTCAGAGCAATATGTGCGGGGGGTGGGATTTGCCTCTAAGCTCAATCCCTCAGCTCTGCGAGGCCTGAGAACTGCTACAGCCAAGTCTTAGGCTGGTATCAGTCAAGAGGACTGGACGAATTAGGCAGAGGATGACACAAATTGTCACCTGCATCTCCCTTTGTTCTCAGGCTGCCCCGGCCCACTCCTGCAAAGGGCACTTTGATTTTCAGTCAAACGAACCAGGAAGTGATGGTGAGGTTGCTTTTGAGGCTTAAGAATGGGTTCAGAGGAAAGACTAGGTTCTCTCTCTTTTTAAAAAAAATTTTTTTTTTCTTTAAATGTTGACCATTTGTAAAGTCTCTATTGAATTTGTTACAGTATTGCTTCTGTTTTTTTTTTTTTAATGTTTTGTTTTGGTTTTTTAACTGGCTGCAAAGCGTGTGGGATCTGGGGCCTCCCTGGTGGGTGCACTTGTAAAGAGTCTGCCTGCTAAGGCAGGAGATGCAAGAGTCTTGGGTTCGCTTCCTGGGTCGGGAAGATTCCCTGGAGGAGGAAGTGGCAACCCACTCCAGTATTCTTGCCCGGAAGATTCTGTGGACAGGGGAGCCTGGAGGGCTACAGTCAGTGGAGTCAAAAAGAGTTGGACGTGACTGAGCACACACATGTGGGCTCTTAGTTCCCCAACCAGGGAACGAACCCACACCCACTGCCCTGGAAGGTGAAGTCTCAACCACTGGCCTTCCAGCCAAGTCCCTAGATTCTCTTCTGGGACTTGGCTCTTCAAAAAGATTCCAAGCAATGCTTCCTAGGAATTTCCTTAGGAAGAATTGTTCATGTGTCTTCACTTGCTGATTCTTGAGAGTGGTCCTGACTCCTCAAGTCTTTTTTTTTTTTCCTCCTCAAGTCTTGTTCTCGTTGTTTGGCTGTTTCTCAGTGACTCGTGTGTTGAACTGCCCCAGCCTTCCTGGGTTACGTGTTGGCTTACTCCTCATCTTCTTGAGTGTCTTTTCTCAGGGACAGGGGAGCCTTCCTCCCAGCCCTCTCTGGCAGCGTGCCTCTCCCGTTTCAGGGAAGGGTATCTCTCTCAGATGAAAGCTGCCCTCATCCACTGCTGTCTTGGGGAAAATGTGAGCCTTATTCAGACTATGGAGTGAATGACTGTATGCTTAGTATATTCTTAGTCTCAGAGGTAGCCAGACTTTAGTAGGCGATAGAGATCCAGGCTACATACTAACCGCCGGTGAAGACTTGATGTCTTCCCAGGAATGGATATTGGCTCTTATCTCTTTTTAATAATATCTTGGTCTTGTCTCTTGGTGTTCTCATTTGTCCTTGGCGTGGATATGTGAACCATGAACTGTGATCTCCTTGAGGAGTAGTACAGAGTGTTATCCTTTTTGAATCTTCAGTCTGGACTCCACAAAGACTCTGCTGAGTAAACCTTCATTTAGAGAATGAGGACAAAATTTAGCCACAGCAATGAATGTCTAATGGTAGATTCCAGCGCGGGCCATGGCAGGACACCTTGGCTATTTGGATGAGATATCTTTATGTGTGTCAAAACATGTCCCCTAGATGTCTGTCTGTGTCACTTTCCAGGAAGTCTGTTCTTGTTCTGGAATCCTCTCTTGAATTTCCTACCCTCTGACTTCTTTCTCATAGGAAAGGGTTTTGGAGACATGCCTTTGGAGAATTTTTGGAGTGATGGATGTAAAACTTTTAGATTGCAATCTTTATACATTTCAAGCCTGGATTTACAGGTTCTGAGAAAACAATCAAACCATGAACTGAAATCATTATTAACAGATCAGAAGCCTCTAACCCCCCTGGACCCTGCTACCCAAATATACAAGGATAATAAACATTTTTCTCTTCCTGGTTTTCTTGCTTGCTTTTCTAAGCACAAGGCACAGCCTTTTCACGGATGAGCCTCAGTGTGGCTGCCTCTTGAATGAACAGTGGGCTGGGTTGGGCGAGGGGGTTGTCCAGAGCAGAGCAGACAATTCCGACCTGGCTTTCCTCTGTGGGTCTCCTAAGAAAGGCATTTTCTTTCCTCTGCAAACGGTGCTGCTGTTTGTTTGGAGAAGGAGAGCTGGTCTGGAATTAGGGGTGTCATGTGGGTTGCACGTGTGGCTGGAGCTACCTGAAATCTGTAAGCTAATCACTCCCATACGCCCGGGGGACTGCAGTCCCCAGAGCACCAGCAGCACAAACCCTTCCCCTACTTCTCTTTGTGGGGGGGTGGATTTAAAGGGCAAGAGAGAATGCAAGTGTGCATACACAGACGTACGGTGTCTGGGAACTTGGATTTCTCTTGCAGTGATATTTGGACCCAACATCCTACTTTCTGCCCAAACAAAGGCACTTGAAAAACAGAATCTCCCATCTCCACCTCTGCCCCTAATTCCAAACTGTGATTTCTCTGGAGGAAGAAGGAGAGATAGAGGACAGGGAGCAACAGGAGGAGGACAGAAACCTGAGCTTTGGGGAAACTCAGGCCCTGGCTCCTGGGTGGGGTGGGTGGAGTTAATTCCAGCAGGTATTTATTTAGTTAGTAAATGTCAAAGTGCCACAGCTTTTTGCTTCCCCTGGGTGAAACTTATTGCTAGGTGGGCGGGGCGATGCATTCAAGGGTCAGTGGGTGGACACTCTCTTCCGGCCAGTGGGAGGTCCCCCATGTAGGAAATACGGGGACCCCGATGGGGACAGGCCGAGTGTGTCTGGGGCCTGTATAGCCCCTGCTCGGTCCAGGACAAGTGTACACTTCCATCCTCACTGTGGTCTCTTTCACCCCATCCCCCCAAATTAGCAACTCCATGGACTCACCCAGCCCAGCTTTGCAGGTTCCTCCAGAAGCCCATTCACACACGAGGAATCACTAACTGTGTACAGGAATCCTGGGGGTACACGCCTTACCCTCTCTGTCTCTGTTTCTCCCAGGCGTACACACACGTACACACGTACACACACACACACACACACACACACACACACACACACATGCATTATTCTGAAGCAAATGGTCTTGTGCCTTCTCAACTATTACTGAAAAATAACTTCATCACTAACGAATATTCCTTGCCGCTGCTTCCTGCTTCTGCTTTTGAAGTGCCCCTTACATCCACTCATCAGCTCTATTCCGTGGACGTCTCTGGGAGGCTGGGAGGGGGAGAAATTACCCTCTCTGCTTTTTCATGGGCAGAAACAGAAGCCCCGCAAAAGCCTGTGCCTTGCCCAAGGCTGCATGGTTAATGGGAGAGGCAGATCACTGGATCCTGCGTTGCCAGCTCCCCGTGTGCCTCCCCGGCACGCCGGGCACACGCAGAACCCCACATGCTACTGTCTGCATGGAACTGTGGCTCCAAGGCCAGCGGGCAGGCTGGGCCAGGCAGCCCGCTCCCCCACGCTCTCACTGTTCTCTGGGAGCTCTCCCGGGGCTCTGGCTCTCTTCTTGGGTCACGCGAAGAACTGGGCGTCCACTCTTTTCGGAAGCATGTCTCTGCTCTTATCTTCTCCCTTGTCCCCTAATCAGAGTTTGGCAGCCTTTGTCTCCAAGGAGCAGAGGACACAGTGTGACTTGAGCCAGGCACCTCTGATGTGCCTTTCCTCCTCTTAGTCTCCTTTGCATGAGAATATCTCTGGGTTGGCAGAAGCGGTGCCTTGGCTGACTTTATTTCACAGCCGTCCTTTTTACTCTGATGTGTGTTGGGGTTTCTTTCTTCTGTGGGTTGGGTGGCGGCCGTTTTACACCTTGATTCAGGCTTGTCCAGGTTTTCAAAATCGTTTTATTCCACTGAGCAGACGCAGGGGTCACCGTCCCTCTCATCCTAGAACAGTCCTCATCATTCTGGAGGAGCAGGACCCGTGTCATTGTCCTGTCCCCTTTCTTTTCATTTTGCTCCATTGGGTCATGTTTTTGTTTTTGTTTTTTTTTTGGCCATATGGCATGTAGACTCTTAGTTCTACTACCGAGGCTCAAACCTATGTCTCCTGCAGTGGAAACAGGGAGTCCTGAACACTGAACACCGGGGAGCTGCCTCCATTAGGTCATTTATTAATAAGAGATGTTACAGAGCCCTTCACCATGTGCTTGGCAATCTGTTAAGGGCAGATTGGATAAATCACCCACATCGCCCCAAAAAACCCTTTGTCGGTGTTTCTTCCTTCTCCCATTTAATAGATGAGAAAGCTGAGGCTGAGAGTTAATTCACTTGTCCAGACTTTTACAGCTCTAAGAGTTAAGTGGTAAAAACCCACACTAACAGCAACAGTAAAACAAGAAAACAAAACAAAACAAAGCACCAACCCTGGGATGCTTACTATGTAAAAACCATTTATGGTAACTTCCCTGGTAGTCCAGTGGCCGAGACTCTCTGCTCCCAATGCAGGCGGCCTGGGTTCCATCCCTGGTCAGGGAACTGGATCTTGCAGTGGAGACTCGATGCAGCCAAAATAAATAATAAAAATAAATAAGTTTTCTCAAAAACTCATTTACTGCAAAGACCAGCTGGGCTATGCCATCGTCACCTCTGTTCTCCAGTGGGGGACCTTGTACCCAGTGTCTTGTTTCTTTTTAGACTTGCCTTATTTCCTTTAGGCTCTGTGTTTGCTAGGCAATCCAGATTTGGGAATGAAGGTTCCGAAGCAAGGCTGTCGGAGGAGGAGAATGGTTTGGAGCGAAAAGGGGCTGCTGGGATTTTTGCTTCTCAGTGTCTTTTCTTGCGTTTTGCATAAAACATGGCCGATTCGATAACCTGCTGGTCTATCTCACTTCTCGCTGGTACTCTCTGTCTGCGGAGAACTCATCTTTTGGGGAGGAATCAAGATTAGAATCCTCTGGTTCAAACTTGGTCTGTATGCGAACACGTTTCATTTGTGCAGCAGACACTGGTGTTTA
This sequence comes from Bos indicus x Bos taurus, assembly GCF_003369695.1. Lineage (NCBI taxonomy): Eukaryota > Metazoa > Chordata > Mammalia > Artiodactyla > Bovidae > Bos > Bos indicus x Bos taurus. The sequence goes on from NC_040094.1 coordinate 59,928,601, forward strand.
AGACTCAGTCGTGTACAGCCTGTGGGGAAAAGGTTGTGATGCTGGTTTGAGGAAAGAGGAAGCTGATGCTTGCTTTCAGAAGCGTGGGCTGGACAGATGCTCCGGAGACTTGGAGCGGAGATTCCCTGAGCATCTTGTTGTCCTTTCCACTGTTTCTAGCTGGTCTCCTGAGCAGCCAGATTAGAAACCAGCTGGGCTCAGCCTTCATTTCTGGCAATTTATCATTGTTGTTCAGTCACTAAGTCGTGTCTGACTCTTTGCGACCCCATGGACTGCAGCACGACAGGCTCCTCTGTCCTCCACTATCTCCCAGGCTTTGCTCACATTCGTGTTCATTGAGTCGGTGATGCTATCTAACCAATTATAGGCAACTATTTCTGTATAATTGGTTGGGGAAAAATGAAAAGATGGGGATAAATGAGAAGGTGGGTAAAAGTGATTGCACAGGTACGATCATTAAAAATCTTACGGACATAAAAAGTATAATAAGAAAATGTTCTGAACAACTGCACACCAAAAATTTTACAATTCAGAAGTAGATAAATTCCATGAAATAACAAGTTATAAAAAAAAAAAAAAGTGATTGCACAGGACTGTCTCCAGAGAGGGTACAGAACGGGTGCAGAAGACTTCGAGAGAAGGACAAAGCTCAGTTAGTTTAGTTGCACATTTTTTGCGATGTTTCCTGAGCTCAGATCATTCTCAGGGCAGCCAGGGAATCTAGTGGGGGCAAGAACAATGACAAACTCAAATGTTATGACTCCTGTCTCCAGGAGGCATCCAGTATGTCCTAACAGCGACACAGAGCCCTTTAAAAAATCAGTGCATGTTCATTCCAGAAACACTTCCCAAGTGTCTAAAGAGAGGTCTAGCTCAGTGCCACACAGCTTCCCAAATGGACCCACTCAAGGGCAACTTCAAGTCTTCACCCATCGTGGAGGCTGTGCTGATTTCTCAGCTGACGCCCTTGCCTGTCCAGTTTTTCGCAAAGAAATGCCACTTTGGGGACCTGATTTTTTTTTAAAGTAACACATCTGTGCCACATACTTGGACACTGCCCTCTGCCTTCACCGCCTGGGTCGGACACTCGTCAGTCTTTTTCTAAGTCTGTGGCCACGAAGGTTTCCATGGATGGTATAAAGTGCTTTGTGTATTGGAAACTGTGAATCAAAAGGTAGAGGAATAAAAAAAAAAAAAAAAAAGAGGAGAGAGAGAAAGAAAGAAAAGCTAACCCTCAAGCTCACCCAAATCCTAAACCTCAGACTCTTGGAAGAAGGAACCAGTGGTATAAAACATAAAACAGTCCCAGACTGCAAACAGACCGTCAGCAGGGAGACCTTTCTGAAGAGAGTGGAGATGCGGCCACTGTGGAGGCTTGGCATCCGCACCGAGGCGTGGAGAGTCTTTTTCTAAGTTTCTGAAAGCAAGGCACCTTCTTCCTACCTGCCCCCCGACAGCTGCCCGCAACACCCTCAAACCCCACTGCCTCCCAGGAGGCTGGTCCTCTTCCCTGGGGTCTCCTGACTGATCCTCCCCCACCCAAGATCTGACTCCAGCCTCCCCTTGGTGGCACTCACCTCTCCTGCCAGCTCTTACCTGGGATGGCAGGAGCCCTCGCTTGCCGATGCCCACCATTGCTGAAAGAAGGTATTGTTATTTTCTCCACACTGCCCAGGTTAGGAACAAAGGCGGACCCTGGATCTTCTTTGAGCAGGAGAGAATGGAATTAGCATTCCTGTAAAATGGCCTGTTATTATAGCAGATTTCTGCTAACAATTACCTGGCAGTATAGAAAGAGATCTGACTCCTTTAGGCTCCTGGTGGGTTTTCCCTTCTCTCTCTCTCTCTCTTTTTTCCCCCTGTGGAGCCTTAAAAAAGAAAAAAAAGTGTAGACTTCGACAGGCCCAGTGTATTTCTGTCCATGACATCAAGGGAGATTTACTGGACAAGTCATTATTTCATATGGATGTGCGAGCGTGTCTGTGAGTCCGTGTGTCCGTGTATGCGTGTTCTTCGAGAAAACAAAATGGGGGTAATTTCTTTCCTTTTGTGATCACGTTTTCTCTTCTTGAGAACTGAATTGTAGGAAAAAATGTAAGGAGTTGCTGAATTTTAGAAAACAGAATGGTAGGGATGGTTTGCTTTCACAAACGCATTCAGTTTTTTTTTTTTTTTTTTTTAATCTGATTTGAGCAAATGCCTTGAAGGTAATTGGTGCTCAACAGATATTTGTTGAAAAGAATTGCACCTGCTCTGCTTGATGTGTTTTCGTGAAAGAAGTCCCGAGCGTGCGCTGGAACTACTGAGGGCGGAGTAAAAATCTTATTGATGACTTGTGAAATAGGAGAGTTCTGAAGATTCAGAGGCAACAAAGCTTAACCAGGTGGTCAGCACAGGAGGTTACACCTCAAAACTAATTTTGGGGACTTCCCTGGTGGTGCAGTGGTTAAGACTTCACCTTCCAATGTGGGGTGTGCGGGTTCAACCTCTGGTCAGGGAGCTAGGATCCCACATGCGTTGCAGCCAAAAACCCAAAAAACATTAAAAAAAACCCTAATTTTTGCCAACACAATGCAACCCCCGTATAGGTCTCAGTAAATAGTTCTGGATCCAAGACCACTGTGAACACTGTGTTTCTGTGAATACGTGGTGTGACCTTCTGAGAAACACTTTGCTTCTCGAGGAGGCTGCTTTCTTGTGTTAAATGAGAACTTGTCTGAGTTTCCATAGATATTTTTTCTTTTTTAATTTGTTTTTAATTGGAGGAAATTTTCTTCACCGTGTTGTGCTGGTTTCTGCCGTACAACAACGCAAGTCAGCCGTAATTATACACCTGTCCCGTCCCTCTCCAGCCTCCAGCATCTCACCCTCCAGGTCATCTCAGCGCACCGAGCTGAGCTCCCCGTGTTAAAGAGTGACTTCTCAGCAGCTGTCTATTTACACATGGGAGGAAGCTGCTTCCACTTGAGCTTACTAGGGATTTTGACCTCTGAGGTAAGAGCTGGGTTTAAAAAGCTGTTCCAAACCAAACAGCTGGCATTATTAGCATTGTTATTCCATTAGATCTTTTTGCGTGATAGAGGAGCCGGGGGTGGAATTGGTGGGTGATCTAAATGCCCCAGCCTAGCGAGAGGTAAGATGCTCTGTACATATCTCTTGTAACCCAACAGACCTCCAGAGCTCAGTGGACAACTAAACAGAAAATTCCCCGAATACCAGGAGATTGGGTTGTTTGGGGATGGATGGAAGCTCCCTTGAGACTTAAGCCTTATGGTAGCCTTTTCAGAGGCAGTGTGTGTGTGTATATAGACAGAGGTCAAGTCCATACAAGACTCTTTGTAATATGAGCTTCATCCCAGATGATCAGAATCTCTTTTGATGAGGATGGGCTTGATTGCACAGAGAGGGTTGTGTTTGTTTCTTTCAACCCAAACCAGAGGGTCAGCCTCCGCCTTCACCTCCTTGTCCCCACCTTCCTGACTCCCTCGGCCTGCCCCACACACGGATTTTCATTTCCAACACTTAGCACTAACTTCACTGACTCAGAAAACCGGAAAGGTCAGTCTGACTAACACCTCACCCAGCGTCCCGGGATTAGCATCCAAGACAAACAGATCTGAGATGGGCTGCAGGCTCCCAAGAGACATTCCCACGTGTGAGAAAGCCCGGGAGAAACGGATGGCGTTTCTCAAGCTCGTTGACGTCACTCGAGTTCACCGTCCAGGGCTTTACCTTCTCGAGCCTGGAGGGGGTTGGGATCCTAGCAGGAGGACTGTGCTGGTGCGTTTGAACAACAACAACGCGAAAAGAGCGGGCGCGAGAAGAGTTCTTTCTGCTAATCAAAGGAGAAACCAAACAAAACGGAGGAAGTCCAAGAAAAATATAACGCTATTGTTTTGGGGGCATAAGAGGCTGGCTCCGAGGTTTCATTGAGTAATCGAAGTCACACCCTTTCTCTGTGGGACCGAAGGAATGTTGGCTGCTTCTCTGGAGACAGGTGGGAGGTGGGTAGATAGGTCTATGGAGATGAGACGTTCTCAGAGCCAGCCTCTCTGAACATCCCCGTGGCCTTGTCGCTGGGAAGCTGGGGACCCAGAGAAGCTGGAATGTGGTGCTGAATTGCAGCCAGGGGGAAGAGACCACGAGTAAGGGGTGGGGAGCGGGGAGCAGAAAAAGGGCTCCAAGAAAACTGGGAAGCAGGGACGGAGATGGCCTGGCTCTTGTTTTCTTTTTTTGGCCCTCATCTGAACAGGGGCTCCTGTGTCCTCAAGAGCCCCTTGGCTCCCTCTCACGAGACCGTAGGGCGGCAACCCAGGCAGGGGTGGCGTGTCTGGGTCTGGGGTGCGACGGGAAGCAGGAAGCACCAGTCATTTCACAAGAAGGCTTGACGGTGGGGAGCGAGCCAGCGAACGCTGGCAGACCCCCAAGGTGGGGTCGGAAAGTCTGGCCCGGCCTGCAGAACATTTGGCTCCGCGTCGTTCTGTGGGTAGCTTAGAAAACACGGCAGTCCGCAAGGCTGCCCCGCCAGCCCACCTGAAACCATCGCCTCCTCTCGCCCAGCCTTGACTGCGTCTCTGCGATGACATGTCAGCTGCTGGCGGCGAGCGTCCGTGGCCCCAGGAAGGTCGACTGTGACCAGATGTCTTGGCATGAGCGTCCCTTCCCAACTCGAGTCCAGAAATAGAGCTCCCATGAATGCGTGCAGGCTCCCGAGAGACGCTGCCACCTTGCATCATCCCTCCTCCCCACCCCCCTCACTCCTTCCCCTTCTCTTTAGATCCTTGCAGGAGTCCTGTGGGTGCACATGTACCTCTGGAGTTGCTTTTGACTCTGCCTTTGGAGCATTTCACTGTCGGGTCGGTTAGTGGAGCTTTTCGTTCTGAACATGTCCATCTGTCCTGTGGCTCTTGGTCTCTCTCATGGGCTGGATATCTCTCATCCAAACTCTAACTTATCTTCTTCAACTATGAATGGCAAAGACTCAAAAGATGATTTCTGCCCCCACCCTTCGCCCCCACCTTTTATTTTTCTTTGGATGTGAAATGTATCAGATTCATCAGCCGTGTCCTGTCTGGGTATATCTGAAACCGCTTCTCGTTCAGAAAGACAGTGTCATTAGGGTGCTTCCAGTTGTTTACGAAACGCTTGTTCTGCGAGGATTTGTTTCAGTTCTCGAGTCTCTGGACTTGTGCAAATGGGTGTGATTCCTTATTTAATCCACAGCAGTATTCTTAAAAAAAAAGCTTTTCATTTTGTATTGGGGTATAGCTGATTAACAACGTCATGATAGCCTCAGGTGGACAGTGAAGGGACTCAGCCGTACACATACGTGTATCCGTTCTCCCCCAAACTCCCTGCCCTACCAGGCTGCCCCGTAACATTGAGCAGAGTCCCCTGAGCTGTACGGTAGGTCCTTGTTGGGGATCCATTTTAAATAGTTGTCATTGCTGTCAGTCGCCCAGTTGTGTCTGGCTCTTTGCAACCCCATGGGCTGCAGCACGCCAGGCTTCCCTGTCCTTCACCATCTCCTGGAGCTTGCTCAAACTCATGTCCATTGAGTCGGCGATGCCATCCAACCATCTCGCCCTCTGTCCTCTGTGTATGTCCATCCAAAACTTCCTAACCAGCCTTCCCTACATCCTCGCCCCTGCACACACACTCATATGCTTACTGTCTAAGTCTGTGAGTCTGTCTCTGTTCTATAAGTTCACTGTATTATTTTTGTTTAGATCCCACCTATGAGGGATGCCATACTTCTCCTTCTCTTGCACAGCAGTACTCCTGACTCAGAAATCATGAATTCTTTCTCTTTCTCTTTTTCTGTTTGATCAACGTGCTCTGTGATTTTTTAAGAGATTTTTGATATGGACCATTTTTAAGTCTTTATTGAATTTGTCATGCTATCGCTTCTGTTTTGTGTTTTGATTTATTGGCCACGAGGCATGCTGGAATCTTAGCTCCTCCGCCAGGGATGGAACTCTCACCCTCTGTGTCGGAAGGCGAAGCCTTAACCACTGGACTGCCAGGGAAGTCCCAGCTCCATGGTTTTAGAAAAGCTATATCACATCTCTGGGCTTCAGTTGTATCTCTCACTCATAGGTGGCTCTTCATCAAAAGTTAGCATTCACTCACTCTTTTTTTGCTTCTCCCAAGGCCAGAAGACTGACCTTAGTGATCTCTGGCATGCTCCTTCATGGGGGAGTTGGGTTAGGGTTGTGTTCAAAGATGCTTAGAAGGAGGAGAAGGGTTGGGAACTGTCAAGAGCTTTTTTTTTTGGCCTGAAAGATGGCAGTCCATTAATCCATGCTTAAGGCATCCGGTACCTCACCCTAGAAACAGAGGAGTGCTGATCATCCCTGGGGCAAGAGCCCCAGAACTCTTAGGGTTTCAAATTTATATGGCAGCCACCATGGAAAATATCACTGGGCTGAACAGATGAGGGATGAGCCGGTCTGGAAATATTTCCACAATGTAAATAGTCATGTTTACAGAAGGGCATATGGACAGAGTTTAGACTTGATAGATTTCCATCATTTAAAAAAAAAAAAAAAAGATGATCCAGCCAACAAAAGATACACCTTCACCAGTGCTGGAGTCTGAATTCTGTTTGTCTGATACGGGGTGCCATCACCTAACTGCGATGTCTGAACAGCCTCTAGTTCCTATCACAACTGCACTGCCCAGTTTTCTGAATTTAACATCCAAGCACTCAGAGCACTTCTGCGCAGAGACATCTGTGCCTCTAGACAGAAAACAGCTCTCCAAGGAGTCCTCCGTTTGGGGGTGGCATCCTTGGTGTTCAGGCTCTAGTAATGGCCTTAGCTCTTTAAAGAACAGAATATAGGACTCCAGAGGCTTCCCAGGTGGCTCAAGGGTAAAGAATCTGCCTTCCAATGCAGAAGATCTGAGTTCGATCCCTGGGTCAGGAAGATCTCCTGGAGAAAGAAATGGCAACTCCCTCCAGTATTCTTGTCTGGGAAGTCCTATGGATAGAGGAGCCTGGGGTCCATGGAGCCTACAGTCCATGGGGTCAAAAAAGAGTCAGATGTAAGTGAGCAACTAAATAACCACAATAAGTAGGAATCCAGGGCAGTGAGAAGCACTCATTGTTGGCAATGTTCTCAGCTATAACTGGATACTGATGGAAGACACTTTCTAAAAATATGACTACTTCTAATACGAATCCTTGAATTATTCATTGAAAAGCCACCGTGAGTAAAAACACCGGACTGCATATGCCATGCTCATGATGGCTGGTTGTACACGAGCACCCAGAGGTGGAGGATCTGCGTGTCCAGCCTCGTTCTCTACCACAGGAGGAACTCTAGGGCTCCTCTCCTCATGAGGCCACCGTGAGGATCTGAGCTGGCGGATGTCACGTGGGGAAGTTCTCTGCGTCTAATAAATGCTCGGCTTAGCTTAATTGGGCGAGCTCTCTGCTCATCATAAATTGAAGGTGAGTTGATGTTCAGAGCAACAAAATAACACATCTGAAGAAACTGTCCAAGGGTCCCTTGGACAGCAAGGAGATCAAACCAGTCAATCCTAAAGGAATTCAACCCTAAATATTCATTGGAAGGACTGATGCTGAAGCTGAAGCTCCAGTACTTTGGCCACCTGATGTGAAGAACTGACTCTTTGGAAAAGACCCTGATGCTGGGAAAGATTGAAGGCAGGAGAAGGGGACGACAGAGGATGAGATGGTTGGATGGCATCACCGACTTGATGGGCATGGATTGGAGCAAACTCAAGGAAATAGTGATTGACAGGGAAGCCTGGCGTGCTGTAATCCATGGGGGTGTAAAGAGTCAGACATGACTCAGTGACTGAACAAGCACACCAGCTGCACAGAGCTGCTAAGAGGAAGTGTTTCGATCCAAACCCAGCCCTGTGTGTAACCTGGGTTCTTCTCCTTTCTGAAAAAGGATGGCCAGAAGCCCTGAAGGACAACTTGAACAACCACAGAGCACTGCTTTCCCATGGCATAGGCTTTCCGTAACAAGTCTCTTGAAAAAAGTGGCTTGGGGAAAAGAATGGGAATACAAGAGCCACATAGGAGAAGGGTCATAATTTAAAAACGCTCCTCGGGGGTTGTTACTGGGTGACTCTTTCAAATTTTCTGGATATTTGAAATGTTCATAATGTAGTTTCCTGGTGGCTCAGACAATAAGAAATCCACTTGCAATGTAGGAGACCTGGCTCTGACCCCCGGGTCAGGAAGATCTCCTGGAGAAGGAAATGGCAACCTGATGCGGTATTCTTGCTTGGAGAATCCCATGGACAGAGGAGCCTGGTGGGCTACAGTCCAGGGGGCCGCAAAGAGTCAGACACGACTGAGCGACCGACACGAGCACTAATGGAACATAGGGAAGAAATAGGGCCAATGGAAGCAAGGTGCGGTTCACGCAGAAGGCAAGGGAAGCCTGGAAGTCAGCATTGTCTAGCAGCAAGAAGGACCAGCAGTGGCCTGGAGCCCTGAGCCTCTTTTCTGGGGACTCAGCTCCTGAGAGTCACTTGGTGTGACTTAGAAGGCATCTGCCCAAGGTGGAAGATAGGTTCTAAGGAATAAAAACCCTCTTTTCCCAGAATCTTGCTGCTCTCCACATTACGTAATACAGAGTTATGTGCCTGCTGTGAGGTTGGCAGGAACCTGAACGTGATATGTTGATAACACACGGAGTCTTGCGTGCAAGCTCTGTTTACATCCTGGACCCTCCCTCTCAGTCTGGAGCAAGTAACTGGCTGCACCGCCTCTGTCAGAGCAAGGGAGAGTCGGTATTTTACGGACGTTCATGTTTATTTTGCTGTCTAACTACATTGGCCATTGTGGGTTTGGGTAAAGCAGAGCCCTATAAAGATATGGAGAAAGCATCCTTTGATAGAGTGCGTTCCCATATGTATCTTCCTTGTCAGATGAAATCCTTGTCCATGGAGGAGGACCCACCCATGGTCAGGAAGGAGACTGGAACTCTCTCTTTTCTTAAATTTTTAATTTTGTGTTGGAGTACAGCCGATAAACAATGCTGTGATTGTTTCAGATGACCAGCAAAGTAACCCAGCCATGCACACATGTATACATTCTCCCCCAAGCTCCCCTCCCATCCAGGCTGCCACATAACATTGAGCAGAGTTCCCTGCGCTTTATAGCAGGTCCTTACTGGTTCTCCATTTTAAATATAGCCGAGTGTACATGTCCATCCCAAACTCCGGAACTGTCCCTTCCCCTCCATCTTCCCTCTACCGGCAACCGTAAGTTGGTTCTTGAACTCTGAGAGTCTGCTTCTGTTTTGTACGTAAGTTCCTTTGTATCATTTCTTCTTAGAGTCCACATATAAGGGATATCTTTTGAGGCTTTGTCTCACTGCTTAAAGTATTTTTATTTTTTATGCCAATGCTCATTTAAATATTTAACTGAGTTTTATGCCCCTAAGTTGTCATCAGAGAACGGGGAACTGGAACTCTGTCCTTGAAGGAATAGCAGAAAGATGCATTCCGATCTCCCACTTTCAGGCCATCAGACCTGAGTGGGAAAAGAGAGCAGGCCTTCTCAAGAAGCCTCAACCATCCCAGCCCAGAGGGAGCACGGAGCCTCAGGTCACGGCAGGTTCCCACGAGGCAGACACATGTTTGCAAAACAAGCAGCAGGAGGAAGATGCTCAGTCTGCAGAGACACCTCCGGGTTGCGACAGGCTTGGAAGGGGTGACGGGAGCCGGGGCTGGGAGGCAGACCTGCCCGGGAAGAGCCCGGTGCCCTCGGCTCACCGCATGGGATGCTGTGTGCCTAGCAAGGGGGACCGCCTGGCTGAGATAATTGTCCCGTGTTTATATGTGAAAAGGGATACTACACTTCCAGGATAATTTCCTCCAGCCTCCTCTTGGGCTAAGATTTCCAACTGGTCTCGAATCTTGAAGAGAAATCAAGGGCTGATTACCTGGCTGACTGGGCTGCAATCACACCTTTCAATACTAATTACCTGCTCCTTGAGTTCAATGACACTGAGCGTCCAGGCTCTGGCTGGGGCCAGCCTTGGTTAGTGGTTTGCATCACTGGCTTAAGACAATGATTTGAACGGACAAAGTACCCGAACGATGCCTTGATAAGCAGGAAATGAACGCTTGTTTGCAAATAAGATTGGGAAATGCGATCGGCTTCTTGTTCTGCATCTGTCTTTGGGTAACTAGCCTGATAATACCCAAGTTGAAGTAATATGTTAGTAGGCACCAAGAAAGGGAGCGTTTTTAAATGACCTTCCCCCACAACTTTTCTGTATCTGAAGCCGAGACAGAAGTAAAAGGAATGTTGTCTTATGTGCTTTGTGTCCATCTGAAGTTATTCTAGCTTCAGTGTTTCTTTGTGGGGATTCAGGGAAACGGGTAACCATTTGATATGAAACTGTATCAGGGTTTGATTTATGCATAGTTGTGTCTTTTCCTGGCCACTTCCTCCAGGAAGTGGCCTTCTTCTCTGAATTGAATAGGTTACTTCAACATCAGGACTCTTTAGTGTGATATGAACAGCTTTGGTGTAGGATCATTGGAGGGGTATATTACTTAGAAAGTGAAATGTATTACAAGTGTCTGGAAGCTCATGGAGGTTTGGGATGTGGGTTGGGTGAAGGAGAGGGCTTAGGGCCGGTTATCCATTGGAACTGCCTGCATCGGTGTCCATTTTAATGTATCATTTCTCGTGCAGGAGTACTGGGGACAGAGGGTCAGTGTTCACGGTCTTTAATCTTTGGGGAACGTTACTTTCAATTCTTGACCTCTTGATTGTAAGTGAGAGAAGGCTAGTAGTGGTGAGAACAGAACTGGGTTCTCCTAAAAATGCTGACACCTTAATCCCTAGTACCCCGAAATCTGACCTTATTTGGAAAGAGGGTCATTGAGATGTAATTTGTTAAGACGAGGTCATGATGAAGAGGTTGCGCCTGAGATCCTATGGGATCGGAATCCTTTTTAAAAAGGACAATCTGCACACACGTGGAAGTAGGATACGGGGGGGGGCACCGTGAGAAGGTGGAGGTTGGATCCGTGAGTCTGTCAGCCAGGGAACACCGGAGGCTGCAGAAGCAGGGAGAGTGACCTAGACTAGCAGGGCCTTTCTCATTGCATTCAGAGGGGCGGTGGACCTCCTGAGACCGTGAACTTGGACTTTTAGCCTCTGGAACTGTGAGATGGTATGTTTCTGTTGTTTTAATCCACCCAGTTTGTGGCACTTCATTTAGGCAGCCCAAGGAAACTGATGCACCCAGCTTCTACAGATACAGATACTTGGACAGGAATAGCAGCGTCAGGTTCCCCAAGACAAAGAACAAAGAACATTCTTTCATTTTCCAACTTGGGAAGTGGGAGGTTCTTGGTCTGGGATGACTGGTGTCTCAGGAGTGCCCGGCGTATCTTGGGGATGTTTGAGTTTCAGGGAACTGAGACAACTCAAAGCCAGCCTCAGGCCACGTTGCTAACAGGGGTCAGGATGCAGTTGCGATAGCCGTATGGAAGGATGGACTTCCACTCCGAATCTCTCCTTCACCCTCGTGACTCCCTTCACCCTGGAAGCACAGCCAAGAGAAAAACATTCGGCATCGGGGCTCACTTTACAGTCAAGGATGGTTAAAGACACAGAGGGTTTTAATGGCTTTTTTTTTTCACCTACTAGACCAATTGTACTGCCCTTTGAAATAGAGTAGAGCGTTCCCTTCAGCCCTCCTGCCCTGCAGCTGCCCCCAAGGTAACTGTGATGCAGGAGGAAGTGGAGACTGTCTCGGCAGAAAATAGTGCGTGTATTTCACCTTCGTCTCTTGGTTACTATCCTGAGAATCACTAGATCCATAAGGCACTCTTGTGTTCCTTTTATAGATGAATCATTTAATTTATTTCTTTATTTTGGCTGTGCTGGGTCTTCATCGTTGCAAAGGCTTTTCTCTCGCTGTGGCGAGCAGGGGTTCCTCCCTAGCTGGGATGTGCCGGTTTCTCGTTGTGGTGGCTTCTCTTGTCACGGGACACAGGCTCCAGAGCACAGGCTCGATAATTGGGCCCACAGGTTTAGTTGCTCCAGGGCGTGGGGATCTTCCCGGAATAGGGATCGAACCTACATCTCCTGCCTTGGCAGGAGGATTCTTTTCCACTGAGCCCTGATGTGTTTCTTAGTTTATTTAGCTTCTATGCTGTGATGGGAAGGACAACCAGGGAGATCTCTCTTCCCTGGGCCCTTGCTTTTTTTTGCCATCTCAGTGTTTAAAACTATTGAACCACAGAACTTGAAGGACCCTCAGAGATCAACATTAAAGCTTCCTTTAAAAAAAAAAACAAAACTTGAGAAGCTGAGTTTCAAAGAGGGAGTCAACTTGCCCACGGCGCTCGTGCCCTAAAGCGGACTTCAGATCCTCACATGCTGACCCTTTCTCTCTGATTCACACCATGTTGCTTTCACATCCAACTCTTTTGTGACCCCATGGGCTACAGCCCACCAGGCTCCCCTGTCCATGGTATTGCTCAGGCAAGAATCCTAGAGTGGGTAGCCATTCCCTTCTCCAGGGGATCTTCTTGACCCGGGGATTGAACCCATGACTCCTGCATCGGCAGGCGGGTTTGTGACCACTGGGCCACCAGGGAAGCCCACACTTTGTCTCTATTCCTCCCTTTTTTCTGGAAGGTTCAAGGCTTGCCTCGTGATTTGACAAGTCCTCAGTATCCCCGCTTCTGCGACCCTCCATGGTCTCTCCACCAGGTCACACAAGGTTATTCTCTTTCCCTGTACAGCCCACCCTCCCTTGCTGGGCTACTTTGATTGGTGGGGAAAGAAGCACCAATCTCTCCTGGACACCTGCTCTTTGCCGTGGATCCTCCTGCATGCCTCACCTGTGTTAGCAAGTGGGGGGACTGTGGCCGTCATGCCCCAGATTTCACAGGAGCTGTTAAACAGGAGAGCTTGAATCCACCATTCTCTGGGGAGGTTCCTCCTTTGGCTGGAGAAAGGGGACCACGCCCGTGGGACGGTGCTTGGGTGCAGCTCTCACCAGCAGAGGGAGAGTGAAAATGGTACCTTCCTGCTACATTTCCACTCTGCAACATTCTTCCAGCTCAACTGTTTGTTCTTTCAAGTCAACAAGGGCACTTTGATTCAATAAGAGTGATGCCTGCTATCTGTAAATGAGGTGACTTATTTTTTTCCTGCTCTGAATCTTCCCAACATAAATAGAAGGCTCTATGGTCATGGAGCACACAGACTCCTCCGTGGCACACTCGTAGGTCTAGCATCATAGTCAAAGCAAATCAACAAATATTTGGTGGGTACCCACGATGCCCAAGGTGAAAGGCGTGATGTGTGAGCTCCTCTATTTGAGTTGGTTCCTAGCCTCGAGAGGGATGACTCAGGAGCCACTTAGCAAGTCAACATGCCCAAAATAAGGACGTTCTATGAGGAAAGGAGCCATTTGCCACACCACGGTTCACCTCCAAGCCTTTCCTGTCACGTCTCTCCATTCCTAGCCTGGTCCTGTTGCCATGGCCACGGCCACATCCTGCTCACTCAGCTTGGTGCCATGGCTGGGGTTTTGCCCCACCTCCTCCTAAAACAGCCCGAATGATGTAGTGGAAAGACTGGGCACCTGGGCTCCTCACTCCCTCACCCTCCTCTGCTACAGGGACCAGGTGGGGAAAATATCACATGTACCTCATGTGCTGCATTTGTAAATGAGGGGTTCCCCCAAAGGAGATGAAAACAGGACATTGAAAGGACACGTGCAGCCTTATTCATAATGGCCAAGACAGGAAACCAGTCTCAGAGCCTATCACCCATCAAGGCAATAACTGAACAGGTGAAGAAGAAGTGTGATGATACTTCTCTGGTGGCTCAGATGGTAAAGAACCTGCCTACAGTGCGGGAGACCCAGGTTCAATCCCTGGATCGGGAAGATCCCCTGGAGAAGGGAATGGTACCCATATGTGAGTGTGTACAATCTATGAGCCTCCCTAGTAGCTGAGCTTCAGTCTCGTAGCTCAATAAGTAAAGAGTCTGCCTGCAATGCAGGAGACCTGGGTTTGCTTCCTGGGTTGGGAAGATCCCTTGGAGAAGGATACGGCAACCCACTCCAGTATTCTTGCCTGGAGAATCCCATGGACAGAGGAGCCTGGCAGGCTACAGTCTATGGGGTTGCAAGAGTCGGGCACGACTGAGGAACCAAGTGCACACACACACACACACACACACACACACGCTGGAATATCATTCAGCCACGAGAAAGAAGAAAACCCTGGCATTTGTGGCCTCATGGCTGGACCTCAAGGACATTATGCTAAGTGAGATAAGCCAGGCTGAGAAGGACCCATCCTGTTTGATATCACTTACATGTTAAATCTAAAGAGGCCAAACTGAAACATATACATTACCATATGCAAAACAGATAGCCAGTGGGAATGTGCTGTATGATGCAGGGAGCTCAAATTATGTGCTCTGTGACAACCTAGACGGGTGGGATGGGGCGGGAGGTGGGAGGGAGGTTTAAGACGGAGGGGACATATATATATACCTGTGACTGATTCGTGTTGACATATGGCAGAAACCAACACAGTCTTGTAAAGCAGTTATCAGCCAATTAAAACTAAATAGTTTTGAAAAATAACAAAGAAGCCAAATTTGTAAACACAGAGTAAAGGTGTTTTACCAAGGCCTGGGAGGTGGGGTGACAGGAGAGGTGGCTTTTAAGGTTACAAACTGGTACCTAGCAGGTAAATTCAGTCCTGGAGATGTGATGCAGGGCATAGTGAGTGTAGATGACAACACTGTGTTATAAGCACCAGACTGGCTTCACACTAGATCTTAATTATTCCCAACAGCAAAAAGAAATGATAATTATGTGCTGTGACAGAAGTGCTGTGGCTACAAGACAGTCCTGTTACAATATAAGTGTATCAGATACACAAATAAATGTATCAGACCAGCATGTTCTGCCTCTTAAATTTATACAATGTTATAGTCAGATACATTTCACTTAAAAAATACTTGCATGCACATGGTACACAGCAGCTCCTTTCACAGAACAAAGACATCTAGGGGTCGTCTTGTAGTTTTACCTTCAGGACACGTGATAAGATACAGAATGGATTACATGTAACCAGGGCTGGAGTTTATAAGAAAAAATAATTAGCTGACAAACAAGGGCAGCAATACAAAAGTGTCTTTTTTTGCAATAATAAATAAACACAATAGAAAGTTTTCTGTGAGACTATTAAACAGCTTCACACACACAACTGGGAATCAACAATGAGTTTATTGTTCCTAGGAGATAAAAATTAAATTTGCACAAGTGTTGGGCTAAGTGGTCCTGTACTACAGACTGTGTTGCCTTGAATATAACAGTACAATGTTTCATTTCCTCTGCTCCAGGCTAACATGAGCAAAATCTATTTGAAAGTATCTTGTTTGTAAACATTTGTCAGATGCAGTTTTTTTTCTT
This sequence comes from Bos indicus x Bos taurus, assembly GCF_003369695.1. NCBI lineage: Eukaryota > Metazoa > Chordata > Mammalia > Artiodactyla > Bovidae > Bos > Bos indicus x Bos taurus. The sequence goes on from NC_040094.1 coordinate 59,944,056, forward strand.
TTTGTATTAAAATTCAACTATGGATGTATATGAAACTAAATGAAGATCATTTTTCTCCCCCCAAAAGCACCCGTGTAATAAGGGGATTCTATTTAATGATAAACTTCTTCCAGTTCTAGAACTTTATAATTGCTCTGTGCCAATCTCTATTCCATCACTCTCTTCAAGACTTTAACCAAAACTCTTTTCTTTTCATTTTTTCCTAATGAATTCTAGATCAAAACATTTACCTAAAATCATTTCATTATACTATTTTATGCTTTTTTCATAGGCTCCTAGAACAGTTTAATAAGTATATATTTTGTGTTCTGAGCAAGACTATTAGCTCTTGAGTGTAGAATTGCATTATTCATTTATTTATAATCTCAGGCACTTGACAAATTTGTATCATATAAATAGAACTTTTTCCCTATTTAATTATTTTATTGATGTATAGTTGATTTACATTGCTGTTAATTCCTGTTATTCAGCAAAGTTGATTTGG